>NW_028270180.1:69115034-69418064 GCF_037043375.1 Chiloscyllium plagiosum | reverse complement strand
GTCCTGGGGAGTGTTGTGGATCAAAGGGAACGAGGGCTGCAGCTACATTGTTCCTTGAATGTAGACAGAGTGGTGCAGAACACATTTGATACATTTCCCTTAATCAGTCGGAGCATTGAGCAAAGGAGTTGTGGTGGCATGTTGCATCTGTACACGATGTTGCGGAGGCGACTTTAAGAATACTGCGTACAACTCTGTTTTCTGCAGAAATGACTTACGCGGATGTTGCAGGACTGGAGGAAATGAGCTTTGAGGAGACGTTGGTTAGGTTGAGGTGGTTCACCCGGAGTGTCAGAGGCTGAGGGGTGACATTATAGAGCTTTATAAAACCATCAGGGGTATGGATACCCTGAACAGCCACGTTGTGCTCCCTCGAATAGGGGAGTCCAGAACAAGAGGGCATAGGTTGAAGGCGAGAGGGCGAATGATTTAGAAGTGTCCCGAAGGTAAATGTTTCACACAGAGAGTGGTGTGTGTACAAGGCGCATTTAAAAAGTATATGAAAGAGGAGAGATATTGGCCAAGTACGAGCAAATGAAACTTCCAGTCATCTAGCTCCACAATCACTCTTGAGAAGATAAATCCTGGCATTCAATATCACCTGTTTGAAGAAAACACTTGCTGCTCATCTATCATGGCTTATTGATGTGAACAAAAGAGGCTGAAACAAGGGTTCAGGTAAAAATGACTGGACATGATATCAAGCCAGTGGTTAACTTCTGTTGACATCAAGGAACTGAACAAAACTGGACTTAACGGGAATCAGAGTAAAATCTCAAGTGTTTGGAGTTAAACATGGCACAAAGGGAGATGTTCATTATCTTCATCCTAGGTAAACTCTATGGGAGATCCTCAGGGTAGCTTCCTCTTCACAAACATCTTCAGCTACTTCATCAATGTCTCCCCACCATAAGATCAGAGGTGGGGATGGTCACTGAAGATTCCACAATGTTCAGAATGTTTTGTCCCCATCAGTTCCTGAACCAGCCTGTGTCCATGTGCAGCGAGACCCAGACTCAATAGAGGCTTGTGCTGTTGAAGTGCATGTAACAGCACTTCCTGACACTGCACATTGCCACAGGCACTTGGCCGGCACATTGGCATAGTGGTTAGCAATGCTGCCTCACAGTGCCAGAGGCCCGGGTTCAATTCTCCGCCTCAGGCGACTGACTGTGTGGAGTTTGCACATTCTCCACTTGTTTGCGTGGGTTTCCTCCGGGTGCAGGTTCGGTGAATTGGCCATTCTAAATTGTCCGTCGTGTTAGGTGAAAGGGTAAATGTAGGGGAATGTGTCTGGGTGGGTTGCTTTTCGGAGGATCGGTGTGGACTTGTTGGGCCGAAGGGCCTGTTTCCACACTGTAAGCAAACTAATCTAAAAAAAGGGTTCATTCAGCACCTCATATGAATATGAGGAAGCCATTTAGCGCATTGATACTACTGGAGAAGAACAGGGCCAGCCCATTCAGTGCCTCCAGTTCAGGAAGAGAAGGAATCTCGTGTGATGGACCACAACAGCGCCCCTCGAAAATATTTGAAGGCGGTAGCGAAGATTCTAATGTTCTAGGAGAAAGTGAGGACTGCAGATGCTGGAGATCAGAGCTGAAAATGTGTTGCTGGAAAAGCGTAGCAGGTCAGCCAGCGTCCAAGGAGCAGGAGAATCGACGTTTCGGGCATGAGCCCTTCTTCAGAAAGGGCTCATGCCCGAAACGTCGATTCTCCTGCTCCTTGGACGCTGCCTGACCTGCTGCGCTTTTCAAGCAACACATTTTCAGCTAGATTCTAATGTTTTCTTATTTTTAAGGAAATGTAAACTGCCTGTTCCAGATGCAATGTGACTGGTCAAACTACTCGGCGTGAAGCAAAACACCATTTATTTAAACACGAAAAATAAAATGAAACCAAAGAAAGAGGAATCTAGAATAATGTAATTTGATTGGACAAGATAACAGAATAATAGATCTAGGAACTATTACTAATTAACTGTTCCAATAAAAGGAAAATCCCATAAACACAGCCCCAGACAAAAAGGATTATTCAGACTAAGATTGTCACAATCATTTCTCCAATCCAGGAATTAAAAACAGCATCAAGAGAAAATTCAGAGAGAGTAGCAGCAAGGAGATAGTCACTGAAGCTTCCAACTCTGTGGAGACTCCAATAATGTTTGATGTTACTGAGAAAGCAAAACCCAGAAATCCTCATTTGTGAGAGCTGGCCACACCCATTCAGGCTGCATTAAAATAAACACAAGGCCTCCTTAGCTGTTTACTCAATTGCTCTTAACGAGCCAGCTTGGTAACGATCATTTAATCTCTTTCTTAAAAGAAACCAGGACAAAATAACCTCTTAAAGCTGCAGCATCATCACACTTGTTAGCACATCGATCTGTCAATCAGGAACCAGGGGTAACCCAGTCAGCCCTTCGCCTGTCCAGTCGGACGAGGGAAAAGCCACTCAATCCCTTGGGCCACTTACACAGGAACAAGAGGAAGCCGTTCAGACCCTTGAGTCACTTGCAAGGAACAGTAGGAGGCCATTATTCCTCAACGCACTTACACAGGGACAGAATGAGGGAATTGATGTTGATTCCTGATGAATGGTTTATGCCCGAAACGTCGATTCCCCTGCTTCTCAGATGTTGCCTGACCTGCTGTGCGTTTCTAGCAAACCACCCTCTACTTTGACCTCCAGCGTGGGCAGTCCTCACTGTCTCCTAATTGATGCTCTAACATGATGATCAAGTGGAGCAGAGGCTGCACAGACAGACTGCTCTACGTTGTTCCTCGTCGCTCCGTTGCTCATGATACACACGTGGGTCTTTAACGTGGTTTTCTAGTGTTGAGGAGGGCAGCCATATGTGTCGAGTGAAGTCTCAAGAAGGCACCTTCCATCTCCGACACGACAGCCTGGTGTTCTCTATGTAGGGTGGAAGCTGGTGGGAACGTCTACCTGTTTCAGTTGGAAGGTATTGTGGCCGCTGTTGAGGATTATGAACAACATGGCGTTCAGTACGGGTTCACACACCGATTGCACAATAACGTGGGCAGAATTAATGTAGGCATATAAAGTATTAGGAAAACCACGTTAGTCTGATGAATGGACTCTGTATGTACAAATAATGCTGATCTTGTTCATGTTGATCTCGTCTAGTGCAATGCAATCTGTATGCATTACTCTGTCCAAATCTATTTCCACCCTATAATCTGGCCATGCTTACTATGATCTGTCTCCACTGCTCATTAATAAAGATTAGTCCCCGTACTGAGGCACACGTGGCAATAAATCAAACCATTCAATCTTGGGTAAAGTATGGAATTTCTGACCCTATCAATGTCTCTTTTGGAAATAAGTGATCGCTGCTACTCCTCATGTTTCAGCGTCACCATTTCTTCTTCTCTCACAGCTCTATAGATTAAACACTCAGCTTCTTTACTCTGTCCTCATGTTACCATCACCCGTGACCGTGGTAAGGAGATCATTCCTTACACAGGTGATCAAATCTGTAGAGAATGCCCCAAATGATCTCTCAGCATGGCTCTACAACAGCAGGAAGATGGCATTACTTATGTACTCGAATCATCTTACAATGAAGGACAGCATACTATTGTCTATACAATCACTTACACAGGGTGTGATTTGGAGCAGAAAGCATCGACTTGTGAGTGGGCGATCATGCTTCTCAAATTTGTTAGTGTTCTTTGATAAAGTGACCAGGAGGTTTGACGATGACACAGTGGTAGACGTCGTCTCCATGGATTTCAGTAAGGCCTTTGATAAGGTTCCTCATGGCAGGTTGCTCTGGAAGGTTTCATCACGTAGAATGCTGGGAGAACTGACCAATTGGATACACATTTGGCTTGATGGTAGGAAGCAGAGGGTTAAGTGGAAGGAAGCTTGTAAGACTGAGACTGGGTCCATTGCTATTTGTTATCTAAGATTAGATTGAGAATGGACAAGGCATGATTAGTAATTTTGCAGATGACATGAAAATAAGTGGCATCTTGTTTAGTGAGGACGTTTAACAGAAATTGCAGCAGGACCTTAATCAGGTCAGGAACTGGGCCAAAAAATGGCAAATGGAATTTAATATAGAAGTGTGAGGTCTTGCATTTTAGAAACTCAACTCAAGGTAGGACTTTCATGATGAATGGGAGGGCCTCAAGGGGTGTAGTGGGCAGAAAAACCTTGGCATTCATGTCCACTGTTCTCTGAGAGTGGAGTCACAGGCAGACAGGGCAGTAAAGAAGGTCTTTGGCACACTGACCTTCATCAGGCAGGACACTGAGTATAGAAGTTGGGAATTTATGTTGCAATCACACAGGACTTTGATAAGGCCGCACTTGGAGTATTGTGTTCAGTTTTTGTCACGTTGTTTTAGGGATAATGTTATGAAATTAGAAAGAGTGCGAATAAATTTACAAGGAGTTGCCAGGACCCAATGGTCTGAGTTATAGGGAGGGGTTAGACAAGCTCGGAACTTTTCTTCAAAGTGTAGGAGACTGAGGGGACCATATAGAGCTGCAAAATATCACGAGGGGTATGGATAGGGTTAATGTTCTCAGTCTTTTGCCAAGGTGTAGAGAATCAAGGATTAGAGGGGATCAGTTTCAGGTTAGAGGGGAAGGAATAAAAGGGAACCTGAGGGGCCACTTCTTTACACAGAGCGTGATATGTGGATGAGCTGCCAGCAGATGTCGTTGAACGTGGTACATTAACAACATTTCAAAAGCATTTGGGTAAATATGTGGATCGGAAAGAACTAGAAGGATACGGATCAACTGCAGGGAAATGGGGTTACCGTGGATGGACATTTACAAGGTTGAATCGAACCCTTCTGTTAATTAAAACCAAACACCCAGAAAAGCTCCTCTCACCTCGTAATCTGTTAAACTATGAGTGACACAAATCTCTACATTCCACTATTTAAACAAAAAATTAACAAGTTAGTTTCTTAACTTTAATAGTGAACACTAAACAACTACTATTCACAAATACAAGCCCCTATTTTCTTAACTACTTATCATCTGACTCCCACTCTGTAAAAATATGCTGTTCCAACCACCCACATATTAAACATTACGATCTCAAGACCACACAGTCAATATCTTACCCGCTGAGTGCACTCTTCCAGCTGCTGATCTCCCTGGGTCTTGTTTTTTTTTACTGCAAGTAGGTTTTACACGAACATGTATCTTTGATAGAGAGTGTTTGAGATGGCCATTTCGCACTCCTGCTCTACAGCAATTACTCTGCTATTGGATGGCAGTGGCTCGCCCTCCAATGTTCAAAATGCTGGGTTTATATACTCCCCATGATACAATAATTCTCATAATTTGATTGCTTTCCAGGTGTCCAAACAATAATATTCAAATCTCGTTGGCTTCTGGTATTGTGAGCGTTATTTAAACTCTTTGGTTATGTTTGAATTGCTGTCAAAACAGCAACCGTAGCTCAGGTATCCATTTCCCAGCTACTTGTGACATGTGGAACAGCCTGGCCTTTAGCTGGCATCCGTGGCTGTACTTTCTATTCAGCAAAATCGACTCTGTCTTAAAGTGACCTGACAGGCTTTTGGCTTCATAACATTGCCTCCTTCAGAAAATAGAATGAACCAGCAGAATGAAAAAATGGTTTCATTTCTTTTCCTCTAATTCTTAATCCCATCATTACGAAATACAAATGTATTAATCTCAGTTATAACATTCACATTAATTCTACACACATATATAACACGAGAATAAGTCAAATCTTATCTACATTATTTCCTTTAAATCCGCGACAACACATCTGCTGTCTGTTACCACAGCATGTAAATTTTGTAAGTTTAAAGTTGGTAACATAAGACTCCAAGGAAATCGTCTCATATTCTTTAAATATTCCAAAAAATGCAAGAGGATTGTTGTTGTACACAACCGTCTCTGACAGTGTGTTTGTCATATAAATATTAAAATGTTGTCAGGCCAGTACCAAACTCAATCATTCTTTTTCAATAATGGAGATTTTATTTTATTTTTTGTGATGGATGTTGAGTTTTTTCGACAAGTAGCTAATTGGCCATTCAATTCCATCATCATCTTTCTGTACCAATACATCTCGGACCACTATATCACGAGCATCAAAGACAATATTCAAAGGGATACAAAATATTTGATGTGGCGAAAACTGGTGTGGTGATTAATCCTGCTTTAAAATTCTCAAATGCCTGCTGGCATTGTTCTGTCCACCACAATTCTGTGATCTTCTTTAGTACATCCATCAGTGGCGCCAATACGCTGCTGAAGTTTGCAACAAACTTCCGATAGATTCCACTCAGTTCCAAAAATCGAAGCACTTCTTTCTTCGCGGATGGTCGTGGAAATTTCTCAAAGCCCTTAGTCTTTGTGTTCCATGGGATCAACTTTCCATGTCCAATGTAATGTCCCAAGAAAGTCACCGCTGCCTTCGCAAATTCTGTTTTCTTTAAGTTTATTACCAAGTTTGCTTCTTGTAATCGTTCAACATGCTCTGGCAACTGTAACATGTGAGCTTTCAATCACTTGCTAAAGATCACTACATCATACAAATCAACTACACAATTAGTACATCTGGCCGCAACTCTGTTCCTGTGATTTAAATGCGGCTGGTGCATTATTCATTCACAGGACATATTCAATAATGTTTTTGTCATATCCGGTGTCTTTACCAGATAGTTTAACTGACTCAATTTATTTTTAATTTGAAAGGGGCCACTATACCTGGCTTTGAAGGGATTTCCTGCGAAGCCCACAGCGAGTAAAGAAAGCTACCAACTCCTCCACCTCCCTTTTTACCTTAACACCCCATAATGGAATTAAGTCTGGAAATCTGGTAGACACATCCATTATGGTCAGCAAATATTGGTTTCCACTTTTATTTTCGAAAGGGGGGCTACACAATTAATCATAACCCATGAGAAAGGTTCTTCAAATGCAGTAATTGCCAACAAAGGTGCTGATTTTATTATTGCCGGTGACTTATCTCCCACTTGGCATGTATGACATGTACAACAATAATGAACCACGTCCTTTTGTATTCCAGGCAACTAGAAATGCTTCTGTACCTTAGCCTAAGCCTTCCATACACCTAGGTGTCCTCCTACAAGTAGTTCATGTACTAGCCATAACACTGTATGCTACCGCTAACACGATCTGGTGAACTTCGGATCATTTTGCTTCTGCTCTAACCTGTTGTGGTCTCCATTTTAATTTTAGGATTCATATTTAAGTTAATAACGTTCGACAGTATATTCGGATTCCTTTTATGTGTGTGTGTGTGTATCTGTATTTGCGCAATATATCTGTTGTAAATCTATTGTCCTTTTAGGACTTAACACCTCTGCCTGACCCTCTGCATGTTCAGGTTTTTTCCTGCACCGTGACACCAAACAGGGTGTCAGTTAGCTGAACATCAACTCCTTTCTCTTTTTCTTTTGTTTTACTTTCCTGATATAACTTATTGCAGTGGGATCTTGTTGCTACACAGTCTGGAAAACATCCTAGGTATTTTTCTTTTAACTCCCCAGTTCCGTAGTTTTCCTTTGACTTCTCCACCACAAGTGGTGTCACTCCCACCTTGGATCCTGTTAAATCGTTCCCAAGAACAAACTGTATTCCTGGAACTAACACTCCATCACTCACTCTCACTGTTACTTTCCCAAACTTGATTTGGCACTCCAACCTCACGTTACACAAGGAAATGCTTAATTGCTGTCCCCATTCCACAAATTATCACTCTCTTGAGTAACATGTCAGAAAGTGTGAAAATACTTCCAACTCTTACAATTAGAAGCTGACAGAAAGTGAGGCCTGCAGATGCTGGAGATCAGAGTTGAAAAGTGTGGGGCTGGAAAAGCACATCATGTCAGGCAGCATCCGAGGAGCAGGAGAATCGACATTTCAGGCACGAGTCCTTCATCAGGAAAGTGGGGTGCAAGGGAGGGGGAAGGAGTTGAGAAATAAATAAGAGGGTGGGGGTGTAGCTGGGTGGTAGGTAGATTGATAGGCGATAGGTGGATGCAGGTGGGGGTGATGGTGATAGGCCGGAGAGGAGGGTGATAGGAGAGCTGGAAACCTCAAACTATACAACATCAACATCAAATTAACCAATTTCCAAATGTCCCCTCCCTCAACCTCATCCCAGGTCCAACCGTTGAACTTAGCACCTCTTGCAGTGTCTTAATTGTCCATATTCATTCCCACCTATCCACTCCACCCTCCCCTCCGACATATCACTAACACTCCCACCTACAACTTCCTATCGTCCTCCCAGTGAACCTCCCCCCAGCCCAACCCTTATCCTCCTATTTATCTTTCAGCCCCCTTGGCTCCCGGCCACATTCCTGACGATAGGTTTATGCCTGATATGTCGATTGTCCTGCTTTTCAGATGCTGCCTGATCTGTTATGCTTTTCCAGTGCCCCACTTCTCAATTTTTAGAGGCTTAGCAGATTCCTCATCCCACAAAATTATAACTTTTTGCCCTTCTCCCCCTGTTCTTCTCCACAGAGGCAAATGCTTTGTACAGATCAGGCACTGACTCCACAACCAGCCCCTGCCTCGGCTGTACACTCTCCTGCAGCTCCTCGGCTCTAGTTGGGGTCTCCTTTACCAGTTTCACTAATGCCACTGGCTTAACCTCTTTTACCACATCTTCTTCCAAAATGTCTTCCTTCAATTCCAAGAACTGTTTGTCCGAACTTACTGCAGTGAAAGCACTTTTTCCCAGTGCTCTTCTTAAACCATTGGCATTGTAATTACCTGAGGCCTTTCACCACCATTCAACCCTTTTGGTCTTCTTTTTTCACCTCTTGCAAACTATTGCCAGTGTGCTCTACAGTTTGTTTTGTAGTGTAGGATCTCCCCTTCTCTCAATTTCTATCCCTTACAGGATGAAAATACTCCCAAAAGCTAAATTTCATCTCATGTACCAATGCACATTTACCTGCCATTTCTACCGCTCTTCTCACTTCTTGAACTTTCTGTTGATTCACACAAATTCTTACCATCTCTGAAAGTGAGTCTTTAAACTCCTCCAGCAGAATAATCTCCCTTCGAGCCTCATTTTTAATGCCAGCTCCCACTTCTCGAAATGACTGTGTTTAATTCTTTCAAACGCAACATATGTCTGACCTGGTTCCATCTCTATATTTCTGAACCTCTGCCTATATGCTTCTAGTACCAATGCGCAACCATACAAAATAGCCAGTTTACCATCTGCATAATTTCTTGACCCCTCATCTGATAGCGCTGCACATACTTCACTCGCTGTGTCCAACAGCTTAGTCTGGAGGAGCATTATCCACAAGTTCACTGGATGCACCATCTGCCGATGCATTTTTTTTCAAATTAAATAAAAACAGATGTTGGCATTTTTCTCACCGAAATATGGCACTGTATTAACATAGCTGAATACACCCCTATGTTCACCCTTCATCTCTATCATATTAAATTAACTTTCTTGTCTAATTCCCAATTTCTGAATTTCAAATTCTCTCTCTCTTTTTCCTCTCTTTCCCTTTCTCTTTGTTCTCTCTCTGTTTCCGTCCGTTTTTTCACCTTCTAACTCAAGTTGCCATATTTGCAATTTAAGTTTTTTCTAACTCTACTGCACTTGTCTGCTTCTCTGATGCTCCAAAGTGCTTGATCAAGTTCATTACAATTTCAGCTTTCCTTTTGTCCCTGGTTAAATCTAATTCCAAACTGCTTGCTAATTCTACAAATATTCCTTCTTCTAGCTTTCTAAACTTCCTTGGCAAATTTGGGAACCTCTTCAGTAACGTTAAAACCCATTTCCCTCACTTTTAATTTAACCAACCACAAGTTAACAAAATTACACGAATTTTCCCGCAGTTTTATTTGAAGATCTAGGTCACTAATTGCCGTGTGTTGAAATTTGCTGGGACCTTTTGTACCCCAAATCTGTCCAAATCTGTCCAAATTCCATACGGCAAGGCTGCAGACTGTTATGACATCAATGTAGAATCCCTCTGTTAATTAAAACCACACACCCAGAAAAGCTCACCTCACCTCGTAATCTGTTAAAACATGGGTCACAGAGAAATCCTAACTTCCACTAATAAACGAAAAATGACAATTTATATGTATGCAAGTTCGTTCGCAGAAGCGCTGGCGTTATGTCCCGCCTCTCTATTTATAGCTCTTGTTTTCTTAAAGTGAGTGATGTCATTTTAGTTTTTTTTTAACAAGAGAATGTAGATAGGAACTAAATTGATGTGTTTATTGATGGACTTCAGGTTAGAATGCCATTCCTCTAAGGTTCTTGCGTGTCTTATCATGTGTGGGTGTTGCCCCAGTCAAAGTGGTTTCCTTTGAAAATTAATGCATAGGATGTATAAAATTTATAAAACATGAAAACATTAGTTGATGCTCCTCTAAAGTGACATGTTCCCTTCTCTCAAAGTTTCCTTCTTTTCTGTAATTCTCTACTCTAATCTCTCATTCTTATCAGGAAGTGTGTTATAAATTCTTGCTTCTGGTGTCCCAATTTCTTTCAGTTAATCCCCTTTTTACCAGGAATTATATATATTGGCCTGCTGGGTTCTTTCCAATGCTAGTGCCTGTAACATTATTGGAGATAAATATTCTAGCATCAGACCCAGCATTTGAACATATTACTCTCTTGTACATGCACTGTACAAAGGACCGCAGCACACAGGAATTGCCAAAACATTGAGGGGTGTACATCTACTTCTTTCAATAATCTAGTTTTCTCGTTTCTTACATTTCCTCATCTAAATTCTGTCAATGATTCTCCCTTTGTATCTAGTTAAGAAATTTACCAATTATTCTTCATGTCCCTACTCTCAAGACTCCTTCTTTCGGTTTATATCTATTGGTCTCGTCTCGATGTAATATGATGATAATTGAGCAACGTAACTACAAAGACATGCGGGAGGAGCTGGCCAGAGTTAATTGGAAGGGGAGCCGAGCAGGAAAGACCATGGAGCAGCAATGGCAGGAGTTGCTGTGGATAATTCGGAAGATAATAAAATTCATCCCAAAAGAGATGAAACATATTCATGGGAGGACAAGGCAGTCATGAGTGATAAGGCATCAAATCAAAAGAGGAAACATACAATGTGGTGAAGATGATTGGGAATCCAGAGAATTCATTGGCTCTGAAACTACATAAGGCTGGCATCACTGAAACTACAAAGCTCTTAATCATGGTCTGGTAGAAAAACAGAGGCAATGACATTCGCTTTAACACAGAAGATGGTATTACTCAAGGAAAAAAGATTCAGATTAATTAAACGATTGAATTAAAATCAGTTAATTGGTTTTGCAGAATGTGTCAGATTGGAAGGATGGCCCAGGGAGAGACCCTCAGCAGAGTGAGAGTATGAAAATGGAAGTATTTCCACATCAGAAACCAGAGTAGGTCACTGTGTACAGGGTTCATGGGTGAATGGGTCTCGATGTGATCTAAGGGACAGCAGCAGAATTGCATTTCAGATATTGCAGCTCAAAACTGCGTTTTTATGTAGTGCTGTAGATCACAGCAGCAGGAGAAGCAGAATAGCTTTCAACCACAACCTGTAACATTTTGCCTAGGATAACCTCCTCAGTCTGCCATTACCATCAACACGATCTATGGCTCAGTGACGAGTGTGGGTGAACATGTCAGGGTCAGAATCACGTGAACCTAACCCTGATTCAAACACATTAAAGCTACCACACTTGACGAACAGATGTGATCGAAGCTCCGCAGTCTTGCCACATTGAGTTATAAATGGTGATGGACGATTAAACAAATGACTGGAGGAAAGAGATCCACAAATATCCCCATCCTAAATAATCGAAAATCCCTGTACATCAGTGTAAAAGACCAGGATGTGGTATCTGCACCATCCTCAGCCAGATTTGTGGAGTTGATGATCCACCTCACCCTCGCCATGATGCCCACAGAATCAGTTTGCCAGTCTTCAACTAATTCGATTCACTGCACATGACATGAAGAAACAGCTGAACACAGTAGATGCGACAAAGGCAATGGGTCCTGACACCTGCAAAGGAATGAAGATTTGTGCTGCATAATAAGCCGTGTCCCTGAGGAAGCCGTTTCATTCCAGCTCCAACTCTAACATCTCCCTGGCAATGTGGATAATTACTCAACTATGTCCAATCTCCTAAGAGGAGAATAATTACAATCTGACCATTTATCACCCCTTCAATCCCATCACGACAGTCAAATTGGAGTGAGTTATTTTTGACAGAGCTGTCATGCACAGAAATAACCTGCTCAGTGTGGTTTCCGATAGGTCCCCATGTGGAGATGGTGCTTTTGTGGAAATGTCACTGGATTATTAATCCAGACCAGGCCCATACTCGGAAAGTAAAAACAATTGACAAAATATTAAGATGCAAGATCTGGTGTCAGCAATACTGACATTGATGCCAAGGACGATTGTACACACCAATTTCTTTCCCCAATGTACTTTCAGGAAGTGAATCCCCCGTGCTTTCCTCGTCTCGCCAAAACGTGACTGCAAACACACAGCGATGTGATAAACTATTCAATGGTCTCTGAATCAGCTAGGCAAACTGTTCCGAGGTCTAAAAGTATAAACCCAGACAGAACATACAACACCTGCCTCTATATCAGAAAAAGGGAACGGGAAACGCAGTCCTGCAGAGCCCTCATTCCTAACATCTGACAGCTTGTGACAGCATTTACAGAGCTTTCCCACATACTGCACAGAAACACCGGGAAAAGAATAGATCATACAACACATTGAGCCTTCCCCATTCTAGTTCATGATCCAACATCTCCACAATGCATTTATCCCACACAATGAATATATCCCTATAAAATAGGAAGTGCAGTAGTCTCTTTGGTCCATCGAGTTTGCTACCCAATTCAATATAATAATGGCTGGCCGTTTATTTCCACACCGTATTCCTGCTCTTCCCCCATCCCTTTACTGTCTCAAAATCCTTATTTATATTCAGTGTTTTGGCTTCCAGCTTCGAGGGCATTCTCCAAGTTCACCAGTCTATGAGGGCAGACATTTATTGTCATCTCAATGCAGAATGGCCTGTCTGCATCTAATACTGTGGCCCCCTTGTTTTAGACACCACAGCCGCGGGAATTATCATCCCTGCTTCCAATCTGTCTCACCCTGTCAGAGTTTTATACATCTCACTGAGATCACCACCCATTTTCCTAAAGCCCATGGAATACAGGCCCAGTCGCCCAAACTCCTGCTCCCACAACAAGCCTGTCATCCTAGAGGTCGGACTGGCCATCTTTCGCTGCTCTCCCTCAATGTCAGGTTTGCCCTTTGTTAGGTACAGAGACCAAAACTGTAAACAATACTGCAAAATGTTCGAGATGGTTTCTCATAAAGGCCCTGCACATCTGCAGTAAGACACCCTTACATCTGGATTCAATTCCCCCCGAAATGAAGGTCAGCACACCATTGACCTTCCTAACTGCTTTCTTTCCTGCAATATTGCTTTCAGTGGCTTGTGTACAGGGAGATCCAGATCCTTTGCATTGTTACAGCTACCCACTTGGTAGGTCTATATACACTGGTCTGCGTGTCAGTGTCATTCCCAGTATTGACTTCTGGGTTCAGAACTCACTTCACTGCAGGGACTTGGAAGGGCTGCTCAGAAGGAAACAACAAAAAGGAGCTTACGTCCCTTTGTATATCAACATGTTTCAAACAATCCCTTTCCAAACGATAGGCTTCCAGTCTATTGTTCCCACCAAAGGGAACACCTTCACCTCGACCCACATTGCTCTCCATCTGCAACGTATTTACCCATTCACTCCACTTGCAACCTCCTCACCAACTCAGAATCCAACAGCGTTTAGTTCTGTCAGCAGGCTGCGATATATTGTAAATGATTCACGCAACCAAATGTTTAATGGGTATTGTGAACATCTGGGGCCCGAGCACCGATCCCCATGATACCTAAGCAACGTTCCTCTGTTAATTTTTAAAAATGAATATTTATTTCGTGAATCTGGTTGTGACGGCTGGGCCAGCATTTATTGCCTGTCCCTGGTTGCCCTTGAGAAAGTGGTGGTGAGCTGTCTTGTTGAACCGTTGCAGCCCACTGTGGATTCAGTGATGGTAACACTATTGAATGCCAATGGACAGTGGTTAGATTGTATTTTAGTGGTGATGGTCAGGGTCTGGCATTGGTGTTGCCTGAATATTACTTGCCACTTGTCAGCCTGGACACTGTCCTGATCTTGTCGCATTTGGACATGGACTGCTTCAGTATCTGAGGTGCCATAAATGTTGCTGAGCATTGTGCAATCATTGACGAACATCCCACTTCTGATCTTGAAATGGAGGGAAGGTCATTGACGAAGCAGCCAAGAAGATGTTTGGGCCGAGGTCACTGCTCGAGGGACTCCTACAGACTTGTTCTGGAGCTGGGTTGACTGACCTTTATCAACGATGACGATCTTCCTACGTGTCACGTGTGATTCTAACCAGCGGGGAGTTTGCCCTCATACCCATTGATTCCAGTTTTGCTAAGGTGCCTTGATGCCACACTTGGTCAAAGGCAGCCTTGTTTCAAACAGCTGTCACTCTCACCCCACCTCTGGAATTCAGCTCGTTTGTCCATGTTTGAACCAAGGTAGGACAAAAAAGAATTGTTTTCTCTGGTTTGCTGCCATGCCACGTGCTAGTGAGGTGAGGAATAAGGAGAGAAAGGAGTTGAACACGTGGCTACGGGGATGATGCAGGAGGGAGGGTTTCGGGTTTTTGGATAATTGGAACTCTTTCTGGGGTAGGTGCGACCTCTACAAGCAGGATGGTCTTCATCTAAACCAGAGGGGTACCAATATACTGGGTGGGAAATTCGCTAAAGCTATTAAGGTGGATTTAAACTAATACAGCAGGGGGATGGGAACCATAATTGTAGGACAGGTACAGAAGAGGATGAGAATAGGGAGTTACAAAGTCATGTACCTGACACTGGCAAGCGTGAACCTGGTTTGAAGTGTGCATACTTCTACGCGAGGAGCATCCGAAATAAAGTTGGTGAACCGGTAGCGTGGGTTGGTATCTGGGACTTCGATGTTGTGGTCATTATGGAGACATGGACAGATTAGCGACAGGAATGGATGTTGCAGGTTCCGGGATTCAGATGTTTCAGTAAGAACAGAGAAGATGTGAAAAGAGGGGGAGGTGTGGCATTGTTGATCCGGGACAATATTCCACTTGGAGAAGGGATGTTTGGAGACTCGTTAACTGAGGTAGTATGGGCTGAGGTTAGAAACAGGAAAGGAGAGAGGTCACCATGCTGGGAGTTTTCTACAGGTCTCCGAATAGTCCCGGAGATGTAGAGGAAAGGATAGCGAAGATGATTCTCGATAGGAGTGAGAGAGGCAGGGTAGTTGTCATGGTGGACTTCAACTATCCAAATATTGACTGGGATCACTACAGTATGAATACTATAGATGGGTCAGTTTTTGTCCAGTGTGAGCAGGAGGGCTTCCTGACACAGTATATAGACAGGCCTACAAAGGGCGAAGCCACTTTAGATTTCGTACTGTGTAACGAACCTGGTCAGGTGTTAGATTTGGAAGTAGTGAGTACTTTGGAGACAGCAATCACAATTCTGTCAGGTTTACTTTAGTGATAGAAAGGGCAAGAGTTACAGCTGGGGGAAGGGAAATTACGATGCAATTAGGAAAGATTTAGGAAGCATAGAATGGGGAATGAAACTGCAGGGGATGAGCACATTAAAAATATGGAGCTTATTCAAGGAAAATCTTCAGTGTGTCTTAGATAGGTGTCAGGCAAGGAGTAAGATATAGAACGCGTGAGCCGCAGTTAACTAAGGAAGTGGGATCCCTGGTCAAGAAGAAGAAGAAGGCTTATGTTAGGACAAAATGCGAAAACTCAGTTAGGGCGCTTGAGGGTTACAAGGAAGTCAAGAAAGACCTAAAAAGGGAGCTCTGAATAGCCAGGAGGAGACGTGAGAAGTTGTTGGGGGAGTTGGTCAGGTTTAACCCTAAGGCTTTCCATAGGTATGTCAGGAATAAAAGAATAACGAGTGTTAAATTAGGGCCAATCAAGGATAATAGTGGTAACTTGTGTGTGGAGTCAGAGGAAATAGGGGAAGCACTAAATAAATATGTTTCGACAGTGTTCGCTATAGAAAATGAAAATGTTGACGTGGAAGATACAAAGATACCTGCATCTAGAGTAGAAGAGATTGAGATTCACAAAGAAGTGGTATTAGAAATACTGCAGAGTGTGAAAATAAACAAGTCCCCGGATGAGATCTATCCTAGGGTCCTCTAGGAAGCAAGGGAAGAGATTTCCGAGCCTTTGGAATTGATCTTCAAATCATCATTACCTACAGGAATAGTGCCTGAGGATTGGAAGATAGCAAATGCGGTTCACTTGTTCAAAAAAGGTAGTAGAGACAACCCTGGTAATTGCAGACCAGTGAGTCTCACTTCAGTTGTTGGTAAAGTGTTGGAAAAGTTTATAAAAGATAGGATTTATAACCATCTAAAAAACGAATAATCTGATCAGGGACAAGTCAGCACGGTTTTGTGAAGGGTAGGTCGTACCTAACGAATCTTACTGAGTTTTTTGACAAAGTAACCAAATAGGTAGATGAGAGTAAACCTGTTGATGTTTTGTATATGGATTTCAGCAAGGCGTTCAATAAGGTTCCCCACAGTAGGTTCTTATACAAAATGCAGAGAAATGGGATTGTGGGAGACATAGCAGTTTGGATCAGTAATTGGTTTGCTGAAAGAAAACTGAGGGTTGAAGTTGATGGAACATGTTCGTCTTGGTGTCCAGTTACTAGCGGATTTCCGCAAGTGTCGGTGTTGCTTCCACTGCTGTTCCTCATTTTTATAAATGACCTGGATGAGGGCTTAGAAGGGTGGGTTAGTAAATTTGCAGACGACAGTAAGCTCGGTGGAGTTGTTGATAGTGACGAAGGATGCAGTAGCTTGCAGAGAGACATGGATAGGATGCAGAGCTGAGTTGAGAGGTGGAAAATGGAGTTTAATGTGGACAAGTGTGAGGTGATACACTTTGGACAGAGTAATCGAAATGCAAAATACTGGGCTAATGGTAAGTTTCTTGGGAGTGCAGATGAGCAGAGAGATCTCGGTGTCCATGTACACAGATCCCTGCAAGTTGCCACCCAGATTGACAGGGTTGTTTAGAAGGCATGCAGTGTTTTGGCCTTTATTAATAGAGGGATTGAGATCCGGAAAAAGGAGGTTATGCTGCAGCTGTACAAAGCTCTGGTACGGACACACTTGGAGTATTGTGTACAGTTCTGGTCACCGCATTTATAAGAAGGATGTGGTAGCTTTGGAAAGGGTGCAGAGGAGATTTACTAGGATGTTGCCTGTTATGGTAGGAAAGGCTGAGGGTCTTGAGGCTGTTCTCGTTAGAAAGAAGAAGGTTGAGATGTGACTTAATAGAGACATACAAGATAATCAGAGTGTTAGATAGGGTGGATAGGGAGAGCTTTTTTCCAAGTATGGGGACAGCAAACACGAGGGGACAGAACTTTAAAGTGAGGGGAGATGGGGATAAGACAGATGTCAGAGGTAGTTTCTTTACTCAGAGTGTAGTAAGGGTATGGAATGCCTTGCCTGCAAAAGTAGTAGATTCGCCAAGTTTAAGTGTATTTAAGTCGACATTGGACAGGCATATTGACGTACATGGAATAGTGTCGGTGGGATGGGCTTCAGATTAATATGACAGGGCGGCACAACATCGAGGCCCGAAGGGCCTGACTACGCTATAATGTTCTGTGTTCTATATGTTCTATGTAATGAGGTCAGGAGCTGAGTCGCCCTGGTGGAGCCCAAACTGAGTGTCATTGACCAGGTTATTGCTGAGCAGGTGCTGCTTGAAAGCACTGATAAATTCCATCACTTTACTGTTGGTTGGTAATTGGCCGGATTGGATTTGGTCTGCTTTTTATGTATAGGAAATACTTGGGTAATTTTCCACGTAATCGGGTAAATGCCGTTGTTGTAACGAAATTGGAACAGCTTAGTTAGGGCAGTGACAAGTTCTGCAGCACACGTTTTCAGTACTATTGCCAGAATGTTGTCAGGGTACGTACCCTCTGGATTATCCAGTGTCTCCAACTGAATCTTACTATCGCGTGGAGTGAATCAAATTGTCTGATGACTGGTAACTGAATTGCTGAGGACGACTGGAGGAGGCTGAGATGGATCATCCACTCAGCACTTCTGCCTGAAGATTATTGCGAATGCATGAACGTTATCTTGTGCACTGAAGTGCAGGGCTGTTCCATCATTAAGAATGGAAATACTTGTGGAATCTCCTCCTCCATTGACTTGTTTACTTGTCCATATTCTCAGAGCTGCAGAGCTTAGATCTGATCCTTTGCTTGTGGGATTACTTAGCTCTGTCTATGACTTACTGTTTATGCTGTTTGATGCACAAGCAGTCCTGTTTGGTAGCTTCATCAGGCTGACACTTCATTTTCAGGTATGCCTGGTGCTGCTCCTGCCATCCTGCACACTCTATTGAACTAAGGTTGATCCTGTGGCTTGATGGTAATTGTTGTGATGGGGATATGCCAGACCATGAGGTTGTGCTGGAGTACAGTTCTGCTGCAATTGATGACCCACAACACATTATGGAAACCCAGATTTGAGCTGCTAGATCTGTTCGAAGTCTGTCCCATTTAGCACGGTGATAGTGCCACCCAACATTATGGAGATTATTCTCAATGTGAAGGTGTGACTTTGTCTCCACAATGACTATGCGTGGTCACTCTTACCCAATACTCTCATGGACAGATACTTCTGCAACTGGCAGATTAGTAAGGCTGTGATCAAATATGTCTTTTCCCTCTTGTTGGGTTCTTCACCATCTGCCACAGACCGAGTCGTGAAGTCATATCCTTTAGGACCCAACCAGCTCAATCAGTAATGCTGCTACCGAACCACTCTTTTTGTGGACATTGAAATCCCCCATCCAGAGTATATTTTGTGCCTTTGCCACCCTCAGTGCTTCCTCCAAGTGTTCGCCAGCATGGAGGAGTACTGACTCATCAGTTGAGAAAGACTGCTACATGGTAATCAGCAGGAGGTTTCCTTTCCCATGTGTAAACTAACGCCATGAGACTTTATGGGATACAGAGACACTGTTGAGGACTCCCAGAGCAATTCCCTTCCAACTGTATCCCTCTGTGCGACCATTTCTGCCGTGTTTGTCCTGCAGGTAAGACAGGAGATATCCAGGGAAGGTGATGGGGTGTCTGGGATATAGTCATGCTCACAGAATCATACCTTACAGACAATATCAGGCTGTTGCTTCACGAGTCTGTCTATTTCTATTCACTGTTTCCTGCCAGCTGTCCCATTCTAGAAGCATGTCTATATATTCCCTCCAATCCAGTGGATTTGATTTTGCAAACTCGGCTTGGAGATTCACCAAAGTCTTTCTGAAAATCCACGTGTTTTACATCCATTGCTTCTCTTCTGAATCGTAATTCCCATTTCATAAATTTATGTTAGTGTTGTCTATGACCATTTCTTTCAGTCCCAATAATTTCTTCCAATCCATTTACTTACTATGTTCTATTTTCCACGTAATATTTCGTTTTCCACACCAGACTTCGTTTTCCTGGTTTGTCAGAAAGTTCTGTGAAGACAGAGCTGAAGTACTGGATTCATAGGTTTGATATTTCCCTGTTTCCCATTCTCCATTCTCTGGTTTCAAACTAGAAGGAACCTGCACAGTTTTTTCATACTTCTCATATTGACATAATTTGACAAGCTATAACAGTTCACTCTTATAACTTTTGTGAACATTATCTTCAGAAACCCATCAGTTCCTGTCTTAAACTGCTCAATAATTGACCTTCTTCACCATACACTCACAGGAGCATAGTCTCTGTGCCAACATAATTACAGCATTATCTATATTAGACCCATTTCCCAACACCAGGCTCATAGCCTGGAATGTCATGGCACTTCCAAGTGTTCGTCCAAGTACTTTTAACGGTTAAGAGGTTACCCGTGATAACTCCGCTCTCAGGAGGTACATTCCAGTTCCCAACACCCTCTGGGTGAAATCAAAGTAATCTTTAACTCCTCTATGAACCGCACACCTTTCACTTTAAAGTGTGCTACCTTGTTCTTTACCCACTGTCTAAAAGGAATAGCTTCTGTCTATCCACCTATCTGGCCAATGTAGAGAAGACCACACTGCATTTAATGGATGCAGTAGATGAGGCGTTCTGTCTCCCTTCATCACCTATCACTTTCAGCCTACGTTCATCAACGTATCGCATTCCTTGCTACCTCCCTCCTGCCACACCCCTTCTCATTTATCTCTCAGCCCCCTTGACCCATAAGCCTCATTCCCGATGAAGGGCTTATGCCCGAAACGTCAATTCTCCTGCTCCTAGTATGCTGCCTGAGTGTGCTTTTCCAGCACCACACTATTCGACTCTGATCTCCAGCATCTGTAGTCCCCACTTTCTCCTCATACCTTCAGGGCTTGCATGACTCAGATTTATAATGGTTACTTCAAAGTAAACAAAAACTATCGTGTACTCAAACAGCATAAAAGAAAACCATTTGGCCACTGTTCCTAAAAAAGTCCTTTATAGCAAAGTTTTCAATTATCTCTTCTGATCATCCAACACCAAATCCTAAATAACCTGACAAAATGTTAATGCAGAGCTGGAAATGTGTTGCTGGAAAAGCGCAGCAGGTCAGGCAGCATCCAGGGAACAGGAGAATCGACGTTTCGGGCATAAGCCCTTCTTCAGGAAAGCCCTTCATTTCCTGAAGAAGGGCTTATGCCCGAAACGTCGATTCTCATGTTCCCTGGATGCTGCCTGACCTGCTGCGCTTTTCCAGCAACACATTTCCAGCTCTGATCTCCAGCATCTGCAGACCTCACTTTCTCCTCAAAATGTTAATGCAAGCCATCTCACACATGCTCTTTAAATCCATTTTTCCCAGCATTAGCATTCAGTTGGGTTAACACAGTTAAGATATAATTTACATGAATACTGCAGTAGCCACAAACGTATATATTTATTTTTTCTGGTTTATAACATACACAACTTTGATATATAAGTCCCATCAATGTTTCCTTCTCCTTACTGTTTTTACACTCCACCTTACAAGATTCTTTAGAATCTGAGGGACGGGGGCTTTGGGGACAATAATCGTAGAGATCATCACGCCACATCTTTTATGATCTTTTTAAGCATCATTGTGACATTTTCTCCAGATCTCCCGTTATACGAGTGGAGTAGAGATGGACAATGGTCTTTCAACAATGCTCTGTATTTCCTGCAGAAAGTTGAGACTGCTCTAACCTGGGTGGGAACCTTATAGCAGGCTAGTAAAACATTGCTGCTGCTGTACGGGATCTTAGTGAGATCACATCTGGAGTAGTGTGTACAGATTTAGTCTCTTCAATGAAGTAAAGATGTTGTTATATTGGATGCAGCTCAGAAATGGTCCCCTCAACTGATTCCTGCAATGAAGCTGCTCGCTTATAACGAAAGTATGATCAGGTTGATGCAATAGCCATTGGAGTTTACAAAAATGAAAGAAGTTCATATTTTCAACATAGATGACACGAAGGAGTCAACAACTGAAGCGAATTACACAGATAATGGAGGAATCCATTCCGTTCTCCAGCCTGTTACACAGGAACAAAAGAAGGATATTCAGGCCTTTGACCGTGTTACCCCAGAATAGGGCGAATCTGTTCAGCCCCTGGACCCTGAGGCCAATCAGCCCCTCGACTCTATAACACTGGCCCCAGAGTAGGCCATGCGGCACCAGTATTCTGCTACACAGCAACAGGATCAGTCCATTCAGCCACCTCAAGTCTGTAACATAGGAACTCAAAGCGGTCACACAGTGACTGGAGATTTGTTACACTGGGATAACAGGAGGCCATTCAGACCCACCGAGCCTGTTGCAAAGGAATTTGATAAGGATAAAAACTATCTGAGACTTATTTCATGAGAAAGGAGGAGGTAATTCTTACACATGTCTGTTGTATGTGAACAAGAGAAGACCAATCGCTCCCTTGGTCCCATCTCTGGGACACATGAGGAGACCGTTCAATATCTCCACATAGTATGGAGGAATATGAGAAGACCCATCAGTCCTCTAAATGTTACACGGCAACAGGAAGATTCCATTATCCCCCACCCCTCTAACGCATCAACGGGAGAAGGTCATTCGAGCTTTGGAGGCGACAACACGAGAACACCAGAAAAACGTCAGCTCATCGATTTTGTACATTAGCAGGAGGATGAGTCCATTCAGCCACACATGACTCTGACACAACAATTAGATGAGATCTCTTAAAAACGTGTGGCCAATAAACAGGAATTCAAAGAAAACGTGAAGGTTTTCGAAAAGGAGGAACCTTTAATAACTGTATACATTAGGGAGTAAAATGTAACTATAAACTGTTGTAATTTAAGGAAAATTATTAGAATCCATTGTTGAGGACATTTGCAAACTTAAACCACAATCGATCGGACTCAACAAGGTTTTACAAAGGATAAGTAATGATTGAAGTGTTCGCTTGAGTTATTTAAAGATGTGACAAACAAGGTAGATAGTGGGAATCATAGAGATGGAATACATCTGGTCTTCGTGAAGAATTCAGATATGTCGCTTCTCCAAAGAGTGAGTGGTGAGATCAGACAACATGGGTGAAGGAGTAATTTATTAGCTTGGATGGAAGATTGGTTAACCAACAAAATGCAGTCAGATGGAATAAATGTGTGATTTCCTTTTGGAAAATGCAATTTTTGGTTGCCATAGCTTTCAGTTGTCATGCCTCAACGATTTGCGATCGATATTATTACTCGGTTGACGAGATAGAAAATACTATGGCTGCATTTTCAGATGACGCTAACATTGGTGGGAAATTACTTCTGAATGGTGATGCAAGAGATTTAAAAACTACATGGATAGGTTGGGTGAATTTGCAAACATTTTGCAATGAAAAGTAAAGTGGATAAATGTGGGGTTATTCAAATTCCCCAGCGTAATAGAAAGGCAACCTATTATCTAAATGGAGAGAAACATCACAGTGCTGAGGTGCAGAGGGATATAGGTGCCTGCCTGCATATCACAGAAAACTTGCATGCAGTTACTTCAAGTAATGAGAAATGCAAGCATAAGTTCAGCGTTTATTTGTAAAAAGGATAGACTGAAAGGTAGGGAGTGTTGCTATGGCTATGCAAGGCATTAGTAAGGCTGCAACTGGAGTACAGTTTGGGTGTCCTGCGGATTGAGGTATTTGCATTGGAGGTAATTCAGAAGAGCTTCATTAGATTGAAGTCTGTAAAATGCTAAACGTAATTGAAAGTGTAGATGTGGAGTGGATATTTTTTCATGAGCCGCAAACTACAACAAGCAACTAGAGTTTTAAGGTGGAGAGATGGCAGGAATGTGGAACTGAGGCCACGATGACACCAGCCATGATAGTATTCAATGGCACGTTCGAGGGGTTGGATTCCTGACTGATTCTTCCATTTCATATTCAG
The DNA here is from genome assembly GCF_037043375.1 of Chiloscyllium plagiosum. Taxonomy (NCBI): domain Eukaryota; kingdom Metazoa; phylum Chordata; class Chondrichthyes; order Orectolobiformes; family Hemiscylliidae; genus Chiloscyllium; species Chiloscyllium plagiosum. Next base: position 69,394,497 of record NW_028270180.1, on the reverse strand, counting down.
CTTTTCGACTGTGTTACACAGTAAGGGGGAGGACTATGTATCAAACAGGAAGCAGGCATTCCGGATAAATCAGTCTTAAACAGTTTGAGAGAACGTCACCAGTGGAGTCACACAGCGACCAGTGCGGGGACCTCAACAATTTACAATCTGTATCAATGATCAGGAGGATGGAACAGATATACAGATATTGAGTTTGGTCACGTTGCTGTGATAATCAAGAGATTAAATTATCAAGAGAGGGTGGACGGTCTACAGGTAGATACAGAGATGTAAAGGCAATTGATAATAATTTGGCTGGTGCAATATAACATCATATAACCTTTAATTTCTTTAACAGGATTAATGGAAGCAGTATGTTCCTGAAATGGAGAGGGATTACAGGTCTAAATGATACTGTGTACTGGGGTGTTCACTCAGATCCGTTCAGACATGGGATGTTTTGCTCCATCCCTGATCGTCTGCTCCCAGACACTCCAAGTGGCCCCATTGCGCTCCGTACACATGGAATGTTTTGAAGTTTTTAGGTGGTGATGGGGATGCTGTTTTCAAACATGTATCAAGGGGACGGCCTTTATTCAAGATACATTCATTCATTACTACATGGAGACTCGAAGACGATGGGAATGTCTGCATGCTTGTGAACGAAGAGGCTGTGGCAGCTGTCGGGACAGGGGCAGTCACCAACATGATGTACTGTGATGGGCACGGTGTGACATTAATATGGAGAGAGCGCCTTCAAATCCTCTACCTCTCCCAATTGACATGGGTATTCCGCAGATGCCATGCACAGCATCGGGAATCCCGCTATGCTGGATACACCCGGCAGCTCCCTGCTGAAGGAGAAACAATGTATTTACTTCATCCACCATATATATCCTCTGTCACTGAACGGTTACATTGATGGCAACATACTGGGAGATGATGGATATGTCACCCAGTCCTGTTTTGGAAGTTCCCGAAAATGGAAGCTGAATGAAACTATAACCCATACAGCCCCGGGCAGCACCGTCCTTCCCCCTGGTGTGAAGCTGCAAGACGTGTTAAAGGAGGTGACGCCACTCTGTGACCAGCTCTTTTTTCAATCAGTGTCCCCTCACACTCTGCTGCTTTGTTAAGTGTAGCTTGTGAAGCTGTTCCTGGAAAACCCGGGTGGATTCCGCAGATCCCGATCCCCACACACACTCCCTGCGAGGTTTCAGAGCTTCCCCTCTCTGCAGCCTCTGCTCCATTTGTTGTTCATGTTACACACCCAGATGTTGTAACTACAGTCCCCATACTCCACCCAGAGTTGGGTCACCAAATCCTCAGGTCTCCCTGAATGTCTTAGGCAGCTCACAGCACAACCTCCAGCAAACCATCCCCATCCCCTCCACTAACATTTAAATAGCAGGAGTCAGTCAGCACCCCTCGGCTACAAGTGTTGTGGACAGACCAGATCCCGCAAAATATTTTACGAAGGCCGCTTAGAACGAAACCTTTCCTTATTTTTAAAATGGATGTGAAGTGTGCGTTCCAGGTATGTTGTGACTGGTCAAACCACTCGACATTAAGCAAAATATAATCTATTCAAATACTTTAGTTAAAATACAATCAAAGAAAATAACATTTCGGGATGGTTTTTATGTTGGAACACTTACACAAACAATAGATACCGTACCTTCTTGGTTTACACCGCTTGACACAAAGATAAATTCAAATACAAATCCTTATATGCAGTTTTCTGATCAAGGAGAAATCAATATCAACAGAGATCTCAGAGAGAAAGGCAGCTAGGGATCATGTATTCACACTTCCAACCATTTTGGGACGCAGAGCAGCTTCTGAATGCTGCAGCTAAAAACAAAACGAGAAAACCTGGTCTGTGAGACTTGGCCACTGCCCTTCCATTGTTATCACCGTTTTAATAAAACCTAAATGCTTTCTCAATTATTTCGTAAAACTGTTTTCAGACAGCAGTTCTGCACCTCTGTTTTTAATACCTCTCTTCAAAAAAGAACTCAAGAGAATATAACCTTATTTCAGTGATAGTGTACTCACAACTCCACCTTTATTAAAACGATGCATCAATATTCAAAGATGAATCCATTTTAGACCTCCCAATCGTCCTCTATTAGTAGACTACAACGCATGTATATTACACTGACTCTGAACATACAAATGCTCACAACTAGATTCGATTTCAATCATTTTACTCTTGCCACAGAATGCCTTTGTCTTTCTTCATCCAAGTCTCACAACGTGTCAAAACTTAAATTTTCTCGCCCTGTCATCTATATAATTTCAAATTGAATGGCGGAATTAATAAGCTCAATCGAAACAGACTGGTATTTTTCTCCTTAAATTTCTCCAAAAACTTTAAGGGGTCACGATCAGTGATAAAGATTTGTTTCACATATGTTCTTCGCAATTTAAATGCTGAAATGTAACGTCAACACCAAGCCCAAGGCCTCCTTCCCCATTGTGGATTAAATCTGTTGATGTTTCCACCGAACATTCCAACCACGCGTTACATAACGGAGTACTTCTCATCTCTCCAATACTCCCTCTGAATGACATGTCTCCTCATGTCTCAACATAAAAGAATTACATCCTTTTGTACCTCTTAATGCTGTAACTTCTTTACCTGCAATTCCTAGCCTATGCCAGTAGACCTTACTTTCACAGATATATGTTTAAAGAAGATCTCGCACATTCTTCTCAATTCTGCACAGAAACCTAACTTTGATTTCTGAACCAAATAATCAGCATCAGCCATTTCAGCTTCTAATCTTGGCATTTTATCTCTCTGCTTTTCCACACCGAGTTCTCAGGACTGCAGGAGGTCACTTGTTGAGCTTCTCCAAAATAAGAATCTCCTTCAGAGTGTCATAGGTTTGCTCTGTTTTAATACCCTTCCTCACCTTTCAAAATCACATTGTTTGAATCTTTCAAACTCAATGTGCTTTTCTAGATTCCTAAAACACTGTCTGTTGGCTTCTGGCACAAACTCATATACACTTCAAATGGCTTTCTTCATATCCTCATACTCCCCAGATACCTCCTCAGATAGGGATGCAAATAGCTGTCAGCTTTGTCTGGATCAACTAAATCCACATGTTCTCTGGCCACAGCATTTGTTTAGCCACTTTCTCAAATAAAACTATAAAGGCTCCCCCATCCTTCTCATCAAATTTAGATAGTTTGGATACCAACCTTTTCTTATTTTAAATGTAGATGTGTGTTGGGTGTTCCAGATGTGATGCTACTCGTCAATCCACTCAGCATTAAGCAAAACACAATATATTTAAACACTCTAATGAAAATCCATACAAAATGAAGAGGAATTTAGAATAACTTAACTATTGGAAACCTTAACCGAATAATGGACACAGTACCTTCTACAAATGAACTGGTCCAATATGCTAATATCCCATAAACACACCCCTTGGAAAGAAGGAACATTCAGACATGCATTCTTGCATACAGTTCTCCAAGCCAGAGGGAAACAGCATCAAGTGAGGTTTCAGAAAGCAGCTGGGGATAATTTTCAAACCTCTGGGACCCCAAGCACCTGGCAACTGTTATATCTGCACGGAAAAAAAACTAGAAAGCCTGATCCGTGTCAGCTGGCCATTGTTACTATTGTTCATTATAAACCCTAAAAGCCTCGTAAGTCACTTACTTGTGACGTTTTTAGTAGGCAGTTTGGCCTATAAGGCCTCTTACGTAAAAAAGGAGAAAATAAACTTTTATTTAAAAAATGACGGCCTTGTCCGGCAATTTAGATGTCTAGTCCTTTACTCAGTGGGCTTTCTCGTGTTACTGATCGCAAGGTCACCTGAAAGGGACAAACAAAGGTATAGACCAAGTTACAAGGATGTGTCTCATAACTTCTGAAACACCGCTATCCATGGACCATCACATGACACACACCGGAAAGTGAATATCAGCCTGTCACACACCATTTCATTGATTCTGAGATACATAATGCCAGCACTCGATACACTAGGGAGGCAAAACCCAAGGCCAGGGAAAGATATAGATGGACAGAGAGATTCACAGTAAAGACAGAAACAGACAGTTAATTAACTGAGACGATATTGTGGAAATATGGGGAATCAGACAGGGCAGTGGGACTAACTGGTGAAGTGAGACCTTCGAGAGTAACCTTACAAGAATGAGAACATTGAATAAAGGCCCTGTCAGATCAGCTGGAATGGTTTGTTACATCAAATTCTCAATCTGCTTCACAGAACACCACAAACAACATAAACTGGGACAAGATGACAGCCCAGCATGCTAGTGTGTTGCACAGTAAACTGCACTATCTGCCCAGCATGGAGAGTATTGCAAACTTTACTATCATATACTAACTATACTCACATCAAAATAATGTCTACAATGGGAAGGTTTGATCTGTGTGTGTGCGTGTGTGTTTGTGTTCATCAGAGACTGAGTGTGTGTGTGTGCACGTGCGCCATAGGCATGGTTGAATGTGGAACTTACTGTTTTAGAAGGAATGCCCATGGAGGAAACTATTTTAAATACGAACAACTGGCAGGCTTTTTGTTAATCAACAGAGAGAGAACGAGAGAAGTTTCATGGACAGAAGTGGTAAAGTGTTTGAGAATGTTAAAATAAAGGCATTGCCAGACACAATAGCGATATACATCCGCATGCATATGAATAACAGATGGACGGGAGTTTAGCGTGAGTTCGAGTCAGATTTGCTTCGGCAGGTTGAATCTGGGAGCGTCAGCAGCAGATTATAAGACTGTATTTCATAACTCAAGGTTCAAACTACAGATGGAATAAACCAGTGAGATATATTCTGGAGTGGTGAGTATTTCAAGTTAGAAATGGTCAGGGAATGGTATCAAGAATGAGTTCATAGTCAAAGGAATCTCCCACAGTTGTGACATGTCTTCTTCAGCATCAGATATTGGCCAGGGATGAGATGGAAACAGTGGAAGGAAGTGGAGTTTGGAACCAGAACAGTAGACAGTGACCACCATGCTCTTAATATTTAAACAATTAAGGCAATGAAACAATGAATTGTGGTTCTCTGCTGAAACTGAGTAGGTCAGCATAGAGACCCATGACTAACACTGCCAGCGCAGAGAGGGAGACAGTAATTGAACACCTTCATTGGTGCAATTTGTCGTAGTCTGTAGAGTGAATACCTGGATTCCGAGTTTCAACAGGAGCAATAATAGCGACAAGAAGTGTAGACTATATGAAAGAACAGTCATACAATCCTAACTGGTTTATAGAAAACAAAATCTGGACAGTGACACTTGCCAGGAACACCAACGATAGCCCGGAAGGGATAATAAAAATATTGAATAATGAGAAGAGCGTAATAGCTTTGCGTTGATTATGACAACCAATCAAATGCAGAAAGATACCACATAATCGGATAAGCTCCTGTCTATTGTTGGAACATTCCAGTCTAATGTTCTCAGATTCTGATCTCTCCTCCCCCTCTCTCTGGATCTGCTGATCCCTGTCAGTGCTGTTGGTGATGCCCCCACTCATGTTATGGGTTAACGCATTGAAAGGAGCCCATTTATCATGAAACGATGGAAACCCTCCAGTGGGATAATTAGAATCCTTGGAGATTGGAATTAATCGCAATGACTGAACTAATAGGCTCAGCGAACCAGTTCCATACATCACTTTACATTTACTGGTTTTGGATGGAATGGATGAGGTTTGCTGAGAGATGGACCATAAATCTTTCAATCATTTTAATCTTTTTTTTTCCTTGTATATGAGAGTATTAACAGAACACTGCAGAGGTCTGTCTATGTTCCGCTCCGTTTATGAAAGGAGGCAGTTATACAATAACAAATCGGCTGCATACAAAAACAGTCGGGTGGGCAAGTTTCAAGATAGCTGAACACAAAGTACTGTATTTATTAACCAGTGTGGGGCTACTCCTGGTTTTAATGCCCTGTTGTCAAATCCTTTCATAACCTTAAGACAGAGCATTGAGAACGCTGCTCAGGAACAGGCCGAAGCAATTCTGTCCCTATGGACCTCTTACAGAGGGATAAGAGAAGGCAATTCAGCCCATATTAGCCTGTTGATACTGGAAAAGGTGGAAAGCTGGAATATTGACACATTTTGCCAACAGAATCATTCACAACACAAAGATGTGTTGCTGCAACTATATGAAGTGTTCCTGAGAGGGCCCCTGGAGGTACGTTGTGTTGTTTGTGTTTCTGTAACTGAGAAGGGATGGACGTTCGTTAGATACAGTTTACCGTCTGCTCGTAATCCATGGGTTGCTGTGTCATTTGATGTCTCGGGTCTGTTACACAGGAACAGGAGGAGCTCCATGAAGACTCTCGAGTGTGTTATAGAGGAACAGGAGGAGACCATTAAACTATTTGAGTCTATTTCAGAGGGACAGGAGGAGGCCATTCAGCCCCTCGAATCTATTACAGACGGATAGGAAGAGGTAATTCAGCCTCTTCAGTATCTTACAGAGGGACAGGAGGAGCCTATTCAGCCACTCTAGCCTGTTTCAGAGGGGCAGGAAGTGTTTATTTAACTTCCAAATCTGTTATGCATAAATAGTTGTTATAAACTAGTTGTAGAATAGGAAATACCTGATGTAAACATTAAAGTTCTAACTTTGAATACGGCCAATTTTGAAAGTGTTGGTCAGTCCTGTGAAAGGCTGACTGGGATACCTATTCACAGATAAAGGAAATGGTTGGAAAATGCAAGACCATCAAAACATGGATTCATAGAGTCCAGAGCCAACATGTTCCTATTAGTGAGATCGGCAAGGCTGGTGGGTACAGGGAGTGCTGAATGGCAAGATATATTGATACTCTGGTCAAGGTAAGGAAGGAGACATATGTCAGGTAAACAGAGGTGAGATCAAGTGAATCCAGAGAGGAGTATAAGGGCAGTAAGTGCAGAGTCAATGGGGAAGTCGCTCCAGAAAAATGTGAACATGAGTTGGCTTTAGAAATAGGGTTAACGAGGCATTGAAGCAATTTTACACATCTTTTAAAGGCAAAAGATTAACGAGGGAGAGAATAGAGCACCTTAAAGATCAGTAAGGCTACCTATGTGTGGAACCACAGGAGATGGGAGGGATTCAAAACAAGTATTTTTCCTCAGTATTTATTGTAGAGGAGGTTACAAGAGCGAGAGAACGAAGACATATCTAGTGATATATTGAAAAGTATCTATATTACAAGGAGATGTTGGACATTTTAAAACATATAAAGGTGAACAAATCCCTGGGACCTGATCAGTTGTAACCCAGAAGTTTGTGGGAAGCTAGGAAAGTGATTGCTGATATATTTGTATCATTGATTTCCACAAGTGATGTGTCAAAAGACTGGAGGGCTGCTAAAATTGTGTCATTATTTAAGAAAGTAAGGAGAATAACAGGTAACTATAGATTGGTGAGCATGACGTCAATGGTGACTAAATTGTTGGAGGGGATTTTGAGGGAAAGGATGTATATGCATTTAGAAAGACAAGGACTGAAGAGGGCTTTGTACATTGGAGATCACGTCCCACTGACTCGGTGGAATGTTTTGAGGAAGTGATGAAGATGATTGATGAAGGCAGGGCAGTGGCATTCAGTGAGAAAACCAAAATGTTCTACATGGTAGACTGGTTAACAAGGTTAGTCTGCCTGGGATCCAGGGAGAGCTCGCCATTTAGCTTCAAAATTTTCTTGAATATTGAAGATAGGGCGTGACGATGGACATTTTTCACTGAACTTGGAGACCTGTGACTAGTGGCGTGCCACAAATATCAACAGTGGGTCCACTGCTTTTTCTTACTTATACAAATCATTTGCACTTGAGTATATGAAGTACGGTCAGTGCATGTTTGGATAATTCGAAATTTGGTGGTGTAGTCGACAATGAAGAATGATATTTCAAAATGTGATGGGACATTGATTAGGTGAGGCGAGGGGTGGCAGATGGAGTTTATTTTAGATAAATGTGAGGTACTGCATTTTGGCAAGAAAAATCAGGGCAAAACATATAGGTAGGGTCATGCCGAAAGTTGCCAATCAAGGAGAACTCCATAGAAATTATAGAATCCCTACAGTGAGGAAACAGGCTGTTCGGCCCATCGAGGCCACACTGACCCTCTAAACCCTATCCCACTAGACAAACCCCTATCCTATCCCTCTGTGCCTGCATTTCCCATGACTAATCAAACTTATCGACACATCCCGGGGTAGTATGCGAAACTTAGCATGGCCAATCTACCCTTACCTATATATCCTTATACTGTCAGAATAAAACATAGCACCCGGAGGAAACTCACACAGACACGGGAAGAATGTACAAACTCCACACAGCCAGTCATTCAAGGATGGAATTAAACCCAGATCGCTGTCCTATGAGGCACCTTGTCGTGCAGGTTCTCAATTCCTTGAATGTGCAGTCACAGATCGACAGCGCAGTGAAGAAGGCACTTGGTGTTCTTCCCTGTATTGGTGCGTGCTTTGTGTCTAAGCATTTGCACGAAATGTTGCAGCTGTACAGGACATTGGTTTGGCCACTTTTGTAATACTATCTTTAATTCTGGTCTCCCTACTGTCGGAAAGATGTTGTCAAACTTGAAAGGGTGCGGAAGAGATTCAAAAGAATGCTGCAAGTATTGGAGGGTTAGTGTTAAGGGAGAGTTTAAATAGGCTGGGACTATGTTCAAGTGTTGAGACTGGGGGGGCGGGGGACGGGGACCTTAAAGTGGTTTATAAAATCATGAGGGGCATAGATTAGGTAAACAGCCGATGTCTTTTCCAGTATAGACGAGTCCAAAATTAGAAGGCAAAGGTCTAAGGTTAGAGGAGGAAGATTTAAAAGGTGACATGTGGGACAACATTTTCACACAGAGACTGCTGTTTGTATGGATTGTACAGTCAGAAGAGGTGGCGGCGGCAGGGATTTCAAAGGCAATTGGATGGATACATGCATGGGAAGTGTTTAGAGGGAGATGGGCCAACTGTTGGCAAGGGGGACGAGATTAATTTAGGATACTTGGTCGGTATTGATGACCAGGCCGAAGGATCTTTTTCCGTGCTGTACATCACTGAGAGTCCATTGACGCTTGACTGTTTAACATGGGAACAGGAGGAGACTATTCAGCTTCTGAATTCTGCCAGTAAGCTTGTTTGCTCAATGACTGACAGTCAAATGCAAAAATAACTCATTCAGATTTTCACAGTGTTTTACAGAAACAGGAAAAAGGCTTTTAGTCAAGAAAAGCCGTAAAGAATGTGAAGAGGCCCTCCAGGCCCTCAACTCCATTCCACAGGAGCAGCAGGTGAGACAGAACTATTGCAGCCTGTTACTCTGGAGCAGGAGGAGGACATCTATTTTCTCAAAACTTCGATTAGGAGGCAGTCACTCAGCTGCTGAAGATAGGGACACAGGAACAGGAGGCTTTCACTCAACTGCTCGAGACTGGGACACAGGAATAGGCGGGAGTCATTCAATTGCTCGAGACTAGGACCCAGGAACACGAGGCAGTCACTCAACTGCTCGAGAGTGGAACAGATGAACAAGAGGCAGTCACTCAACTGCTCGAGACTATGTCACGGGAACAGGAAGGAGTCATTCAACTGCTCGAAACTGGGACTCAGGAACAGGAGGCAGTCACACAACTGCTCGAGACTGGGACACAGGAACAGGAGGCTGTTATTTAACTGCTCGAGACGGGGTCACGGAAACAGGAGGGAGTCATTCAACTGTAGGAAACTGAGGCGGTTCTTATGGACATATAGATTTTATCAAATCATGAGAGGTGTGCATGTGGTGAATACTTCAATTTTTTTTGCAAGGTTGGGAACTCGTAGACTAGAGGACATCTGTTAATGTTTGGAGAGGAAAATAATGAAAAGGAACCTGAGGGTCAACTTTTTTATACAGAGTGTGGCACGCATATGGACTGAGCTACCAGTGGAAGTGGTTGAAGTGAGTACAATAACAACATTGAAAAGGGATTTGGACAAATACACAGATAGGAAAAGATTAGATGGAATGTAGGGCAAAGGCAGGGAATTGGCAGATTGGCAGATAAGGGGCAATTACACCATGGTTTGTTGACGGAGCACGGTGGGCATATTGGATGGGCTAGCGCAGAGAGGGAGCATTCCCATCCCACAGGGAACCACACCACCAGACCCACCGCCCAGCTCAGTGCAGTATTTGAGGTCTGAAGAAATGTCCAGCAATACAGGACAAGCATCAATAACCTTCCCCGCTCTGTCAGGATAAGTGTCACTGTATTCTCTCACACTCACTGTATATCTGTAATAGCACCTACCCCACTCTCACTACTGCATGCAACACCTTCTCTATCTATCTATCTATCTATCTATCTATCTATCTATCTATCTATCTATCTATCTATCTATCTATCTATCTATCTATCTATCTATCTATCTATCTATCTATCTATCTATCTATCTATCTATCTATCTATCTATCTATCTATCTATCTATCTATCTATCTATCTATCTATCTATCTATCTATCTATCTATCTATCTATCTCTCGCCTTTGCAATACCTTCCACACAGTTCTAGAATATTCCGGAGAATGCCGATTATGGAATGTTCCAGATAATGTTATAAATAATTCCCAGTTTCAGGAAAATGGCAGTGTCCCAGTGTATAACACATAAGAGGAAGGAGTCGAGAAGCACGTTTTTCAAACCACACACTATTCAAACCATGCTGAGGCCATTCAGCCCTTCAAACGTGCTCTAGCATTTAATAAGGTTCCCGCTGACCTGATGGTTTTCTCAGCTCCTTGTTCCGGGAACTTTCAGTCATTCAATCCCCAGGGTTCCTGTCACTGACCAGTCAACACTTATGCACTTTTACCCCGGTTTTCTTTTCAAGCGCCTGTTTGAGGGCTTTTCCCATGTGAATGGACACTCCTAACAATATGTTCCATCATCTTTATACTTTTATGAAACGGTCAGCATGCTTTACACAGACCAAACAAAAATATGCACTTATTTTATGGTTACAGATATCCAATCACACTTAGTAATTCTGGTTATTTCACTTGACTCAACTTAATGATATTAAGCCAAAAACAATTTCTAAAGATGTCTTGTTATAAAATACAATTTCGAGCAGAGAACGTTTTTGCCCTCAGGTGTTATCTTGACCGTTATCTGAATTGTACCACTCTCCTTGTTATGAATGTTTCTCTTACCCTTCGTCTCTGACTGTTTCTGTCTGTAACACTTACACAGTCTCCCACTCAGTTGGCTGGACGGCAGGACTGTGATGTAGAGGGAGGCCAACAGTGTAGGTTCAGATCCTCACCCTGACAGAGGTTACCATGAAGGGGACGCTCTCTCAACCTCACCCCATCACCCAAGATGTGGTGATCCGCAGGATAAACCACCATGAGTGGTCTGTCTCATGACAGTTCTTTGGGACTGGTATTCTATCAATGTTAGCATTTTAATTTTGAAAAATATCTTATTGAAAAAGAGATTTTTAATATTATAATAAACCAATAACAACACAACTCAAATAACTGAAAAAAAATCCAATTGCATGTACATACAAAACAAGTTAAAACACTACACAGACAGAAGAAAAACAAAACTAAACAATAAATAATGAATAAATAATACAGCTTAGCATAACAAAACGATAGCTCTCGTTCATCAAGAGCTTTAACTGATACATATCTTTATGTTCATAGTTCTTCGTCTCTGGATATTAGATTCATTAGACAATATCGTCATGGCTATATAAAAGCCCTTCGTAGAATGGCGGATGAGCCTGTATCGTGGTAATCCAAAAAGGCTGCCATGTCTTATATAAATCTTTATTTTTTGGTGCACCATACTGGTGAGAAAGTCCAAAGGGATATTCTCCATGAAGAGCTTATGACGACCTCACAGACTCGGGGGTGGGGGGGTGTTCAGACATCCAACACAACCGAATACTTTTCCTCGCACGGAATGTACGGAAAGTAAGAATATCATTTTGTTTCCCATGTTTATCTGTGGAAACTACCCTGGGCCGGCCCAGGAAAACCGAAACCAGTTCCATCACCAATTCAGTCCCCAATACCCACTCTATCACACCTAACACCGTGCTCCAATATAGATGAAGCCTGCAGCAGGACCACAGACATGACTAAGAGTGCCTGAAATCATTCTGCATTTAGGACATGCTGAAGATAATCCTACTTTGCATTTTGAGAAACAACTTGGGGTCAGATAGACCCTAAAAGAATTTTAAAATGCATGGAATGGATCCTATTACAGATCAGAAACCTTCGAGCATTTTCATAAATATCCTCCCAAGTCTCCGAAGTGTTCTGAACCCCCAACTCTCTCTCGCAGACATCACAAAGGTGCACAGTCTCGTCTGAGGGGACACTCTCCAACTAATGGTAAAGGGTACTTACAGAGAGTGTATTCTAAGCAATAGGCAGCCTCTTCCCTCTATCGGAACTGTAAGAGCTTGTTAAAAGTCTTGCAAAAATGCCATCCCGTATTCCCAATTCCTCCGCCTCCGCCGTATCTGCTCCCAGGAGGATCAATTCCACCACAGAACACACCAGATGGCCTCCTTCTTTAGAGACCGCAATTTCCCTTCCGACGTGGTTAAAGATGCCCTCCAACGCATCTCGTCCACATCCCGCACCTCCGCCCTCCCATCCTGGCACTTTCCCCTGCCACCGCAGGAACTGTAAAACCTGTGCCTACACCTCCTCCCTCACCTCCATCCATGGCCCTAAAGGGGCATACCACATCCATCAATGTTTTACCTGCACATCCACTCGTATCGTTTATTGTATCCGTTGCTCCCGATGCAGTCTCCTCTACATTCGGGAGACTGGACGCCTCCTAGCAGAGCGCTTTAGTGAACATCTCCGAGACACCCGCACCAATCAACCAAACCGCCCCATGGCTCAACATTTCAACTCCCCCTCCCACTCTGCCGAGGATATGGAGGTGCTGGGCCTCCTTCACCGCCGCTCCGTCACCACCAGACGCCTGGAGGAAGAACGCCTCATCTTCCGCCTCGGAACACTTCAACCCCAGGGCATCAATGTGGACTTCAACAGCTTCCTCATTTCCCCTTCCCCTACCTCATCCTAGTTTCTAACCTTCAGCAACATGATCCCCTTGACTTGTCCGGACTTGTCCGACCTGCCCAGCTCCTTTTCCACCTATCCACTCCACCCCCTCCTCCCTGACCTATCACCTTCACCTCCTCCCCCACTGACCTATTGTACTCTATGCTACTCTATCCCCATCCGCACCCTCCTCTAGCTTATCTCTCCACGCTTCAGGCTCTCTGCCTTTATTCCTGATGAAGGGCTTTTGCCCGAAACGTCGATTTCGAAGCTTTTCGGATGCTGCCTGAATTGCTGTGCTCTTCCAGCACCACTGATCCAGAATCTGGTTTCCAGCATCTGCAGTCATTGTTTTTACCTGTGCCGGATGGCAATAAACATTCAAAATACTGTATTAATTCCCATAGTTCAAGGATTTGAGGATTATGATCCTTCCATGGGTGTTTAATACAGTCTAGTGATTTAAATGGAAGATTCTTCCTATCCATTATGATCTTTCCCCCACTCTTAGTATTAAAACATGAGAAATAAACCCGATCAAACAAGCCCTGCCGTAATGTCAAATGTTCCTTGTCATCAAAGTGCAACTCCTGCAATAGGACAACATCCACTCTCTTTTTTAAGACGAGAAAGTATATTTTCCGTCTTGACTGGCAGATGGCTCCCCTTAATGTTCCAGGTACACCATTTAAGCACATCATTATCCATAACACACTGTAGCAACATTTTTGAACTCTAGAGAATTTCATATCACATTACACATCGCTGAGCATTAATGACAAAAGACTCATCGAGCCTTAAATCTGTACAAACTAAAACTACTGCAACTAACAATCTCTCAAAACTTTCCAAAGCTAAAAACAAAAAAAGAACGAAACAAAATCCAAAGTGCCAATGACACTTGATAGGGTTTTTACCCCCACTTTCACCCCCCCACCCACGCCCAATGGGGATGCTTACATATTCCAAAACTTTATCTTCTGCCCGCTTCTAATATGGCATCCAGGGCAATTAATAACAATTCATAGGTGGACACTTAGTCATCACAACCACATTTGTAACTAGCTCCAGCTTGAGCCACACACCAGACACAAACAAAAAAATAGAAAAAGAGTAGTAATACTATGAAGAAATTAAAATTGAGTACTCTACCCATCCCCGACTATAATGTAACACTCATTAATACCAGAAAAATCCAACAAGATTTCTCTAAGAGAGAAACATGATTATCTCAACATCCAACTTGCTTTAAAAATGACCACAAAGTTTTGCTTTCTCCGGAGAGTCAGACGAGTTCAATGATCCATTCAAAGCAATACGAAACAACGTTGGGTACGGTAAGGAATACTGAATCCTGAATTCCTTTACTTTTCTCTTGACATCATGACAATATTTTCTTTTCTGAATCACTGTCGCTGAAAAGTCCTGAAACAACATAATCCTGGAGCTCTCTTGAATTAAAGCCATAGGAATACACACACTGAACTTCCATCAGTCTTTATTTATCCCCATAACTACGTAACCGCACAAGGTGAAGGCGTTGGTCTGAGTCTGACCTCTGCGCTGTAACCCGATGAACTGTCTCACTTTTCACCTATCCCTCTTCAGCTTCGAAGTGAAGGAATTGCGAATTTCAAGAAAACTCACTGGCTGACCGCCTGCCGTCTAGTCGAGCAGACCGACTATGTGAACATTCTTCATCCTGCCCCTGTTCTTGTGCTGGTCATCGTGTTCAGTTAAGGTACGGACCTGTATTTCAAGGGCGAGGATCGTCTCCAGAGAGGAATCGACCATAGTCTCTGTCGCTGCAGTTCGGCGCTTGACATTGTCTTGTCTGTTTTCAAGGCTGTCCAGTTACTGCTTATGTGTTTGGAGCAAGTATGAGAGCGGCTCTAGCCTCCTGCTGAACTTTTGTTCAATCATGGCTTCAATCATTTCACATTACTTGGTGAACTCATTGACCAATGCCTGGTGAGTAACTGGGTCTATGTAACGAGGAGAGTAGGTTGCAGCGGCGGCCTCAGGCATGCTTGATGCTTCTGACGGGTGCACCGTGTGTTGGGACTAACTCGATCCTTTCCCCGTATTTTGCCATTTCCACTTGACAAAATTGGATTAGTAAAGATTCTATCGCTCTTTTTAGTGTTGAATTTTAAGTAACTGGCTGGGATGGGGTGGGTTATAGAAGCACTTTACCTGTGCTGTGATGCAGATCCCAGGAAAACAGACCTCCCAGATTGCCGCCATCTTGGATTCCCCATTAACATTTTATTGATATTATCATTTCGTTTTGAATTATATTCCTGGATGTTCTGGGGCCATGTCATTTGGTACCACTATCTACATTTCCCCCCACACCGCACATTCCTGCCAATCCCCAATAATCCTCGACTCCTTTGTTATTTATGAAAATTCTGTCAGTCCCTCAGAAATATTCAATACCTCTGCCTCCAGTGATCTGTGGAGAATAGAGTTACAAAGACTCACAAAACTGTGAAAACAAAAATAAAACACAAGCTCTGAGTGTGACATTAATGTTTCTTTTTCTCCTTATCTGAGGAAAGATATAATTATATTGGAAGCAGGTCGGAAATGTTTCACTTCACGGATTCCAGGACTGAGAGTCTTATATTATGAAGGCTTTAATAGGTTACTCGTGTAATGAGAGCTGATCTTATTGAAACATACAAGACCTAGAGGAGAGTGGATCAGATAGATACCCACTGGGTATAGTCCAAATTTATTGTCATTTTTATAGAACATCTTCAGTGTGGAAGCAGGATATCACATCCATCAAGTCCACACTGACCCTCCGAAAAGCATCCCCCCGGACCTACCCCCCTCGTCCCTATCCATGTAACCCTGCATTTCCCATGACTAACCCACCTAACCTACACATCCCTGGGCACTATGGGCAATTTAGCATGGCCAATCTACTCTAACTTGCATTTCTTTGGACTGTGGGAGGAAATTCGAGCATTGTGAGGAAACCCACACAGATATCTGCATAGAAAATGCTCAAACTCCACACAGAGTGTCGCCCGAGGTTGGAATTGAACCCAGCTCCTTGGTGATGGGTGGTAGCAGTGCTAACCACAGATCCACCATGCACATCCATTAGTTCGATTAGTTAATTGTGGCTGAGTATAGAAATCTGCCTGAGTTGTTCCTGTCACTGAACCTGACCCAGTCTGAGACCTTTATGATCGGCCACATCACCAACCTGATTACATTTAAAATTTGTTGGGAGCAGTTGAGGAGTGGGGCTAGAAAAAGAAACAGTGCCACCCTCTAATCTCAGTCAGAGCAGGAATTTGGAGAAATTCACCATGTGGGATTTCATTTAAGCTGGAATTCTCTTTCCCAGAAGTTTGGAATGGCTGACTCTTTATATTATATTAAGCTTGGATTCATCTGATTTCCCATAGACAGGTGAATCATGGATAATGGTGCATGGAGAGAAAAATGTAGTTGGAACCACTATGAGATGAGCCACAACCTTATTTACTGTGGAGTAGTGTCAAAGGGCCGAATGGCCCACTCGTGTCCCTCAGCCCTGTCTTCTGATGTTCCATTCAGCCCTTCAGACCTATGCACAAGGGAAGATCGAGGCTAATCCGATGGTTAGATGAAGTTTCGGAAATGTAATTGGAAAATCCAGGCTTTGTCAGGAACCGACCCCTACACCCAATCCCTCTTTCCAGGCTTCCCATCTCTGTTCTTCTGCTCCAGATGTGGGTCATGTTACAGACCCAGAATGGCTGGGAATACAGCCACAAACCCCACCAAGGGTTATCTCAAACAACTCCTCGCTCTCCCTGAATGCAACATTGTACAACACAACTTCCAGGCAAATACCCAGTTACTTTCAAAAAGCATAACATGTGAAATTAATAAATAGGAACAAAAATAGGCCATTCGGCCCCTCAAGCTAGCCCTGTCATTTAATAAGGACATGGCTGATCTACTCCAGGTCTCAACTCCACTTTCTTGCCGACTCTTATATCCCTCCACACCTCTCTGGGTTAGGGAATTCCAGATATTTACTATATTCTGAGAGAAGACAGCGCTTTGCATCTCAGATTGAAATCGATATTCCTTATTCGATATCTATATCCTCGAGTGCGACACTCTGCCCAGGAATGAAAACAACTTCTCAATATCTACCTTCTCAAGCCCGCGCTCTTTCTTGTATATTTCAGCAGTATCACTCTTCATTCATTTAATGCCCAATGAATAATCACCTCACCATTATAGAGATTCTCAATAACTCAAACTTTTCATCCCAGGAAGCCGCCTAATGTTCCAACCGAGTTACTTGCTGCATCAGCATGCTGACGTTATGTTTCATACACAGGAAGACTCCAATCTCTTTGTACAGTTCCTTTTCTGGAAGTCCTCGCCGTTAAATAACAGCCTGCCTTTTGATTCTCAGTGTCATCCACAAACTCGGGTGTGTATTGCACTGAGCTCCCTCCTTCAGGCTGTCAGTATCGATTGTAAGTAACTGATGCCATCGGCCTGATATGTATGGTACTCCAGCAGATACACATTTATCATAAAGGTCCATGAATCCTGACTCTCCGATTTCTATGTGTCAACCAATCATCATCCCATGTTAATACATTATCCGTCATCCTACGTGCTTCTGGCTTGAGTAAGATCTTTTATTTTGTAATACTCTGTGGAATATCTCTGGAAAGCCTCTCGTCTACCAGATCCCCTCTATCAAGTCCGCTTGTTACATTTTCAGGCATCTCCAGAAAAGCATTGTATGATCTTACAGGCCAAAATATAATTTCCCTTTCACAAAACCACACTGACTCTGCGTGAAGCTTTCCTCAATGTCATGCTGTCAAGTTTTCCAAACTAAACTAGCCCCGTCTGCTTTCATTTGGCCCATATGCCTCTAAGTGTTTCCCATTCATATGTTTGTTCAAATGAGTTTTAAATGTTTCTATTGTATATGGATCTGCCACTCTTCCTCTGGCAGCCCATTCCATACCCATACCACCCCCTGTGTAAAAACATTGCCCCTTCGTTCCTTTTAACTCTTCCCCCTTTCACCTTAAACCTATGCCTTCTATGGTTGAACTCTCCCATCCTGTGGAAAAACCCTTGGATATTCATCCGATCCATACCTCTCTTGAATTCATAAACTTCTATAATGTCAGCCCACAACCTTCTACACTCCATCTGATACTAATTTCAAGAAGAAGCATTCAAAGATAAGTGCTGTAAATTTGAAACTATATTCAACATGACAGTAAAACAATACTCAGCCCAACCTTCATACAGTTATTTGTGTTTCTCCATATTACAATACCGAGGCAACATGAAACGCTTACGAGTGCCAATAAGAAGTCACGCACCTGAATTTATTTGTATAAAGGGGGTGATCATCTCGACAATAAAAACATGTCTATGGCCAGATTTATATAATACCATATAGTCAACATTCCCCCTCCTGGCCTCCCTGTGGCCTTGTGTGCTTGTGTCTTTCTTATCTTGCACTCAATTTCCCCCAGTCACATCTTAATTTCAACCCGTTTTACATAATTTTCTTTTATCTTTTGCCACACCCTCTTTTCCCTGTCACGCATTCCCCATCTCTGGCAAGGGATTAAAAGCATATTTTCCAAACATTTTCAGTTCTGTAGAAGTGTCACACTAGACTTGAAACACTAATTCTGTTTCTCTGTCTCTGCAGATGCTGACAGACCTGCTGAGTTTCTCCAGAAATGAAAAGGGGCATACAACAAATTGTCAATTAAGCAAATAACGATCGATACTGGAAATAAAAATACCAAAAATTACTGGAGAAACTGAGAGCTTTGTAGAAGGTTCACTGGATCTGAAAGTTTATATCTGCATTCACTCCAGAAAATGCTGCAACATCTTTAGCAATTTCTTCACCAATTTCTGTTTTTGAACAATTTCCAACGACGTATGTCAAAGATGCCCAAACATCTTATCCAACATGGAGCGTGGTGTACTGGGAACTGAACGATAACGCATGGTTAAAAGTTCCTTGACTCTCAAACTGCATAAGGTTGGCATCACTGACACTGCAGAGATCTGAATCATGGTCAGGGAGAAAAACAGAAGGAAACACATTCACTTCAAACACAGAAGATGTCATTCCTGAAAAGAAAAGATTCAGATTAGTACCTTAAATTGATTGAGTTAAAGTAACAGATTGGAGGCGTGACATCAAGAAAAGAATTTCAGCAGAATGAGAATAAGAAAATTGAAGTATTTCCGGATCAGAAACCAGGGTAGGTCACTGAATACAGGGCTGAGGGGTGAATGGGTCTCAGTGTGAACTGGAGGACAGTCAGTTGAATTGAATTGTAGATATTGCAGCTTAAACTGGGTTATCATCTGATGCTGTAGATCACAGCAGCAGCAGAAGCAGAACTATATTCAATGACAACCTGTCACCTTTCCCTCAGGATAATCCCTCAGTCCACTATTACCATCAAGCAGATGTATGTTTCAGTGACGAGTGTGGGTGAACATGCCAAGGTCAGTACCATGTGCACCTAAGCCTGATGACAACCCATTAAAGCTACGGCACTTGACTGGTTACATTCGAAACAGCAGAACTAACATATGGTACAGAGGCAGAAATGATCCCACGACTAACAAATCAGATCTAAGCTCTGTCATCCTGCCAAATCCAAGCATAAATGTCGATGGACCATTAAACAACTTACTGGAGGAGAGGACTCCACAATTATGCCATTCCTAAATAATAGAACAGTCCTGTACATCAGTGTAAAAGTGAAGTATGTGGTGTCCGCTCTATCCTCAACCAGGCGTGTTGAGTGGATGATCCACCTCACCCTATCATGATGCCCACAGATTCACAGATGAAAGTCTTCAACCAATTTGATTCGCTGCAGGTGACATGAAGAAACAGCTGAACACAGTAGATACGACAAAGGCCCTGACACCATTCCTGCAGCAGGGCTGAAGACTTGTGTTGTACAACAAGCCGTGTCACTAGGGAAGCTGTTTCAGTCCAGCTCCAACTCTAACATCTCCCTGGCAATATGGAAGATTACTCAGCTATGTCCAGTTCCCTAAGAGCGGAATAAATACAATCTGACCAATTACCACCCCATCGGTCCTATCACGACAGTCAAATTGGTGGGAATTCTTTTTTTAACAGAGTTGTAAAGCAGCACATAAATGACCAGCTCAGTGTGGTTTCCGATATGTCCCCATGCGGAGATGGTGCTGTTGTGGAATAGTCATTGGATTACTAATACAGACCAGGCTAATGCTTGGGAAGCTGGTGGAAGCTGGTGGAATAATAAAAACAATTATTAACATATCGAGATCTAAAATCTGGTGTCAGTAACAGTGATCTTATATCCAATATTGATTGTAAACATCGATCTCCTTCCCCAATGTACTTTCAGGAAGTGAATCTCCCGTGCTTTCCTGGTCTGGCCTAAAAGTGATTCCAGACACACAGATATGTGATAAACTCTTGAATTGTTTCTGAAACAGCCAAGCAAGGCACTCAGTTGCATCAACTGCTCCGAGCTCTTCAAGGATATACCCGGAGAGATCACCGGGCCCCAACCTTGGTGCTGGAAATGGGAACGGGAAAAATAGTCCTGTTGACCCTGCAAAGACCTCCTTCCCAACGTC
The DNA here is from genome assembly GCF_037043375.1 of Chiloscyllium plagiosum. Lineage (NCBI taxonomy): Eukaryota > Metazoa > Chordata > Chondrichthyes > Orectolobiformes > Hemiscylliidae > Chiloscyllium > Chiloscyllium plagiosum. Next base: position 69,373,744 of record NW_028270180.1, on the reverse strand, counting down.
TGACGGTTTGTGACAACATTTACAGAGCTTTCCCACTGCCTGCACAGGACCATCGGGTAATAAGTACATCACACAAAATATTGACCGTTCCCTGTGCTAGTTGAAGGCCGAACATCTCCTTAATGCAGTTTTACCCATACAATATTCGTATGCCTTAATATGTTTAAACATTGTGAAATATAAAATGAGAACTGCTGTAGTCCCTTCAGCCCATCAATTTTGCTCCTCCATTCAATATACAGGCAGTTCTCAGATAACACGTGTTGATTAAATGCAATTTGCCTGCAATGTGATTCGTGAACCTTTTTCTATAAAGTGAACTCCTGTTCACTGTGATGCAATTCCTGGCCGGGAACCAGCTGAACAGCAAAACCCAGCCTCAGGCTCCTCTGTCTGCAAAATGTGCAATCAATGTGTTCAGCTAAAACAGGAATGCAATCCGCTCTGGAAGTCTTGAAACTGAACCTGAAACGGGGAATTGTAGTTTACATTTAGAAAGAACTTTATTTCAAACTGTGGGAGAAGCTTGAGGAGAACTGGAATTTCCCCATCGGTATCATGTGGTCAGTCATCCCAACGTGCTTTCTGGTGAAGAGTGTGGTGAAAGGTACACTGCTGTATTCAGTGACTGTAGTTTGAAAGTGTTACATTTAGAGGACAGTTTCATTAAAATATGTGATTTAAAGATGTATTTTAGACTGTGCTAGTGCGTGTGTTAGATTAAATTTAATTTTTGATTTGACTGATATTTTTGGGGGTTCGTTCCTTACCCTCTTTTCCACATAGACCTCATTATTGATATTGCACGATTTTCTACAACACGGTGTTGCACAGTAACACAGCTACTGCGTTATTGGAGAACAACCTGGACTGATAGCTGATCTATCTTCACACGATACTCCTGCTCTCTCCATATCCCTATAATTTCCAGAAATCCTTATTTATATTCAGCGTCTTGGTTTCCACAGCCTGATCTGGGAAAGTGTACCCCTGATTCGCCAGTCTCTGAGTGCAGACATTTATTCTTATCTCAATGCAAAATGGCCTGTCTGTACCTAATACTGTGGCCCCTTGTTTTAGACGTCCAAGCCAGGGAATTACCCTGCTTCCAATCTGTCTCGCCCTGTCAGAGTTTTATATATTTCACTGTGATCATCACTCATTTTCCTAAACGGCATGGGATACAAGCCCAGTCGCCTCAAACTCTGCTCCAACTAACAGCCTGTCATCCCAGAGATCAGTCTGGTCATCCTTCACTGCACTCCCTCAATGTTCGGTTTGTCCTTTATTGGGTAAGGAGACCAAAACTGCACACAATACTTCATAATGTTCGGAAATGGGGTCTTAATCAGGCCCTGTACAGTTGCAGTAAGATACTCTTACTCCTGTACTCAATTGCCCTGAAATGAAGGTGAATACACCATTTATCTGCCTACCTGCTTTCTGCTCCTGCAATATTGCTTTCAGTGACTGGTGTGCAGGGAGATCCAAATTCCTTTCAATGTTACAGCTCCCCACTTGCTGGGTCTATATACACTGGCCAGTGTGCCAATGCCATTCCCAGTATTGACTCCTGGCTTCAGAACTCGCTGCCCTACATGGACTCAGAGGGCTGCACAGAAATAAAACAAAAATGCAGCTTAAGTTCCTTTATAGCAACATTTTCGAACCACTCCCTTTGCAAATGAGAGGCTACCATTCTGTTTTTCTCATCAAAGTACACAACATCTCATCTCTCCCATTGCTCTCCACCTGCCACGTATTTTCCCAGTAATTCCAATTGTCCCAGTCACCTTGGAGCTTTTTTACATCTTTCTCACCCACTCGCAAGCTGACATCGTTTAGTGCTGTCAGCAGACTTGGGAATATTGCATTTGAGCCCCTCAACGAAATATATGAAGTGTATTGGGAATAGCTGGTGCCCAAGCCACGATCCTTGCTATATCCTCCTAGCCTTCCATTTAAAAATAACATTGTTTTATTCCTAATCAGTGTTTCCTGCCAGCTCCCCCATTCTAAAACCGTGACCATATATTACCTCCAGTCTCCCAGGATTCGAATTCGCGCAATATGCTTGGGGCTTTATCAAAACTCTTTCTGAGATTCCACTCGTATTGCATTGACAGCTTCTCCATACGTTTGCTAAAAGCCACTTTCTCAAATATGATTCCCATTTAATGAATCTCTATTGACTTTGTCTATGCCCATTAATTTCAGTCCAATACTTTCTCTAAACTGTTTAGTTGCTAACTTAATTATATTCCCTTTTTCTCACCAGACTAAAATTCCCTAGTATTGCTAGGAAGTTTTCTTTTTGTTTTGCTTTCTTCTGTGAAGGCATCACTGAAGTAGTTCTGTATTTCCCTGACTTCAATTATCTGGTATCAGAATGTTGAAGCTGCACCTTTTTTCTCTTAATTTTGCCATTAACATATTTTCAGAAAATATTACAAATTGTCTCTTATAAGCTTTGTTAAGATATTCTTCAGAACCCCATCAATTTCGATATTAAGCTACTCAATGATTGACTTTCAACAGCCATACAATCACAGACGCAAAGACTCTGTATATCAGAAATACAGCACGGTCTACATTAGTCACACTTTCCGCCACAAGACGCGTAGCTGCGAATCTGATGGCATTTCAAATGCACAACCGTGTATTTTCGAATGGTTTTGCGGTTGCCATGACATCTCCCCTCTCAAGAAGTGCATTCCAGACCCCAACACTCCCTGCGTGAAAAAGAATCCTCAAGTCCTTACTAAATCGCAAACCCTTTACTAAAAAAGTGTGGCCTTTTGATTAAAAGGAACAGCTGTTGTCTATCTACCCTGTCCACGTCCCTCGTAATCTTATCCTTCTGATTCAAGTTTCCCTTAGCCTTCTCTGCTCCAAACTAAACAACCCGAGCTTATCCAGCTTCTCTCCATAGCTAATATGCTCCATCCCAGGGAACATCTTGTTGCGTCTCCTCTGCACCCCGTCCAGTGCAATCACATCCTTCCTGTAATGAGGTTCCCAGAACTACACACAGTATTCCATTTTGCCCTCACCAAAGTTACGCATAGTTCTTATAATCTATGTCTCGATGAATAAAGGCTATGTTTACAGTCCCCTCTGCTTTCTCAAATTGTGTATTAACTTATCCAGTCACATTCAGGCATATGTGGAGAAGCACCCTCTGAGTTTCCTAGTGTGGTACCATTCATTGAGTACTCCCCTGTCTGGTTCCTTCTTCCAAAGTGCATCACCTCATACTTATCAGGGTTACATTTCATCTGCCATTCATCTGAGCATTTGAACATTCCATCTGTATCTTCCTGTCACACAAGACCTTCCTCCTCCCTGACAACCACCCGGCCAATCTTTGTATCAAACAGAAATTTATTTATCACACCCCCACCCCACCCCTCGTCCATATTCACAGCTGCATCATTTATGAATACCACGAATGATAAAGTTAAAAATCATTCAACATCAGCTTATAGTCTGACAGGTTTATTCAGAGGCAATAGCTTTGGATGCGCTGCTTCTTCATAAGGTGGTTGTGCGCTTTGGTGAAGAAGCAGCGCTTCAAAAGCTAGTGCTGCCAAATAAACCTGTTGGACTATAACCTGGTGAGATGCGATTTTTACCTGTGTCAACTCCAGTCCAACACTGGCAGGTCGGAATCACAAGTAGTAAGGGACACAGCACTGATCCCCGTGGTGCACCATTGGATACTGGTCTCCAGTCACACAAATAGCCTTCTACCACCCTCTCTGTCTCCCACCGCTAAAGTTGATTTGAATGCAACTTGGCAAGTCACGAATGAGTCCTACCTGTTCTCTTGTTATTCTGTTCCACTGGACACACTTGTAGATTATCTGGGGATTCTCCTTAATTTTGCCCTGCCAGCACGTTTCCATGCCCCTGTGTTAGGCAGTCCCCTCCAAGTGAGGAATTTCCTCCTTATTGCAGTCTGAAATTGTCTATCCCTTATTCTGCCATTATTTGCCATGAATGTGGATTAGACAGCCAGAGAAACATCTTGTTAATTTCTAACTTGTCGTATGTTTTGTGAATTTTCTAAATTTCACTGTGACTCACCTCTCATTCTTTGAAACTCATGAGAACACAGACCAAGTTTCCTCATCAGGCAATCTCACCAACTGAGGGATTAATCTGGAGAATGTCCATTGCACTTCCTCTGTGGTGAGTATATTCTTTCTCAGTTTTGGTCACCAAAACTGTACTCAGTATTCCAGATACAGTACTCAACAACACGCTATGAAACTGCTTCAACATGTCTTTACATCTATATTCTGACTCCCTTAAAGGAAGGCAATCCAAACTTTAACTTACCACTTTCATATATTCCTCCAAATACCCTTCACATTCTTTGCACTTGCGAACTCACCGTGTGAGTTCCTATCGAAAACCTTGGGATATACTAATTCTACTGGTACCCCAACTTCAATCAATTCCAAAGTTTGTCAAGTGTGATTTCCCTTTAAGAAATGCCTACTGATTCTCTCCAATGTTGCTGTTAATTTCTAAATATCCAATATCACATCCTATATAACAGATTCCAACAGTTTCCCGACAAATGTCAAATTAATTTGTCTGCATTTCTCCACACTATCTCTTCTTCCCTTTGTAGATGCTTGGATCCCTACCATTCATCTATTGTGCTTGGATCACTTTTACTAATGTCCATTTATCTACAACGGCTTCCAGACTCTTACCGAATGTACAGGAAAATAGAACACAGTAATCGACAGCGCAATTAATACTTCCATTAGTGATTTATTTCTGAAGATTTTGGTATGAAGTACATCTGGTTTGTCAAACGCAACAAAGCTCAATTCAGCTGCATGTTCATTACTGCCTTGTTCCCGATATAAAATGACTTTATGTCTTCAGTTCCACAAGTCCTATATGATTACTTCGTATTTCTGGTGATTCTTTGGATCTTCCTCCATTAAGACAGATGCAAATTAACTGGTTATTGGCTTGGCCATTTTCCTGTTATCCGCAATAAACTCGTCTCTCCCGATTGCAAATTTCCACATTTGACTATGTGTTTTTTCCCTTTGAAATACAAATCATAGATTTATGCAGTCTTTGTGTTCCTGTTTGTTAGCATGCATGTTTGCTTTTTGATTTCCTTATCAGTTTCATGACCCTCTTTTCCTGGATCATAAATTTCTGAGAATTCTCAGGATTCCATAATGTCTGAAATTCATCTGAAGTCACTTCCTGTGGTCAATATAATCTTTAATTTGTTATGTTAATTATCGTTAAGTCACTTTCTAACTCTTTGGTGTTTTTATCTGAAATAAATCGACATATTTTTCAGACTTCGCAGTATTTCTATAAATCTCCTGGTCCTGACTAGATATATTCAGGAACACTGCAAGAGGACAGAGAGGAAATAGCGGGAGCCCTGGTTGATACTTTTGTATCATGGGTAGCCATCGGGTGAGGTCCCGGACGACTGAAGGATATTGAATGTTGTGCCCTTATTCAAGAAGGGCTATTAAGCAAAACCTGAGAACCATAGACCAGTAAACCTAAAAAATGTAGCAGGTAAGTTACTTGAGAAGATTCTGAGAGAGAAGACATTCATGCATTTGGAAAAGCAGGGTGTGATTATGAGCAGCCAGCACAGCTTTCTGCATGGGGGATCATGGCTCAAAAATTGTTAGTATGCTTTGATGAAGTGACCAGTAATGTTGACAAGGGCATGGTGGTATATGTAGTATATATGGATATCAATAAGGCCTTCAGTAAGGTCCACATGGTACGCTGCTCTGGAAGTTTAGATCACATGGAATTGAGGGGGAGCTGGTAAAACAGTTCCAAACTTTGCTTGATGGTAGGCAACAAAGGATAATAGTGGAAGGATACTCATCGGACTGGAGGGCTATGACGAGTGGAATGCCTCAAGGGTCGATTCTGGGACCATTACTATTTGTTTTATGCATGTATATAATATATATCTGTGTATGTATGTATATATATATATATATGGGCCGAGAAATGGCAAATGGAGTTTAATACAGATAAGTGTAAGTTCTTGCATTTTAGAAAGTCAAATCAAGGTAGGAATTTCATGGTGAATGGCAGGGCCTTAAGGAGTGTAGTGGAACAAAGTGGCCTTGGCGTTCAGGTGCACGTTTCTCTGAAAGTGGTGTCACAGGTAGATAGGGCAGTAAAAAAGGCGTTTGGCACACTGGCCTTCATCAGTCAGAGCAATGAGTATTGAAATTAGGGAGTTATGTTGCAGTTATACAGGATGCTGGTTGAGTCCACACTGGTAGAGTTATGTTCAGTTTTGTTCACTTTGCTATAAGAAGGATGTTATTAAATTGGAAAAAAGTGCAGAAGACATTTACAAGGATGTTGCCAAGTTCTCAATGGTCTGAGTTATAGGGAGAGATTGGACAAGCTAGGACGTTTTATTTTAGAGTGTATGAGACTGAGGGGGATCTGAAAGTAGTGTACAAGGCCATGGGAGGCAAGGACAGAGTGAATGAATTAATCTTTTTTTCCCCAGGATTTGACAATCACGGACTAGAGGGCATCAATTTAAGGTCAGAGGGGAAAGAGTAAAATGGAACCTGAGGAGAAATTTCTTTTACACACAGGATGGTATGCATATAGAATGAGCTGCCAGCAGACGTGGTTGAGGCGGGTACATTCACAAAATTTAAAATGCATTTGGACAAATGCATGGATAGGAAAAGATTAGTAGGATATGGGGCAAGGGCTGGCAAATGGGGTTAGTGTGAATGGACATTTTGTTCGGAATGGACTAGTTTAGGCCGAAGAGCCTGTCTCCATTCTGTAGGACACTATGACTCTCACAATCATTGCTTCTCCCACTGAATGTTATATTGTACTTCCCCAATTCACTGGAGCTAACTTGACCCTCTACCCTCTAGGCCTCCATGATGTTTGACCAGAATGTTCAAACATTCTACATTCTATGCAGACGCCTTGTAAAATGCAACATATTCATGTCCCTATTTCTCAAAAGCTGCTTCAGAGCAAGGTTAATTAATTAGTCCTCCTGACCACACAACACCACATCCGGAATAATCTGCTCTCTAGTTTGGTTCACAACATACTCTTCAAACTACCTGATAGACACTTACGTATTTTTTTTCACAACATGAGCAGTCACTTAGTTAACGCAGTTTCGATGCAACTTGACCATCCAGTATTACTACAGCACCCACAATTATTTGTTACTCATTCACAAGATGAGGGTGTCGCTGGATAACCAGCATTTATTGTCTTTGCCAGAGAGCAGTTAGGCGTCAACAGCGTTGATGTAGTCACATGCAGGGCAAACTTGGTAAGGACAGCAGTTTTCTTCCCTGAAGGACAATCAGATAAGTTTTTCCAACAATCGACAATGGATTCCTGGTCATAATAAACCTTGATTCCAGATACTTATTGAATTCAAATTCCACCATCTGCCATCGCAGGATGTGAATCTAGGTCTCCAGAACATTACCTGGGTCTCTGGGTTAAGAGCCCAGCGATAATATCACTACGTAATTGCTTCCCCTTGCATATACTTGCACACCTAATTTTGAGAACAAATGATGCAAAATATTTGCGCGACAGTTTTGGTTTTGATATATGACACAGCAATGTTTGTTTCTCCTTGCTATTTGTAAGATCAACTCAAACTGATACTGTGGAATTGAGGCGTTATTAGTAATAGACTTGGACAAGACGTTCGGGGGGCTCACCTCAACGCTGAGATGATCTGAAGAATTGGTCAGCAATACAGGACACGCATCAATATTCCTCCCCCACTCCCACTTTGCCAGGATAAGTGTCACTGTATTTTATCTGCTCCCACACACTCATTGTATATCTGTTATAGCACCTACCCCCGACCAAGGCTCACACTCTATCTCCAAATAAGTCTCAAGCACGACCACTCTCACTATTGAGTTCAGCACCTTCCCTCTCCCAATTTTTCTGTATCTGACGCAATAGCCCCGCACACTAATAACACTGAATGGATGCAACACTGTGATCAGACTCACTCCAGACAAATGACCCTTCCCCCTTCACCTATGCGAGCATTAATAGCAGGAACACCCACTCCCACCCTCACTCCGTCCCTCCTCTTCTCCCATTCCAAGCGAAACAGCCTGGAGTAGGACATAAAGGACCAAGCCGGGTGTTGCAGTGCCCGATATCCATTTCCTCATCCCCTACCCTGACATGTGGGGAGGATCTGGAAAGAGCTGGAGAGGACCAGGAGACCTTATTTGAAGATTCTGAAACATCCACGTCCCACCAACCGAGTAAGGAGCAGTGTTCACTGAAGAGCAATTCTCAATTTAAATGCACTGTCATTTCCAATCTTATCTCACTCACAAAAGAACAAATACCCCATTGCACAGCAATGCAGGCATTGAATTGCACAGAAGGATTGGTAAATATCCCAAAATACTAGCATGCACAATGCATACAAAGGGATAGACATGCACACACGTAGAAGCACACAAAGACATATGCAGTGACACATAAATAGACACAAACACAGATAGAAACACACAGGCTGATACACAGACAGACAGACAGACGTAGTCACACAAATACACAGATAACAAGCACATGGACACACACACATACACCTATGCACAGAGACATAGACACCAGTGTCATTAAGACACAATTTTTTTTTTGATTTATAAGGAGATAAAGGTTTCTAAGGAGAAGGTAGAAGAATAATGTTGAGGTAAATATAAGAAAGTATTGAACGTCATATCAGACGAATGACCTAATTCTGCTCCTTTTTTCATGCTCATGTGGTGTTATGCTATCACGTATTCTCTTTCTGAAACAGCAGCAGAGGCTGGGTTTGATATATATTTGTTTGGAAAGAGTCAGTGGAAATGAGGACAGAGTTGGAGGGCAGAATGGTTTATGTCTATTCCGAGTTATTGTATCCTTATATCTAAAAAGGGGCAGTGCTTTGATCTGAGGTTAACACAGTTTAAAATAACGGGTCCCACAATTAAATAAGGATGTCCCTTTGCCTTTAGTATGTGCTCTCTCTGTTGCCCTCATCCTCAGGGAACAGTGAAGACTCAGTTGTGGAAGATATTCAAGGCTGAGCTCGACTGATCTTTACTGGGCAGGAGCGTCATTGTTTATTGAGAACAGCCAGGAGACGGATGATCAGATACACTCGGAGCAACCATGAACATTCTGAATGGTGCAGCCGAATGGCCAACTTCTGCCCCAATCCCATGTGTTGTTCCCACAATCCACTCTTCGAGGCTGTCACAGTGATATACTGTTGTCCCTTCCCCATGTGTTGTTCTTTCAATCCACACATAGATGCTGTTACAGAGTTATACTGCTGACCCTCCTCCATGTGTTTTTCCGTCAATCCACCCTCTCGGCAGGTACACAGATATACTGCTGCCCCTACCCTATGTGTTATTCTCTGAATCCATGCCTCGATGCGATTACAGGGTAGAGGACCATCCCATTCAGCTGGACTGGATCGTTACAATGAGACAGGAGGAGACCATTCTGCCCCTCGAAGGAGTTACACAGGAACATAGAATGAAATAATTCAGCTCGTTGAGAACATTATACAGCCAAGGCGGAGCCCATTCAGCCTGCCTGAACTGCTGCACAGGAACAGGGATGCTGTCGCTAACAGTAAATAAACAGTAGAGACAACAGCAATGATGCACCTGCATATAGTTCATTATCATCCATTCCAGAAAGTAGTCTAGGAGATCGCACATGGTCCAGTTTGGTGTTCAGTTGACATTATTGTATTTTTCCACACAGAGACGGAGAAAAATATTACTTGCCTCAGAAGCAGCAGCCAATAGGTCTCACCCTCTTACTTTGTTTTGCCTGAAAAGAAGTTGTGAGTGCAGAAAATCCCTGAGTCATCTTTATCACTAATGCAGGATTCCTGGAGTGGGGCCATTCGGCGCAGCCATTTCGGTACGTGCGATTTGGCGTGGCCTGTTTGGTGCAGCCCATTTTGCCGCAGACCCAATTAGGCGCAGAGCTATTTCAGCGCAGCTCATACTTATTCCTTTTCAGGCTTAGTTAAAAGCATTAATGCAAGTACTAAAAATAATAATAATGTTTATTCTCTTCAGTAAAAAAATGTTAAAAAGAAAACATAAAAAAAATAAGTTAATTACAAAAAATCTAAAATATAACATTTTTTCAAAATTTTGGGCAATCCCTCATGAATACTCAACATCATTTCTCTCACTAAATCTTCTTACGACTGTTTGTATTCTAGCGTTTGCTTTTTTAATTTCAACGTGCCCTGCTACGAGATGCTCATAGTAAATGTCCCTTCCTCTCTGAACGTTTCGTAAACTGTCAATAAAGTTCCAAATAACTGGATGTTCCACTCCAAGTTCGCATTGTCATCTCCTGTGGGCAGCTTCTGCATTATTGTTTGTTTTGTCCTCATTGTTTAAAGTTCTTTCATATAAATTCCACATGCCAATTGGAAAAAGCGGTGGACGCCAACCATTTCCCCTGTGTAACCTTCTACTCACATAGTTATCCTCGAACCAGTCCAACAGCGGGTGCAGTTCATCTGGAAGCGCATCAGTTCAATAGCTTCAAGAATGTTTTCAATGTGAATAAATGCAAGGCTCTGAAAGAAAACTCTGAATCAATGTTATACTTACTCAAGTGTCTTTTTAACATTTTTACTGAAGGGAATCAACATTATTTTTATTTTTATTGCTTTAATTAATGTTTTTTATCTAAGCCTGAAAAGGAATAAATATGAGCTGCGCTGAGATGTTCTGCACCTAAATGGGTCTGCGGCAAAATGGGCTGCACCAAACAGGCCGCACCAAACAGAATGAAGTATTCAGTAAGTTACACAGCACAGCAGGACGCCATATCACCATCCCACGCAGTTTGGAAAGTTGTAATGAGTGTAATTATTCAGGGATCTGTGTGAGCTCATCAACAAAATATAATCTATACTAATGAACCGGATGAAGAGGATGGAGCTCAGTTTGCTCATGCACCAGGATAGTCAATCAATAAGATGCCAAATGGAGACAGAGTGTCTCCAATGGAATACAGACAGGGGGAAGGAAGAGCATCTGCAATGGGATACAGACAGGGGAAGGGCAGATCACCTGCAATGGGATACAGACAGGGGGAGGGCAGAGCGTCTGCAATGGGATACAGACAGGGGAAGGGCAGATCACCTGCAATGGGATACAGGCAGGGGGAGGGCAGAGCGTCTGCAATGGGATACAGACAGGGGGAGGGCAGAACGACTGCAATGGGATGCAGACGGTGGAGGGCAGAGCGTGGGTAGTGGTTCTACAATGGGATACAGAGAGGGGAAGGGCAGAGCGTCTGCAATGGAAGACAGACTGGTGGAGGGATGCACGGCAGAAATGGGTTACAGACAGGGGGAGGGAACAGCGTCTGCAATGGGATACTGATGGATGAGGGCAGACCGTCTGCTATGGGATGCAGGCGGGGAGGCGGAGCATCTGTAATGTGATACAGAGGTGGAGAGCAGTGCTTCTGCAATGGGATAAGACAGGGGGAGGGCAGTGCTTCTGCAATGGGATACAGATAGGGGGAGGCAGAGTGTCTGCAATGTGATTCAGACAGGGGAAGTCAGAGCGTCTACAATGGGATACAGACAGGGGAAGGGCCGGGCGTCTGCAATGGGATACTGATAGGTGAGGGTAGAGCGTCTGCTAATGGATACAGACGGGGGAAGGGCAGAACATTGGCAATAAGATACAGACGGAGGAGGGCAGTGCTTCTGCAATGGGATACAGATAGGGGAGGCAGAGCATCTTCAATGGAATACAGACAGGGGAGGTCAAAGCGTCTGCAATGGGAAACAGACTCGGGGAGGGATGCATGTATTTGGAAAGATAAGGTTTGTTTAGAAATAGTTTTTTTGACAGATTCCCTACAGTATGGAAACTGGCCATTTGGCCCAACAAGATCAAAAAGACATTCCAAACAGTAACCCACCCATTCCCATTCCCCCACCCTATATTTATCCCTGAGGAATGCACATAACACTGTGGGTAACTTAGCATGGCCAATTCACATGACCTATACATCTTTGGATTGTGGAAGGAAAATGGAGCACCCAGAAGAAAGACACAAACACAGTTGAGAATGTGCAAACTCCACACAGAGAGTCACCCAAAGCTGGAACCAAACCCGGATCCATTGCACTATGAGGCAACAGTACTAGCCACTGAACCACCATGCCAACCATGCTTTTTTCAACACAGTTCAATGACACAAGTATAAAATCTATTTTGTCCTTCACGTTCCAATATCACATACCATGGACAATATGTTCTCCACTGAAAATATCGTCTTATTATTATGATTTATTAGTTTGTTATTGTTAATTTTAATAATTATTATTAATAGTCGTTTTTCGACTGGCAAGATTGCATGGCTTTGTGAGTGGGAGATCATGCCTCTCAAATTTGTTTGAGTTCATTGATGAAGTGACCAGGAATGTCGATGAGGGTAGGGCGGTAGACTGTGTGGTTTTCAGTAAGGCCTTTGACAAGGTGAACATTGATAGGCTGGTCTGGAAGGTTAGAATTGCATGGAATCCAGAGGGAGCTGGCAAATTGGATACACAATTGGCTTCATGGTAGTAAGCAGAGGATAATAGTGGAAGGATGCTCTCGGACTGGAGGCCTGTGACACATGAAGTGCCTCAGGGGTCGCTGCTGGGCCCATTGCTGTTTGTTATCTGTATCAATGATATTCTTGCGAATGTACAAGGCATTATTAGGAAACTTGAAGACGACACTAAAATAGGTGGTATCGTGGACAGTGAGGACGTATATCAGAAATTGCAGCAGGACCTTGATCAAAATGGAGAAGTGGGCCGAGGAATATTTTGGCAAAGTTTGATCAAGGTAGGAGTTACATGGGGATTGTTAGGACCTTAAGGAGTGTAGTTGAGCAGAGGGGCCATGGAGTTTAGGTCCACCGTTTTCTGAAAGAGGGGTCATAGTTAGACATGGTAGTGAAGAAGGCTTTTGCCACACGACCAAGCATCGGTCAGGACATGGAGGAGAGCAGTTGGAAAGTTATGTTGCAGTTATCCAGGATGTTGGTGAGGCTTCACTTGTAGTGCTGTGTTCAGTTTTAGTCACATTGCAATCGGAAGGATGTTTTTAATTTGGAATGTGTGCAGATGGAATTTGCAAGAATGTTGCTAGGAGTCAACAGTATGAATTATAGGGAGAGGATGGACAAGCGAGGGCTTTTTTTCTTTAGAGAATAGGAGACTGAGAGGGATCTTATAGAAGCTTACATGGATAGGATGAATGGATCCAGCCTTTTTTTTTCTAGAGTTGGGGAATCGAGGAGGAGAGGGCATCAGTTTAAGGTGAGAGGGGAAAGAATAAAAGGGAAACTGATCGAAACTGTTTTACACAGAGAGTGGTACACAAAGGGAATGAGCTGCCAACGGAAGTGGTTGAAGCATTTATATTAACGATATTTAACGGGCATTTGGGCAAATACATGGACAGGAAATGACGAGAATGCTATGGGCCAAGTGCTGGAAAATGAGGTTAGTGTGGTTGGATATTTGGGTCAGCATGGACGAGTTTGGGCCAAGGGGCCTCTCTGCCTCTCTCCATGCTGTAGGACTTGATGACTCTACAAATAGAACATCATTTGGTTCAAACTCTCATTTGTCCTTTTAGTCATTAATTCGAATCATATTTGGACAATGCTCTTTCAAGTTAACTTTGCAGATATTTTGCTTTTCAGTTTGTTATTGACAATACGTGTGTGTTTGTGCGTGCTGGTGTGTGTGTGTGTGTGTGTGTGTGTGTGTGTGTGTGTGTGTGTGTGTGTGTGTGTGTGTGTGTGTGTGTGTGTGTGTGTGTGTGTGTATGTGTGTGTGTGTGTGTGTGTGTGTGTGTGTGTGTGTGTGTGTGTGTGTGTTTTTCAGTATTTTTCAAAGGGAACTATCAATGTACATATTTGCAATATCTTCTCGTCATTCCTCTTTCCATCATAGTTTGAGCAACTTTGCTTTGGTCATAAACGTGTTTTTTTAGCAGATTAAAGCAATCTGCCTGACTTGTTCCTAACAATGACCCTGACACACTCTGAGAACTATATCATTGGCCATATCACCAAACTAGTTATAATTATTGTTTGTGGCCAGTAAAGGAGTGGAGCTAGTAAGCCAAAAAGAAAAACAGGGAATTATCGACTCAATCAGCCAACGTCAGTGTCGAGGAGTTCGTTGGAGGGGATTTTGAGGGATAGGATTCACATCTACTTAGAAAGACAACGACTGATTAGGGATAGTCAATTTGGATTTTGTGTGATGGAAATCATGTCAATTAATGTGATTGAGTATTATGAAGAGGTGAGAAAGAATATTGAAGAAGACACTGTGGTGTACGTTGTTTACACAGACTTCAGCAAGGCATTTAATAAGGTTCTCCATCGGAGACAGATTACTAAAATTAGGTTATATGTAATCGAGGAAAAGCTAACCGATTGGATACAAAATTGGATTGAAGATAATGGATTGTTTTCTAGACTGAAGACCTGTGGCCAGCGGTGTGCTGAAAGAATCAGTGCTAAGCTCACTGCTTTTCATCACGGATATAACCAACTTTGATGTGATTATCAGAGACATGGTTAGTAGGGTTGCAGATAACATCACCAAATTGGTGCAGTGGGCAGTGAAGAAGATTATCTTAGAATATAACGTGATCCTTGACCATCAGTGAGTCAAGGACTGGCAGATGGAGTTTAATTATATATTTGTGTGGTTTTGCCCTGGGGAATGTTGCTGAACAAAGAGACCTACGGGTGAAGATTCATAGTTCCCCTGCAACTGATAGCCAACACAGCATACACCTTCTTAACAACCCGATCAACTTGGGTAGCAACTTTGTGGGATCTGTGGACACGGACCCCAAACTCCCTGTTCCTCCACACTGCCAAGAATCCTCCCTTTAACCATGTATTCTACATTCACATTCGAGCTTGCAAAGTGAATCATTTCAGTTTGAACTCCATCTGCCAGTTCTCAGCCCAGCTCTGCATCCTATCAATGTCCCGTTGCAACCTACAATAGCCCTCCATATTCTGTACCACTCCAACCACCTTTGTGTCATTAGCAGACTGAATAGCCCACTCTTCAACACTCATATCCAAGTCATTTATAAAAATAACAAAGAGCAGAGGTCCGAGGACTGATCCCTGCGGGACACCACTGGTCCATTTCAATGATCTAGCTCCCTTAACTCTCTGTGTAAGAGAATTCCTGACATTCACTACCCTCTCATTGAAGAAAACGTTCTCTGCTTCTGCACCATGACTTACTGATATGAACAAAAGAGGGAACACAGGGGCTCAGGTAAGAGAAACTGGCCCTGAACTCAAGGCAGTATTTGGCTGAGGATGACATCTAGCAACCTGAACGAAATCACACTTTATGAGAATTAATTGTGACCTCTCCATTGTTTGGAGTCATTCACGGCACAAGGGAAGATGATTATCATTGTGGGCATCAATCATCTCAGCCATGGGACACATCTGCAGGAGATTGTCAGTGTAGCTTCATCAGGCCAGGCATCTCCAGTTTGTCATCATAGAATCTCTATAGTGTGGAAGGAGGCCATTCAGTACATTGAGTCCAAACTGAGCAGATTAGGTTCCCTACGGTGTGAAAACAGGCCTTCGGCCCAACTAATCCACACCGACCCTCCGAAGAGTAACCCACCCAGAAACATTTCTCTCTGACTAATGCACCTAACATAATGGACACTTTAGCATGGCCAATTCACTGACCTGCACATCACTCATGGCAACCATAAACCATCAGGATGCCTTTTCTTATTTTATTGATAACCTTTGCTAAAGAAATATAACATTTTTGCCCTGTCTGAACTAAGTGTCACCTCAGATCCAAAACAACGTGATTGGCTCCATCTTGCATTGACATATGGCCGCGTGGTCAAGGGCAGTCAGGATGGACAACAAATGCTGTTCTTGCCAGTGATGCTGGCATCCCGTGAACAACAACATTAAAGGTGAAATAACCAAGGAAATATGGATGCTGGCGATCTGAAATGAAATTCTCCACCGTCTGAAAGAATGTTAGAAAATCTCAGCAGGTATGGCAATCTATCTGAAGAAACATAATTAATGTTTTGAGTTCAATGAGCCTATCAAAACTGAAAGCAACTGAGAAATAATATCATTGCATCAGGGATGGTTGGAAGGGTGAGCAGGAGGAAACCGGAGCACACTCATGCAGACAAGTGGGGAATGTGTAAACTGCACACAGACCGTTGTCCAAGGCTGCAATTGAACTTGGGACCCTGGTGCTATTATTTAGCAGTGTTAGCGACAGAGCCACCGTGCCAGCTGAAGGGGGGTGGGGGGCGGGGGGGGGGGGGGGGGGGGGTGTGGGTGCATTCAGTGAAGTTTACAAATTTTTCAGAACAAGTTGTCCCTCTTCAGCTCTTGAAACAGTCTGTTGTGACCATGTGCAGCAAGACGTGGACAACATTCAAGATCGTGTTGTTAAAATCTGGGTAACATTTATGTAACAGCACTGTACATTTCCACAGTAAAAGGAGGAGTTCATTCAGCACTTCAATCTGGTTTCACAAGAATGTGGGGAAGCCATTCAACCCATCAAAACTACTGGGCAAGAAGAGGGATAGCCCATTCAGTCCCTCCTGCCTGTTGCACAGGAAGACAGGGAGTCTGCTCTCTCCCACATGTGACGTACATGGGATCAGAAAGAGACATTTCACACCCGGAGTCGATTACAAAGGAACAGGAAGAGATTATTCAGCTTGCCAAACCACTAACACAGTACCAGGAAGGTGTCAGAGATGCTCCAACATCACAAACAAATGGAGCAGGTGCTGCACAGACAGACTGCTCCAAATTGATCCACCTGGCTTAATTACCCCTGGTACATATGTGTTACTTTATCATGGTTTTCTGGCAGTCGGAATTTTTTTTTTAGCCATTCTCCAAGTTATCTTCCATCTCCAAGAAGGCAGTCACATGGTCTCCGTGGAGGTCAGAAACCGTTGGGGAATTACTAACTGTTTCACAATGAAGGTATTTTGGCTGCTGACAGGGTTGTGTACAAAGTGACATTCAATGCAGTGTCACACAGTAAGTGTTTAGAGTTCATTCAGAGCCTGTACCTCTCTGTCAATCGACATGGGGGCTCTTCAGATGCATGTAAACTGTCGTGAATCAAACAGCCAATCAAAAGTATGAAATTTTCACCCTATTCAGCTGTTTGGGAAATAGTGAGTTTCTGTCCATACCCATCAAGCTTCAATTTCTTATTCTCTCACAGCGCTACAGATTAAACATAGTTACTGCACTCTCTCCTCATGTTAACATCATGCCAGTGTTTAGTCTGGTCAAACTACGTTGCACTCTCTCAGTGACAAAGGGATCATTATTTATAAAACAGACCAAATCTTTACACAATGCACCAAATACTCTCTCAACAAAACACGATCAGTGGGAAAGATATCCTAACTTTGTTACTTCAATCATTTTGCATGAATAACCACATATCATTTACTTCCTGTGCTGTATGAATTCTGTCAGTGATTAAGACCAAGGACATCCAAGTCCTTTTCAACAAAAGCACTCGCCAACCTCTCTACCATTTAATAAATATCAATGTACATGATGATATTTGTTGTTCACATCCGAATCATTTTTATATCTTGTGAACAGCTATTGCTCAAACACTGATCCTGCTGCCACCCATAAATCCTTCAGTCCAGAGAAAAAACAGTATTCTTCTTGTATCTCCATTACCCAATTTTTAATCCATGTGATATATTCCACCCCTACCTACCCATGGACTCTAACATTCCACATTCACCTGTATTCAAACATGTGAAACGTCTTCCAAAAATAGAAATACTCCACTCCCATTGGTTCTCAACTGTCGCTGTCACAACGAATATTCTCCACAAACAGGTTTATAAAAGTTCATTTCCCTTTCCTGAATGTACCAAATCATATTATTATTCCCCAAGTTTCTCGTTGTCACGTTCCTTATAACAGGTTCCAATATTTTTCTCACTGCTGACGTCAAGCTATTTAGTTTTCTGTTTTCCCTCTCCATCCTGTTTTAAATATTTAAGTTTACAGTAATTGTTTTCCAGTCTGTGGCATCCTTTCCAGACTCTAACTAGATTTGAAGAATAATCAGTAATTCTTTCATTAGCTCTGTTCTCATCTCATTCACTCTGGGATGTAGCTCATCAGATGCAGCAACTTATGAAACGTCAACCCAATTAGATTTTCAATAACATACTCTTCATTAATTCTGGTTTCCTGCAGTTTCCCATTTTTACCAGTCACTCTGTTCCCCAATATTTCTTGAAATTATTTTCTGTACCTTCCTCTGTGGAGATGTAACCAATGCATTTCTCTCAGCAGGTAAATGGCTTCAGGCAGCTCGTGAATACATTGGAGGACTGCACTTCAGAGATGGTGGATGCATTACCCACTGATGCCTGCAAAGTTCCAGAATCAATCCAGTTTAATTCATCGTGAGTGTCAGCCCAGTCCTGTCCCTGGTATGAGACTACAGATTATAATGAAGGAGGGTATACAGCTCAGTTACAACCTCAATTTTGAGACAAGCTGTTTTTATACTTTACACCTGAATGGGTGCAGCTTAGAAAAATGTTCCTGGAAATCCCAGAGAGTATAGTACAGTGCCCTGCTCCTCCCTGTTTACATAGCTTCCCTTCTTTGTAGTCTCAGCTCCATTTGTTTACCATGGACCCAGACACACTGTAAATGCAGTATTCACAGTGGGGTCCCCAGACCCTCGGGGCTCCCTGAATGAACCCAGTAGCTGACATCACAATCCTGAGAACACCATCCACAGAACCTCCAGTGACATTCTAGATGACAGCAGCAAGTCAATTCCCCACACCTAAAGTGCATCCATTCAGTGTTGAAAATGCCTCGGTCTCCTCAGTTTCGCTTCGTGGCTGAGACAGCTCTTACATCTCCACGCAGTCTCACAGTAACAGTTCCTCTCTCCAAAAAAGCAGTTGACAATGGAACATTACGTTTCTCTATATCTCAACGACTATAAGTATTGCTGAAGGGGTTGATCACCACACTCAGAGACGAGAGATAGAGGAACATAACTCACGGTAAGCGGGGACATCCCGTAATAAATATGATATTCAGGAATATGTGAAAAGAGGAATTGTTAGAATAGCTTCCCCTTCAGTTTTCCTTCCAGTCCATCATCAGCAATCACTTTGCTTGCTTTTCCTTTCTCTCTCTCTCTCGCAGGACATTATCCACTCAATACAAACCTCCCGCTAACCTTTCCAACCATCCCTGACATAATAATATTATTTCTCAGTTGCATTCAGTTTTGATAGATTCACTGAACTCGAAACACTATTTGTGTTTCTTCCGACGGACTGCCTTACCTGCTGAGATTCTCCAACATTCTTTCAGACGGTGGAGAATTTTATTTCAGATCGCCAGCATCCGCATTTCCTTGGTTATATCACCTTTAATGTTGTTGATTCGGGGGATGCCAGCATCACTGGCAAGGACAGCATTTGCTATCGATCCTAACTGCCCTTGACCAGGCGGCCATTAGTCAAGTCAATATGGAGCCAACCATATTGTTCTGGTTCTGAGGTAACACTTAGTTCAGACAGGGCAAAAATGTCAGGATTCTTTACCAAAGGTTATTAATAAAATAAGAAAAGGAATCCTGATGGTTTATGGTTGCCATGAATGAAATTAGGCTTCATTCCTATTTTTGATATTGGAATTCAAATTTAGTCATCGACTGTGGTAGGATTTCAGACAATGCTTTTAGAGTCATAACCCGTGCCTCCGAGTTACACAGCCAGTGACATTATTATTCTGTTTAAGAGTCCCTGTTGTGAAGTAACTGTAGAGACAAGAACAAGTTTGTGGTCAAACTATTTGTAACTGGAAGAGAGATCAGAAGAGAATTGGAGCCATAAAATCTGTCGTTAATGAAGGGGTAGATGATGGCGAATTCAGCAGCAGAACTCAGGCAGAGCTGGAGATTGGGGATATTATGAAGGTGGGTGTCAGCAGATTTGATAACATAGAGAATATGGCGACATAAAACAGTTCACGGTAAAAAGGGACTCAAGGTTCCGAACAGTCTTATTCCTTCTCAGATGTTTATGAGTAGTTTGGAAATGCATGAGAAGGAAGTGGTGTTTGTGACTGAAAGTTTATGTATTTGTTAGATATAATCAACCAGAATAGCAATAATATTCAGCATCATTCATAGAATTGACAGTGATAGACTTACCCAGAACACCAATAATAGCGAGGATGGGATAGTATCCAGCTTGAATAATCATCAGGACGGCTCGTATCCGCAACTCTAACCATGGCCAATCCTGAGAAAGCCAATAAAGACCCCAGGATAAAGTCCTGTCCATTATTGGAACATTCCAGCTTAATATTCTCACATTCTGATCCATTGTTGGACCATTCTAATGTTCTCAGATTCTGATTTCTCTCTCTTTCTCTGTAGCTGCTGATCCCAATCTTGTTGAGTTTGACTCTGCCCCGAATACTATGGCATAACAAGTTGAACGAAGTCCCTAATTATGGAAGAGCGAAATCCTCCAGTGACCCAGTTAGGTCCAGGAAGACTGATATTAATCACAGTCACTGAACAAACACCTAAAGTTAACCCATTTCACGGCAACTCTGATATATCACAATAATACTTGGTGTGAGTGGGATTTTGACATCGCTGATTATTGGTCTAATGGAATACCTCCAGTTGTAAACATAGAGGTGAGGGAGTTAGATAATTCTTTCTCTTCACAAGCTCAATGATTCTGCTGTGTTTTGGCAGTGTAGGAAATGCTGTGCTCCCGAGGCCGTCAGTGTCTGATCACCAGGTCTGCTGCATCTTTTCGTTTTATTTATTTATGTTTAACTTTGACTTTTGTCTGTCCAGCATTTAACGCTAAGTTGGTTTAGGCATTTTTGAGAGACACCTACAGAGCCATAAACGATGTCGATACAGTCCATTCGTTGTGTTGCTGCAGCCGCGGCCTGGTCTTGTGAAGTGATGGTCAAACTTTCACAGAACCAGAATTCTTAGTTTTACCTTTCGCCAGATATTGCTGGGATCTCAGCAGGGTTAGAAGGCAGGAAATCTCTCCCGTGTGCTACACAATCTCTCTGTGATTTTTCTCGGAACTGTCTTTTGATGTTCTTTCCTCCTGGATTGGAGAACTGCATGTGAGACAATCTGTTTCCTGCATTTGTTTTTTGACATTTATGTGCTTATTGGATGATACCATATTGGAGCAGTTACTGTATAGCTGTTAAATAAATTATTATTCTGCTAAATTTTCCAACAGAATTATGTTATTGCAAGTTCCTCTTCCTTTTGTTGTCTTTTACTGACAGTGTTCGAATAAATTTTGTTTTGCTTAATGTCGAATATTTTGACTAAGTAAATTCTATCTCAAACACAGCACCTCACATTTACCAGCGGAATGGGCCGAGCTGGAGGAGTGATAATCATGTCGGGAATTATATCGGATACTCAATCCACATCTCAGATCCAGCCTGGACACGTATAAGCCCAGATGAGGTACCTGCTCAGCATGAAGCACTGCGTAGACCAGGCTAGTGTTCTGCTCAGCAATCCGTCCAGGATTGATCATTGTTTAGAGCTCACCAGTTCACTACTTACCTGTCCAACAGTGCACTGATCTATAAACTTGGACTCGATGATCTGTTCAGCACAGGGCGCTGTGCAGAACACACAAAGGCATTGTTCTATACACACGGACTGGATATCTGTGCAGTATGGGGAGCTGTGCAGTGAATAGCAGTGAATTTATCTATAAATCTGAAGTAGTTACCTCCCCGGCATACACAGCTGTGTACACCAATGCTACATTGCTGAGTAACACTGTGTTAGATCACTGTCCAGCGTGGGGAAACTTGCAGCTCATGCTAGAAGTGACAGGATGTGCAGATCCCCTCCATTTACAGATCCATATCTACATTGTGGCATGACACAGGAGTGCTGTGGTTGTGAAACTCACTGCCAGCGAGAGATAGCGGAGGAATCAGTTTAAATATCAACAAATGGGAAGAGCTTGGTTAAAAGAGAGGGGGAGATTGAGAGAGAATTTCACAGAAGGATCTGATGGTAGGTTTAGAAATTGTGAAATAAAAACATTTCGGTTGCATCTTGCAATATAGGCCACTGTTTCCAGGAATGATGGATGAGGAGGATATCGGTGTAAGTTAAGATGATGGAGAGTTTTGGAAAAAACATTTGTCCTGTAGCTTTGTAACTGGGAGTAGGATCAGCAGAGTTTTCGACTCATTAGGCTGAATCGAATAATTTGTCTCAGTGCCATTTTCATTGAGTGTGACAGAAGGAATGTCTGCACGAGTCAGAGCTATTTTCCTGGTGTTATCTTATCGAACTCACCTCAGTAACTAACCACCCCATGGTGTCCCTCTCATTCAATGGCAGCCCGATTCTCCCACCCATCTTGGCTGGAGGTACACACCATCTCCCGGATGTCCCTGGATATTCAGTGATCCCTGGCACTGCTGCCATCATTAAAAGGCCAAAGGGCACACGGTTGAGCTTTCTCAGTTTGGAGCTGCCCTGAATAGTTTACCCGAGCATGGCAGATAAGGGCAATTACACCACAGCTTGTCGACAGGGCACGGAGGTCCTGGTGAATGGTCTAGTACAGGGGGGACCATTCTCTTCACAGAGGGAGCCGCACCACGAGACGCACCGAGCAGGGTCTGAGCACACCACCCTGCTCAGTGTAGTATCTGCGGTCCGAAGAAAAGTCCAACAATATAGGAAAAGCATCAATAACCTTCCCCGCTCTGTCAGGATAAGGGTCACCGTATTCTCTCTTCTCTCTCACACTCACTGTATATCTGTTCGCGCCTTCCCCAGAACAAGACTCCATCACTCTCACCACTGCAAAGCAGCACCTTCGCTCTCTCTCTCCCTCACCTATGCAATACACCCACATGGTTATAAAATGTTCTTACGAGTTCTGTTTCTATAATTCTCTGGATGATGTCGTTTGTACAATATTCCAGATAATTATCAAAATAATTCAACTTTAGCAAAATGTTCATCCCCCAGTATATAACGCATCAGAGGAAGGAGCAGAGTTTTCCTTTTTTTTTAAATCACTTAGGATGAAAGTGCATCATGAGGCCATTAAGCATCTCAAACATGCTCCACTATTCAGGCAAAGGGAGCACCTAAACACTTGAATTCTCATTCTCTTCTTGAAGACAGGCGCCACATTGGAGTTTCGCCAGTTTCACTGGAACACTCCTTAGAGTTATGGAATATTTCACACAGTGCCACCAGTCACCCTGTAACCACTTCTATTAAAACAAGCTGTGAATTGCTGATGAGCTGTTTACCCTTGGTATTTTCTGTTTGAGAAAAGCCTTGTTCGGTTTGTTAGAGAAAGTGCAAAACTTTCATCTGACTACAATTTTGTTTATAATATTGAAACTCTTTGCGCCTTCCCCTGTGAATTCTCTGCCCGTTTCCTGAAACAAAATCTCCAGTCACTTCCTCCAGGTATCCCAAATATTCTTTCCTGCCTCTATTCCAAGGGTCACACACAAATTATAAAAGTTTTTTATTCGATATGGGAAAACGCTTGCGGTTACTTTCTTTTCATATTTCTTGCCAGTTTTGGAATGTTTTTTCTTTGTATTTTGTTTTAGTCAATCTGTTTCTGGTTCAAAAAGTAAACTTCCCAAATTTGGTGACGCTAGAGCTCACCAATCTGAATTCTTTAGTTTGTGATTGATTAGTATCCTTCACATCCTTTGTGCATCATGGGTGGTTCATCTTCACATCTTCATATCATCTTCTTTTTGACCAGAGTCAATAATAGCTGAGCGTTATTAAGCAGTACCTGCTTAAATGTTCCCCCACCCCCACACATCTGCTGACCTGCTCCTGTGTCTGCTTTCACACTCCGTATTTGACCAGATATATGACATAAATCTGCATTTGAAATGCCTGGCTCTTTTCAATCATTCAGTGGGAACCTACGTATGTGCCTGAAGACATGATCAGCTGAGGTTGACTCCGTTCTCCCAGTTTCCCTGCCTCGGTCATTTTTGTTCGATGATGCTACATTCCTTTGGGAAGCTTCCTCCATGTCATCCTTTTCTCTCAAACGAGAAATCCCCTCACACTGATGGACTGAGCTTTCAGCTGTGTCTGTCCCATCTCCCTCACTTCTGCCCTCACTCCGTCCCCTCCTTCCCAGAACAATGATATATCTCCCCTTGTCCTCACTTCCTACTCCATTAGAATCTACATTCACAGAATCATCCTCCGCCACTTCCACCACCTCCAGTAGGACAGCATCATCAAACACATCTTCCCCTCCCATCCACTGTCAGTATTGCACAGGTACTATTCCTTCTGCAGCACCCACATCACCCCGAACACTTTCCCACACCCCCTTGGCACATTCCCAAGTAAATGCAGAAGCTGCAACATTTGCCCATTCACCTCTTCCCTCCTCACTGTCCAAGCCCTAAACACACCTTCCAGATGAAGTAGCATTTCAGTTGGACTCTTTCAATCCAGTTTCCTGTCATTGCTGCTGACAATGCAGTCTCCTTTACATTAGTGAGCCAAACAGAAACTGTTTTGAGGAACATCTCCACTCTGTCTGTAAGAATGACCCTGGCCTTCTGATTGCTCCCCATTTCAATAGCCTACATTGCTCTCAAGATAATGAAAATTCTTTGAGGAGGTAACGGCGGGATGGACCAGAGACAGTTACCTATCTGAACTTCCAGAAGGCATCTGATATGGTACTCTACAGGAGGCTGCAGAGTAAGATAAGGACCCATGATGTCAGAGGCCAGGTACTAGGATGGATAAATGGTTGGCTCTCTGGCAGGATGCAGAGTGAAGATAGAATTGTCCCTCTCAGGACGGCAGCAGGTGGCTAGCAGTGTTCCACAACACTCAGTGTTGGGACCACAACATTTCACTTTATAGGTTAATGATCTGAGTGGCGGGACAGAAGGCATTCTGACTACGTTTGCAGATGATGCAAAGACAGTTGGGGGGCATGTAATATTGAGGAGGCAGGGAGCCTGCAGAAAGATTTCGACAGTTTAGGAGAGTGGGAAAATGAGTAGCAGATGGAATACAATGTGGGAGAGTGTGAGTTCATGCACTTTGGTGCGAAGAATACAGGCATGGACTATTTACTATATTGAAAACAAAATCAGAAATCTGAGTGACAAAGGGACTTAGGATTCCAAGCGCAGGATTCGCCTTAGATAAACTTTAAGGTTGAGTCAGTAGTTAAGAAGGTAAATACAATGTTGTCATTCATCTCGAGAGGACTAGGATATAATGGTGGGGATTCTGAGGCTTTCTAAGGCTTTGGTCAGACCACATTTCCAGTATTTCGTGCCTCACACCTCAGGAAGGATGTATTAGCCTTGGTGTGTGTCAAGAGAAGGTTCACCAGAAATGAAAAGCTTAACACATAAGGAACCTTGGAGAATTCTGGGTTTATACTCGATGAAGATTAGAAGGATGAGGGGGGATCCAATTGAAACTTACAGAATACTGAATGACCTGGATACAGACAAAACTGGGAGGACGTTTGCACTGGCAGGAGGACGCAGGCTTATAGCAAAGGGAAACCCCATTAGAACGGAGATAAGATGAAACGTCTTTAGCCAGAGAGTGGTGAAATTGTGGAATTCCTTACCACAGAAGGCTGTCGAAACCAAATCATTTGGCACCAACGATATAGCCAGGAAAGGGACTGAGGATCTGAAAAGTGACTACAGAGAGTTAGTTTGGAAGCTGAAGAGCAGGGCGAGTAGAGGAGTGATCTCAGGTTTGCTACCAGTGCCACGAGCTAGTGAGATGAGGAACAGTCGGCGAATGCAGCTTTACACGTGGCTGCGAGCATGGTGCAGGAGGGAGGGCTTCAGATATCTAGACCATCGGGATACCTTCTGGGTAAGGTGGGACCTGTACATGAAGAATGGGTTGCACCTGAACTGGAGGGGCACAAATGGCCTGTTTGGGAGGTTTGCTGGTGTGATACTGGCTGGTTTAAACGAGTTTAGCAGGGGGGCGGTAGGAATAAGACCGCATGTCTGAGAGGGGGTTAGTTACAGACGGGACAGTAACAGGATATTTTGAATCTATCAGGAAGGTTTCTCACGCGATGAAACAAAGGGATCGGTTAAAGTGCGTCTGCTTGAATGCAAGGAATGTCCAAAATTCCTTGCATTAGTGGGTGGCACGGTGGCACAGTGCTTAGCACTGTTGCCTCACAGCGCCATGAGACCGGGGTTCAATTCCCGCCTCAGGCAACTAACCGTGTGGAGTTTGCACGTTCTCCCCGTGTCTGCGTGGGTTTCCTCCGGGTGCTCCGGTTTCCTCCCACAGTCCAAAGATGTGCAGTCAGGTGAATTGGTCATGCTAAATTGCACATAGTTTTAGGTAAGGGGTAAATGTAGGGGTATGAGTGGGTTGCACATCGGTGTGGACTTGTTGGGCCGAAGGGCCTGTTTCCACACTGTAATGTAATGTAATCTAATCAAATCTAAATAAGAGTAACAAACTTCGAGCATGGATCAGTACTTGGGGCTACGATGTCGTGGCCACATCGGAGACGTAGGTTTCACAGGGACCGGCATGGATGCATGATTTTCCAGGGTTTAGAACGTTTAAAAATGTTTCAGGGCAGCACCGTGGCACAGTGGCTAGCACTGTTGCCTCACAGCACCAGAGACCCGGGTTCAATTCCCACGTCAGGGAACTAACTATGCGAAGTTTGCAAATTGCCCCCGTGGGTTTCCTCCCATGATCCAAAGATGTGCAGATTAGAAGAATTGGCCATGCTAAATTGCCTGTAGTGTTAGTTGAAGGGGTAAATGTAGGGGAATGTTTTTGGGTGGGTTGCTCTGTGGAAGGTTGTTGTGGACTTGTTGGGCCAAAGGGCCTGTTTCCACTCTGCAAGTAATTAATCTAATCTAAAAAAGAATAGGGTGGGTGGAAAATGAGGAGGGGTATAGCATTGATAATCAAAGAGTGCGTCACAGCTACAGAAATGAAGGTTGTTGAGGAAGGTTTGTCTACCGAGTCAGTATGGGTGGAAGTTAGGAACAGCAAGGCAACAGTCACCGCATTTGGGGGTTTTCTACAGACCATCTAATAGCAGTAGAGAGATTGAAGATCTCATGGGCGGGCAGATTCCAGAAAAATGCAAAAGTAGAAGGGTTATTGTTATGAGTGATTTCAACTTTTCCAATATCAACTGGAACCTCCTAAGGTGCAGATGGTGTGGATGAAACGTTTTTGTCAGTTGTGTTCAAGACGGTGTCCTTGCTCAGTATGGAGACAGACCGATGAGGGGAGAGGCCATTTTGGTTTTGGTCCTCGGCAATGAACCAGGACAGGTGTAAGAACTAACGGTGGGAGAGCACTTTGGTGAAAGTGATCACAACTGCCTCAAATGTCGCATAGCCTGGGAGAGTGAAAGGACAGTTTCCGAGGGAAGTTATTTAATTGTGGAAAAGGAAATTAGGATCCCATCAGACAGGAGTTGGGAAGTACAGACTAGGAGCAATTGTACCACAGAAAGGGCACAGCAGACAGGTGGAGACTGTTTAAGGAGTAGTTGTTGCGAGTGATACACAAATTTGTTCCTCTGAGACAGGTAAGAAGGGGTAAGATTAAGGAACCTTGGATGACGAGAACAGAGGAAGCAAGCAGCTTATGTTAGATGGAGGAAGCAAGGATCTAGCACAGCTTTAGAGGATTACAAGCTTGCTCGAAAGGAGCTCAGAAATGGATTGAGGTGAGCCATGATGGGGCACGAAAAAGGCTTGGCAAGAAGGATTAGGGAGAACCCAAAGGCATTTTACTCATACGTGATGAATAAGAGAATGACCAGGGAGAAGATAGGGCCGACCAGGATTAGCGTAGGGAATTTATGTGTGGAGTCTGAGCAGACAGGGGAAGAGCTAAATGGGTTTTTTGCATCGATTTTCACCAAGGAAAGGGAACTTGTTGTAAATGAAACTTAAAGGAGCTGGGACAGGTCAGTCCTGACCAGATCAAGATTGATGAAGTTGATATGCTCTCAACTTTGGAAAACATTAAGATGGATATGTCCCCAGGGCCAGACCAGATTTATCCCAGACTGCTCCGGGAAGCAAGAAAGGAGGTTGCTAAGCCGCTGGTGCGGATATTTGCCTTCTCAATCTTCACAGGAGTCGTACCAGAGGATTGGAAGGAGGCGAATGTTGTTCCTTATTTCAAGAAGGGTAATAGGGAAATCCCTGGCAATTAGAGACCAGTCAGTCTTACGTCTGCGGTCAGCAAAGTTTGGAAAAAAATTCTGAGGGATAGGATTTATGACTATTTGGCAAAGCATTGTGTGACTAAAGGCAGTCAGCATGGCTTCATGAGGGGCAGGTAATGCCTCACAAAATATATTGATTTCTTTGAGGAGGTGTAAAGACAGGTCGACGATGGTCGACCAGTGGATGTGGTGCATGTGGACTTCAGCAACGTATTTGAATAGGATTCCCCATGGAAGGCTCATTCATAAAGTCAGGCAGTATGAGATACAGGGAGATTTGGTTATCTGGATTCAGAATTGGCTGGTTGGCAGAAGGCAGACAGTGGTTGTAGATGGAAAGTATTCTGCATGGAGGACAGTGTTGAGAGGAATCTCACAGGGCTGTGTTCTTGGGCCTCTGCTCTTTGTAGTTTTATTAAATGACTTGGATGAGGAGGTTATGGTGTGGGTTAGTAACTTTGCTGATGACACAAAGGTTGGAGGTGACGTCGATAGAGTAGAGGGCTACTGTAGGCTGCAGCGCGACATGTACAGGGTGCAGAGCTAGGCTGAGAAATGGCAGATGGAGTTCAACCTGGATAAATGCAAAGTGATGCATTTTGGAAGGTCAAATTCGAATCCTGAATATAGCATTAAAGACAGGATTCTTGACAGTGTGAAGAACCAGAGGGATCTGGGTGCGCAAGTGCATAGATCCCTCAAAGTTGCCACCCAAGTGGATAGGGTGTCAAGAAAGCATATGGTGCTTTGGCTTTCATTAATAGGGGATCGAGTTTAAGAGCCGCGAGGTTTTGCTGCAGCTGTACAAGTCCTGGTGAGACCACACTTGGAATATTGTGTCCAGTTGTGGACGCCCTGCTTTTGGAAAGCTCAGAGGCTTTGGAGAGGGTGCAAAGAAGGTTTAACAGGATGCTGCCTGGATTGGAGGGCTTGCTTTATGAAGAAAGGTTGAACGAGCTTGGATCTTTCTCTCTGGAGACAAGGAGGAGAAAGGAGAGCTGATCGAGGTGTACAAAATAATGAGATGAATAGATAGTGTTAATACCCAGAGACTTTTCTCCAGGGTAGGATTGACGAGTACGAGAAGTCATAGTTTGAAGATATTAGGAGGAAGGTAAAAGGCAGATGTCAGAGGTAGGTTCTTTATGCAGATTTGTGAATGCATGGATGCATCGCCAGCTCTGTTGGTGGAAGCAAAGTCATTGGGGACATATAAGCGACTACTGGACATACACGTGGATAGCAGTGAGTTGAGGGGTGCGTAGGTTAAATTACACATTTTACATTAGGATTAAATCTCGGGAAAACATCGTGGCCCAAAGGGCCTGTTCTGTGCTGTACTGTTCTATGTTCTATACTCAATGTTCTATTTAGTATATTTAAAACAGACACAGATAAGTTTTGATTGACAAGGGGATCAAAGATTATTGAGAGGAAGCAAGAAAATGGGGTTGACAATCTGTCAGTCGTGATCGAATGTCGGAGCAGACTTGATGGTCCGAATGGCTTCATTTCTGCTCGTATAGTCTTGTGGCCTTATAATATTTCGGTCCTGGATGGCACGGTGGCTCAGTGGTTTGCACTGTTGCCTCACAGTATCAGGGAACTGGGTTCGATTTCGTCTGGGTGTTCTAGTTTCCTGTCACAGTTCAAAGTTGTGCAGGTTAGATGAACTGGTCGTGCTTAATTGTGTTCAGGGATGTTGATGTTAGGTGCAATAGTCAAGGGTCTATGTATGGTGTTAGTGTAGAGAATGGGATAGGTTCGCATACTCTTTGGAGGGTCAGTATAAACCTGTTGGGCTGAAGGGCCTGTTTTCACACTGTAGGGATTCTAAGAAAATGCAGGTTGCTGCAATGTTCCAATGAAGCACAACCCAAGCTCGAATAAAATCTCACTTTACACTTTGGGACGTTACAGTCTGTAGGAGTAAATATTCAATTCCATAAATTCACAGCCTGAACCCATTATGATTGTTCTCCACTTTCCCTACACTCTCCCTCCTGGGCTCCCTAAGTTCGTGTCTCGTTTATGTTTCATTCGAAAGAGAAAATCAATTTCTAATATTTACACATTAATTTACACCCATTATATATCTGTGCCTCTTTCACCACAATTTCAAGCCCATTTGTCTTTCACACTGGGCCTCCAAACACTCTTTCCCACCTCTGCCAAGATACTAAAACGCTCACTTTCCAATCTTTTACACGTCTGAAGAAGATTTGCACTGGACTTGAAACATTAACATTGCTTCTCTGTCTCTGCAGATGTTGCCAGACCCCTGAGTTTCTTCAAAAATGAAAAGTTACAGAATACATTTTCAATAGAGCAAAGATAATTGGATACAGGAAATCTGAAACAAAAACAAAACTTGTTGGACTTACTGGGTGCTTTGAGGAACAGTCACAGAACCCGAAAGATTAACTCTGCTTTCACTCCACAGATGCTGTCAGACCTGTCAGTGTCTTCAGCAATTTCTCGTTTTGAACAAGTTTCAAACAATTGTGTCAAAGCTGCTCACACGCCCTGTACAACACGGAGCGCCATACACCGGGAAGTGAACGATAAAGCAAGGTATACAAATTCCTTTGTTCTGAAACTACATAAGGCTGTCATCAGCGACACTACAGAGCTCTTAATCATGATCATGGAGAGAAACAGAGGGAAACACATTCGCTTTAAACAGAAGATAGCATTACCAGGGGAAAAGATATTCAGGTGAAAACGTTAAATGCTTTGAGGAATGCGACAAATTGGAGGCATGGCATCACGAAGATACCCTAACAGGATGAGAATTTTTTTAAAAAAAGGAAGCGTTCCCACATCAGAAACCGGGATAGGGCACTGTGTACAGGGGAGATGGGTGACCGGGTCCCCGTGCGAATTGAGGACAGGCAGCAGAATTGTATTGTAGATATTGCAGCTTAAACTGGGCATTCATGTGATGCTGCAAATCATAGCAGCTGTAGTAGCAGCAGCAGCAGTAGAATTGTATTCAACCACAATGTAATTTCTCAGTCTACCATTACCATAAAGCCGATGTCCGGTTCTGTGATGAGTGTGGATGAACATGTCACTGTCAGAACCGTGTGTATCTAAACCTGATGACAATCCATTCAAACTACCGCTCTTACTGCTTACATTAATAAACAGCAGAACGAACATCTGATAGAGAGGGCGCCATGATCCCAAGACTGTGACCATTTCTTTTAAAACCAGCTATGAATTACTGCTGGCATGACTACTCTTCGTCTTCTCTGTTAGAAAAATCCTTGTTCCTTTTATTCGAGACGTTTCAATAACTTCCCTCCTATTACCATTTTGTTTACATCGTTGAACTACTTACTGTGCCTTCCCCTATGAAGAACGATGTAAAACATGGGTGTAAATTATCTGTCTGCTCCCTGTAGCCAATTCTTAAGTCACACCCTCCAATTATCCTCAGTATACTTTCCTGACTTAATTTCACCTAAAGTTGCACACTCATCTTGAACCTTTTTTTTACATGCGCTGAAAAGCTCATGCTGCTTGTTTTTGTATTTCTTGCCAATTTATTGCATCATGTATTTTCTCCCCTTTTCCTCTGTTTCTAGATTCATACAGTCATATTGTGAACAAACAGGCCCTTTGGTCCAGCTTGTCCATGCTGACCAGGTTTTCCAAACTAAACTAGTCCCATCTGATTGCATTTTCTCCATAAGCCTCTCAGCTTTTCCTAAGCATATCTTTATCCTAAAGAGTTTTAAATGTTGTAGCTGTACATGCACCTCCCACTCTTCCTCTGACAGCTCATTCCATATCCACACATTAAACACTGTGTGAAAACATTGACCCTTCGTCCTTTTCAAATCTTCCCTCTTTCACCTTCAACCTTTGTCTTCTATGGTTGAACTTCCCCATCCCGTGGAAAAGACCTTGGCTGGTCACTCAATTCAAACCTCTCATGATTTTATAAACTACTACAATGTCATCCCTCAAACTCCTACGCGCTATCTGACATAACTTCATGAACAAGCATTTAAAGATAAGCACTGCAAATTTGAGACAGTATTCAAATTACAGGTAAATAACACTCAGCCCAAGCTTCATACTGTGATTTGTTTTTCTCCATGTTACAATACTAAGGCAGCTGGAAACTCTTACGAGCACCAATAAGAGGTCAAATACCTGAATTGCTTTGTCCAAATCGTGTGATGATCTCTACAGTGAAAGCGCACCTCTGGCCAGAACCATATAAGAAGGGGAATTCTTGTACCACACGGTCAGCATCTACCTTTACCCGAGTGAGATGAAGGCTGAGTATACTTTTTGAAAGTTGGATCACAGTGTGAATTCAGTGCAAAGGGGGAGAGGTGTTTTCAATAAGATTTACTCCAAGAAGGAAACTTTCCAGAATGAGATGTGAGTGGGAGGTGTAAAAGAGCATGAATGGAGAGGCCAAGCCACACTGAGACCAGAGCAAAGTGGCAGCACAAAACGCAGCTTGATGCTACAGCAGAGTAGGTAGACGTGATTAAAGAGTTTCAGGTGAAGTGGATAGGGACCATAATGTGAGAGAATGTACTCTGTAATTTGAGAGAAAGAACCTGGAATCAGGAAGGGGAGACGTACAGGGAAGAGGATGGAACAGCAATGGCAATGTTTTCTGTGGGGTAAATCAGGAAGCACAGCGGAAAGTCATGCCTAACATCAGCTTATGGTCCCTGAAATAAACATTAGAAATCTGGCCCTCCACTAATACTCATCAATAGTATCCTTGAGAGCTTTTGTCAACCACGGGTGGTTCACCTGCTTATCGAGTTCTTCTTTTTGAACAGAAACAATGATTACTGAGCGGTTTGGGATATCTGCTTGAATGTCTGCTCACATATACTCTCTGACCTTCCTCGGGGTCTATTTTCACATTCTGCTTCAGACCAGATGTGAGGCAGAAATCCTCAATTCAGATGCCTGGTTCTTTTCAATCATTCAGGGGGACCTTCTGCCTGTGGCTGAACACAAGATCAGCGGAGGCTGACTCCATTCTCCAAGTTTCTGCATCTCTCTTATTTCTGTTTGATGATGATACATTCCTGTGAGCTGCGTCTAACGTGACCTCATTTTCCTTCAAACCAGAAATCCCCTAACTCTGGTGGACAGGGCCTTCAGCTGTCACTGTCCCATCCCCCACGGTGTTGCCCTGAATCCATCCCCTCTATCCCAGAACAATGATAGATTCCTCCTTGTCCACACTTCTTCCTGCACGAGAATCCACATTCCCATAATCATCTTACGCCATTTCCTCCATCTCCAACAGGACAGCACCATCAAATGCATCTTCCCCTCCCGCCCACTGTCTGTATTTCGCAGGAACCATTTCCCCTCTGTCCCCTCCATTACCCAGAACACTTCCCCACTCCCCCATGGCACCTTCCCATGCAATTACAGAAGCTGCAACACTTGCTCATTCACCTCTTCCCTCCTCACTGTCCAAGGCCCCAAACATATCTTCCAGGTGAAGCAGCATTTCACTTGTAAACTTTCAATCTGATCTCCTGTC
This sequence comes from Chiloscyllium plagiosum, assembly GCF_037043375.1. NCBI lineage: Eukaryota > Metazoa > Chordata > Chondrichthyes > Orectolobiformes > Hemiscylliidae > Chiloscyllium > Chiloscyllium plagiosum. The sequence continues at coordinate 69,339,730 of NW_028270180.1, read as the reverse complement.
ATTGCTGCTCATAATGAAGTTTCTTTATATTGGCGAGACCAAAGCGAGATTGATTTGAGGAACACATCCACTCTGTCTGTAGAAATAACCCTGACCTTCTCATTGCTTCCCATTTCAATAACTTACCTTGCTCTCATACTAACATTTCAGCCCTGGGCTGCTGCAATGTTCCAAGGCAGCACAACCCAAGCTCGAGTAACAACTCAATTTACACTCTCGTACGTTACAGCCTTTAGGAGTTAATGTACAATTTCATAACCTCACAGTCTGACTGTTCTCCAGTTTCCGTACAATCTCCCTCCTGGCCTCCCTATGCCCTTGTGTGGTTGCATCTTCTTTATCTTTCACTGAATCGAGAGAACCCCTTTTCCCCATTCACATCTTAATATAAAGCTATTTCACATGATCTTCTCGTTCACCACTACTAAAAGCATGTTTATCTTTTGCCACACCCTCTTTTACCCGTCAACCCACTCCGCACATTTGTCAAGGGATTATAAAGCTCATTTTCCAATCCTTTTCAGTTCTGAAGAAGTATCATACTGGACTTGAAAGTCTAACTCTGTTTCTCTGTCTCTGCAGATGATGCCAGACCTGTTGAGTTGCTCTAGTAATGAATAGGCTCAGAACAAGTTTTCAATTAAACAAATAACTATGGATACTGGAAATGAAAATGCAAAAATTGCTGGAGAAAATGGGAGCTTTGTAGAAGGGTCACTGGTCCTGAAAGATTAACTCTGCTTTCACTCCACAAGGTGCTTCCAGACCTGCTGAGTTTCGTCAGCAATTTCTATTTTTGAACAAGTTCCATAGACGTGTGTTAAAGCTGCTCAAACGGCCTGGCTCACACAGAATGCGCTGGGAAGTGACCGATAATGCAAGGTGCACAAATTCCTTGATCTGAAACTGCGTAAGGCTGGCATCACTGACACTGCAGAGCTCTTAATCATGCTCATCTAGAGAAACAGAGGGGAACACATTCACATCAAACACAAAAGATGGTATTGGGGGAATGGAAAAGATTCAGATGCATATGTGAAGGGGTTTGAGTAAAGTAACAAATTGGAGGTGTGACACCAGAGAGAGACCCTCAGCAGAATCAGAATAGGAAAATGGAAGTGTTATCACATCAGAAACCAGGTTTCGACACTGAATACAGAGCTGATGGGTGAATGGGTATTGGTGTGAACTGAGGGATTGTTAGTAGAATTGAATTGAACATATTGGAGCTCAAAGTGGGCATTCATGTGATGCGGTAGAGTCACAGCAGCAGCAGAATTGTATTCAACTACAATCTGTAACATTTTCCCCAGGATAATCCCTCAGCCTACCATTACCATCAAGCTGATCTATGTTTCAGCGACGAGTGTGGGTGAACATGATAGGGTCGGAACCATGTGTACCTAAACCTGATGACAATCCATTAAAGCTACCGCACTTGACTGGTTATATTCGCAACAGCAGGACTAACATCTGATACAGAGGACGAAATGATCCCAAGACTAACAGATCATATCGAAGTTGTGCAGTGCTGCCACATCCAGACATAAATGTCGCTGGACTATTAAACAACTCACTGGAGGAGAAGACTCCATAAATATCACCAACCTAAATAACGGGACAGCCCTGTACATCAGTGTAAAAGACATGATTGTATTACCTGCACCTTCCTCAGCCAGAAGTGTTGAGTTGATGATCCACCTCACCCTCGCCATGCTGCCCGTAGAATCACAGATGCCAGTCTTTAATCGATCTGATTCACTGCACGTGACATGAAGAAACAGCTGAACACAGTAAGTACGACAAAGGCAATGGGCCCTGACCCCATTCCTGCAATAGCACTGAAGACTTGTGCTGCACAACAAGCCGTGTCCGTGGGGAAGCTGTTTCATTCCAGCTCCAACTCTGACATCTCCCTGGCAATGTGGAAAATTACTCAGCTATGTCTAATCGCATAACAAGGGAATAACTACAGTTTGACTATTTACCACGCCCTGAGTCCCGTCGCGATAGTCACATTGGTGGGAGTTCTTTTTGACAGAGCTGTCAAGCAGCACAGAAATAACCAGCTCAGTGTGGTTTCAGATAGGTCCCCATGTGGAGATGATGTTTTTGTGGAAAAGTCACTGGATTACTAATCCAGTCCAGGCTAATGCTGTGGCAGCTGGTGGACGTTATAATTAATAAAATATGGAGATGTAAAACCTGGAGTCATTAACAGTGACCTTGAAGCCAATGTCGATTGTAAACACCAATATCCTTCCTCAATGTACTTTCAGGAAGTGAATCTCCCGTGCCTTCCTGGTCTGGCATAAACGTGACTCCAGACACACAGACATGTGAAGCACCCTTCAATGGTCTCGGAAACGGACAAGCAAGGCACTCTATTGTATCAAACTGTTCCGGGGTCTTAAACGATAAAACTGTACAGATCACTCGGCACCAGCCTCAGTATTGGAACGGGAAATACTACCGTGTTGACTCTGCAGAGATTTCCTTCCTAACATCTGAGAGCAGGTTGCAGGATCTACAGAGCTTTCCCACAGACTGCACAGAAACATCGGGAAAGGAGTAGGTCATTCAACACACTGAGCATCCTCCATTCTAGTTCATGGTGAAAATCTCCTCAATTCAGTTTTCCCCACACAGTGTTCGTATCCTTTTAGTATGTTTAAACATCGGAACATATAAAATCGGAACTGCTGTATTCCCTTTGGTCCATCATTTTTGATCCTCCATTCAATATACAGGCAGTTATCCAGTAAAGGTGTGTTTATTAAACGCAATTTCGCTGCAACACAATTAGTGAATTGGGCCCCTTTCTTTATAAAGTGAGCTCCCGTTCACCAGTTGAACAGTAAATCCCAGCCTTAGGATCTCTCTGTCTGCCAAATGCACCCTCAGTATGTTCAGCTAAAGCAGGAATATAATCCGCTCTGCCTTGAAACTGAGCCTGAATGTGGGATTTGTAGTCTACATTTAAAAGAAAAATAATTTCAAAACCGGGAGGGGAATATCTTGGAGAAAACTGGAATTCCGCATCGGCATCACGTGGTCAGTCAATTCGCCCGCTTTCTGAAGAAGATCTTTTTGAAAGGTTCAGGGTTGTAGTCAGTAACTGTAGTGTTAAAGTGTGACATTTACTGTACTAATTCATTACAATATACGGTTTAAAGATTTATGCAGCCTCGGTTTGGATGGAATGGATGAGGGTTGCTGAGGGATAGACTATAAATCTTTTAATCTTTTTAATCTGTCTTCCCTGTATGTGGGAGTATTGTTGGAACACTGCACAGTTGTATATGTTTCACGCTGTTTATAAAAGGAGGCAGGAATAAAATAACACTCGGGCTGCATAAAATGTTTGGTGGAGAAGTTTCTAGATCCCTTTGTCTAATGATGCTCCAAGTTTGAAATTCCCTGTTATCAAGTCCTTTCTTAACCTAGTGACATCATTCAGAGCATTCAAACTGCTGCTCAGGAATGGGAGAAACAGGAGGTAATTACTCAACTGCTCGATTCTGGGACATAGGGACAGGATACAGTCTTTCAACTGTTCGAGATTGGGACACAGGAACAGCAGGTAGTCACTTAACTGCTCAATACTGGGACACAGGAACAGGAGGCAGTCACTCAACTGCTCGCGACAGGGATACAGCTAAACATGGAGGCGAGTGAGGCCTCAGATTTCTGTTCCCCAGGAACAGGAGGCTGTGACTCACTACCCACCAGTCTGGGACACTGGGAGAACAGGGAAATCGGCATGTTACTAACAGAAAAATCTGAGTAAGTTGCATGAACGAGCCATTTAATCCTGCTCCAACATTCTTCAATTCCATGACTGATCTGATTGCAATTCCCTCATTCCATTTTGCAGCGATTCCCCTCTCTGCAGCCTCTGCTCCATTTGTTGGTCATGTTGCAGATCCAGATGCTGCAACTACAGTCACCATGTTTCATCCAGAGTTGGATCACCAAAGCCTCTGGTCTTCCTGAATTTCGAGAGCAGTTTAAAACATAGCCTCCCGGAAACCATCCACAGCACTTCCACGAATGTACAAAAACTAGAGTTAAGTCAAATGTCAGTGAAATGCAAGTGAGAAGACTGGTCTGAATCACTAACAGTTGTGGGGATTCCTCATGTTACTGACCACCTGAGCAGCAGAGAATGATTAAAACAGGCGTTCAATGGTAGGCACAGAGCAAGTTACAAAGACGTGCCTCAAAACTGCTAAAACCCCACACTCCAACATGGAGCACGGGGCAGGACACTGGAACACACACAGAGACAACACATGCACAGACCCACACGGACACACAGACACATTATCATCTTTAGGATATAACTAGATAAGTTATGCTTAATGATGGGATCAAGGCTTGTTGTGAGAAGGCAGGAGAATTGGCTTGAAAAGCATGTCAGCCATGATCAGTAGCTCAGTAGAGTGGATGGGCCAAATGGGCTTTTTTTTTCTGCTCTAATTATTTACGGTCTATGGTACATGCATTTGTCTGTGCTTGTGCGCATACTTGTATGTGCATGTGTCTGTGTGTGTGACCCTGTTTTTGTGTGTTTGAATGTGCTTGTGTGTGTGTGTGTGTGTGTGTGTGTGTGTGTGTGTGTGTGTGTGTGTGTGTGTGTGTGTGTGTTTGTGCTCCTCAGTATTTTCAGAAACTGAAATTTCAATGTACATTTTTTAAAAAATTCTATTCTGTTTGACAGTTCACTTTCCATCATAATTGGAGGAACTTTGTTTTCGTCATGATTTTGTTATTTTAACAAATGAAGGAAATCAACCTGACCTCCTCCGAGGATGACCCTGACCCAATGTGAGACCTATAACATTGGCCATTTCATCAACCTGGTTACAGCGATAATTTATTGTGACCAATGGAAGAGTGGCAGTAGAAAATAAAACAGTTACCCAACAACCCAATAAACTCTGGACCAGTGAGCCTGACATCAGTGGTGGGTGAGTTGTTGGAGGGGATTCTGAGGGATAGCCAGTTGCATGCATTTTCAAAGGCAAGAATTGATTGGGGAAAGTCACCATGGCTTTTTGCATGAGAAATCGCGTTGTACGAAATTGACTGAGTTTGTTAAAAAGGTGACAAAGCAGATTGATGAAGGCAGTGTTGTAGATGGTTTCCATACAAACTGGAACAAGTTGTTTGACAAGATTCTGCATATTAGGCAAGTTAGTAAGGTTAAGTCACATGGGAACCAGCGCATCCAAGCCAATTGAATACAAAATAAGATTGAATGGAGGAACAGAGGTTTGTAGATGATTGCTTTTCAGACTGGAGGCCAGTTTTCAGGTACGAGGGGAAATATTTTAGAGGGAGGTGTCCATATGGAATTATTCCCAGAGGAAGTGGTGGAGTCTGGCATCTTGATGGGTATTTGAATAAGGAGGTTTAGAGGAATATGAGACAAATGCTCGCAAATAAGACTCGATCATAATGGGATGTCTGGGCAGCACTTACAAATTTGCATGCTTTATGACTGTATAAGAGGGGTGAGCAGAAATTCGAACCAGGCATTCCAAGTGGGAATTCTCATCCCCACAGCTTTGACATGTCTCTTTCGCCTACTAGACGGAGCAATTGGAGGCTACTTACTCCTTTCACAGTAACAGAGGAGACCATTCAGCCCCTCAAAACTGTCAAACCCAGTTTTGAAAGTGGTTTTGAAAGTGTAATAGGAAAACCCAGGCTCCTGACTGAGCTTCCCCTTTCTGCAACCGGTGCTTTGTTTGTTGGTCAAGTTGTAGACCCAGTTCCACTGTGAATACAGCCCCCATTCCTCACCCAGAGATGGTCCAGACAATCTGGTAATATTCAATTCCAGAGCTTCCAGGAAAATAACAGCCTCTACTTTCCAATAATAGAATGTGAGAAGGCCACAAACAGGGATATGTCATTCATCCACACGCCACCCACCTCCCTCCAACTCCCCCCTCCCCCCCACCCACAAGCAGGTCTTCTCCCACAATAAGATCATAAGATCGAATATCCTCTTTCGTGTCCAATTCGTGTCAGAGCCCTCAACTCTGACTGGTCAAAAAGCACTCCCTGCCCCACACTGTGGCCTATTGATATGAGCAAAAGACGTGAACACAAGGGCTCAGGGAAGAGTGACCGGCCCTGACATCAAGGCATCATTTAACTAAGGACGGTCTCAACGAGCCTGAGCAGGATTGCACTTAATGGGAATGATTTGTAAACTTCCCTGGTTAGAATGATTTAAAGCATGAAGCACAATGATTGTGGTTTGTGTAAAGAAATCCATGCAGTCCTGGACATGTCTGCAAACGATCCTCAAGGTAGCTTCCTCAGCACAAATATCTTCAGCTGCTTAATAAATGTCTTGCCCACACCATTAGATTAGAAGTGCGGGTATTCACTGAAGATCACACAATATTCAGGAAAAAATGTCCCCCTTCAGCTCCTGAACTAGTCTGTATCCATGTGCAGCAAGACCTGGACAACATTCAGGCTTGTGCTGTTGGAAGTATTGGTAACATTCATGTAGCAGTGCTGCTGGACACGGCACATTTCCACAGTTAAAAGGAGGAGACTATTCAGCTCCTCACGTTAGCTTCACAGGAATATGAGGAAGTCATTCAGCTCAATGAAATTATTGGAGAAGTGTAGAGATAGCCCATTTAGTGCATCCAACCAATTGTACAGGAAGAGAAGGAGTCACGTGTTATGGACGACAGCAGAGGTCCTCAAAAACATTTGAAGACCTTGGCCTAGACGCTATTAATAATTAAGTGTTCTGATATAGTAATATCCCATAAACATGTACTTGGCAAGAAGGAAAGATCAGACACAGATTCTCAAATGCAGTTCTCCAAACGAGGAGGGAAAGCAAATCAAGTGAAAATTTAGAGAGAGTTGCAACTAGGAGACTTCCACTGAAGCTTCCAACTCTGTGAAGACCCCAATAGCTTCTGATGTTACTGAGAAACCAAAACCCTTCCTGTAATGTTGCTGACAGAACTGCACACTGTATTCTATCTATGGCCTAATCAATGGCGTGTTTAACTCATATTATGTCGCCTCGATGAATAAACACTATGCCTACAGTCCCGTGTGATTTCTTAACTGGCTATTACACTGTCCAGTCACATTCACGGATGTGTGGAGAAACACACTCTGACGTCCCTCGTGTTCTGTTATTCATTGAAGTCTCCCCTGTATGGTTACTTCTTACAAAGTGCATCACCTCATATTTATCAGGGTTCCATTCCATCTGCCATTGATCTGACCATCTGACCCTTCCACTTGTATTTTCCTGGAACATAAGACCTTCCTCCTCACTGCCAACCACCTGGCTAACCTTTGTATCAAACACAAAATTCCTTATTATGCTCAGCCTCCACCCACACCCCACCACCACACCCTCCGCATTCACATTTACATCATTTATGAATACCACAAATAATTTGATACACTGCACATGCTCTCTGTGGTACAACACGAGGCACTGGTCTATCTCTACCACCTTTCCAGTAACTTGGGACCACATAGCTGTTCTCCAGTCCTCTAGCACCTCACTTGTGTGGTCAGATTCGACTAAAACGTTTTGGTTAGGACATTTCCTTTCTTGTCTCCAACAGCATCCTGCGATACAACTCATCTGGACTTTACATTATCACAAACCATCAATCCCAACTTGCATCTTACATCAATTTGTTCGAGAGCTTCCCAGTCCATCTTCTTGAATTCTGTACCAGCATCTTCCTTATCCCAACTAAAACAGATGTGAAGCTCTCGTGTTACAGTCTATCAATGTTTCCCAGTTTCACATACTGATTACTCGCTTGGTTTCGAAATGGATCCCAATTTTACCCTGGTTATTCAGCAATGGAGGAGACCTGAACCATGCTGGAACTGATCTCAACCAAGCTGCAGAAGCATGACCAGGAGATCCAGTGTCTCGGGCCACATGTCGTGGAGGTGGAAGAGTGGACTGCGGCTTTGGAAACCATGGCAGAATCCTCAGCGGGTCTGGTCCAAGCCCTAGAATGGTAGGTACAAACCATAGTAGAGCAGGTCGAGGACCTCGAAAATTGGAGCCATCAGAAGAACATCAGCTTGGTCAGGCTGCCGGAACGATACAAGAAAGCCAGCTCGTCAGCTTCTTGGAACAGTGGCTCGCACAATTTTTGAAACTCTAAGTCTGGGCAAACTGGGTGCGGGTCGAGCGGGCCCACCGGGTCGCAGTGTGCAGGCCCGGATCAGACCAGTATCCTTGTCTGGTCCTTGTGCAACTCCAGCACGATAGAGAAAAACAGGTGCTGGAAGCTTCTTGAGCCTTGGGACACGTCGTACAATTAAGGAGAAACTTTAACTGACGTGTGGACCCGGAGGTGGATAAGATGTCGAGGGATATCGGAGGTATTTCCCCGCCACCCAGGCAGCTGGTGGACCTGAACAGGGTTGGTGGATGTGTGAGATGTCTTCATCCTGAAGATAGGGACTTCACCTTTTTTTCTAACCCACATAAATGCTACACTAGGATTGACATGTTGTTTCCCTCATTGCTCTTTTTAAATTCGATGCTGTCCGTTAGAATTGGGAACCATTTCTGATCATGTGGCATTGCACATGGAGGTCAAGGATGGTGGCGATGGGACAGGCTCACTGCAGTGGCACGAGGATTCTTTCCTCCTGAAGGATAGCAAATTCATTGAGTATTTTTCGGGGGAATTTAATTTTTTTTGGAACATGAACTTGTGCACGACTAGTAATCCGACAGTGCTCTGGGAGACTGCCAAAGCCTATACAATGGATTTGATTATTTCTTACTCGGTGACTCAAAAGCGGCAGAAGGGAGAACAGCAGCAAATGCTTGAGGCTCGGCTGAAGAGAGCTGATACACCATATTTTGTCAGATTGTCCATAACTTAATTGCAGCAGATTACAGCCCTGCGAACTGCTCTGAATGCTGCACTCGCCCAGAGAGCAAAGAGAGAGATTTCCTTTGCGAAACAGAAGGTATTCGAGCATGGTGATAACCAGGTAGATATTAGACCAGAAAGAAGGTTACTGCTATTATCACCCGCGATCTCCAAAAGATTAATGCAGCGTTCAGGAAGTTCTACTCTTGGTTGTTCCAGTCAGCGGGCTGGGAGAACTGATTGACGACGGTGGAGTCCTTTATTAAGACCTTGGACCTCCCAGGTGTAAGTTCAGAGCAGGCGTCTCTTTAGAGTGCCCCTCTGATAATCCGAGAGATACAGGAGACAGTGAGGCAGCTCCAGAGTGGTAAAGTCCACGGCCCAGATGGATTTTCAGAGTGAGATTTAGAAGGAGTTCATAGACATGCTGGCTGGGCCAGTGTTGGATATGTACACTTATTGTACAGTCAGGACTGCCTCCCATCCTCTCTGAGAGAAGGAAAGATTGATCTTATTCTCAAGAGAGGGAAAGTCGCAGAGGATTCCACTTCGGCCTATTTCATTATTAAACGTGGACTTTAAAATTTTGTCGAAAATGCTTGCTTTGAAGGTCCATTGCGAAAGAGGATCATTTTTATTAGGGGCCATAGGTCCTCTGTTAATATTAGAAGAGTGCGAAATATGGTTCCAGTGTGCCAGCAAGGTTCGATTCCAGGCTCGGTAGTCTCCCTGGATGCAGAGAAAGCAGTTAACCGGATGTGCTCCTTTTATGTCCTTGAATGGTTTGGTTTTGGAGGGGTCTTCGCCAGGTGGGTGGCAGTGTTATATAGTGACCCAAAAGCAGCGAATTTCACTAATGGTATAAGGTCTGACAATTTTAGTATTGACAGTGGCAGCCAACAAAGTTGACCTCTTCCACTGTTACCATTTAATTAATGATTGAGCCGCTGGCAGAAGCCAGCCGGAGGGACGCCAATATCACTGCCATGGAGGTAGGATCAGGAATGCAAGGATCGCCCTTTAAGCAGATAGTGTTCCTCTCTTTCTAACTAACCCAATGATATCCGTGTCCTGTTTAATACGAACGATTAATTTATTTGGATCTTTCTCAGGGTATAAAATCAATTTTATGAAATCAGAGGCCATCCCTGTTGGGGGTCTTATCAGAGTACCCGACCTTGGGGTGGAATCTAATTCCCTTCCAGATGGTCACAAGGAGGTTTAGGTTTTTTTTTATCATCCAAGCCTTTGATCAATTATACAAAGCAAACTTCGTGCAGTTTCTAGAGAAGATAAGACAGAATTTTCCAATATCCTGTTTGGGTTAGCTCTGGTTAAAATGAATGTCCTTCCTTGTGTATGGTACCCCATGCCAATTCACCCTTTGACGCTGCCCAGGCAGGGGCTACGGAGGCCTAACAGTTGGCTTTGATTTTTCATCTGACGTCACAGATGTCGTCCGATTAACCTGGACAAATTGCAGCTTCCACAGTGAATGGGGGCGTGTCGATTTTCCAGACTTTTTAGAAATACAAACCAAGTTCCTTGCTTTCCGATGTGGCTGATTGGGCTTGTCAGGACCCATGGTAAATTTGGCTGGACATCGAGGCCTTTTCGGCAAATTGTCCCCTCAATAATCTGTTGTTCATGGACAAGATGAGGACTGATGTGGAGAATTGCAGAAACCGATTGTCCTTAACACAGTGAAAGCATGGAGAATGATGGGACAAGTTGACGGCACTTTCCAAAACAAAAACTTCGGCTTTCACTCTCATTGTAGGATTGGTAGGATTCCAGCCGTGGTTGATGGATTCTGGCTTAAGGCTCATGGAGTCCAGATGAGTTTCCTGTTTGGGAGAATTTTTTGACAGGGAGGTCATGATGAATTTTGAGCAGCTGAGCCAGGAATATGAGGTATCTGGGAGTGACCTCTTTTGTTACTTTCAGCTTCAGGACTTTATCCAGAAAAAAGACTATATTAATGGTTCGTCTCTGTAAGTCATATATGGAGACGAGAGTGCTTCAGAGTACGGACACTCTCTCGTTCAGCACCTTCTGTCATTTATTAGGATGGTAGTGTGTCGAAGGACATTGACCCTGGTACACCAGAACAGGAAGAGGCTATTCAGCCCCTGGAGCCTGATATAGTTACGGGAGGAGGCCAGTCAGCTCCTCGAGTCGATAACACTGGGCCCAGAGTAGGCCATGTAGCACCAGTACCCTGTTATGCAGCAATAGGATCAGTCTATTCAACCTCCTCAAGTCTGCAACATAGGAACTGGAAGAGGTCACACAGGGACTGGAGATTGATGCACTGGGGTACCAGGAGGATATTCAGTCCCTTCGAGCCTATTGCACGGAAATTGGAGAAGGATGCAAACTATAAGATTTCTTATGGGAAAGGAGGAAGAAGTTTATCTCACATGTCTCGTATATGGGTACAGAAGAAGGCCAACCATTCCCTCAGTCCTATATCAGGGATTCAGGAGAGACCGTTCAGTATCTCCAGTCTGTGATGGAGGAATATGAGTAGGTTTTTTCAGCCCCTCAAACTGTTACACAGCAACAGGAAGATTGCATAAGCCCTCACGACTCTTACGCATCAACAGGAGGAGGACAGGCAGACCATCGAGATGGTGATGTGGAACACCAGAAAGACATCAACCCATCGATTTTCTGCACAAGGTAGAGAATGAGTCCATTCAGCGACTCAGACCTCTTAGAGAGCAATCAGAGCAGGTCATTTCACGCCATGTGCCAATTATACAGGATTGCAGTGAACAAAGAGATTATAATGAGGTAAGAATTTAGAATTAGCACCTTCGCGATGAAATATATAATAGTGAGAAAACTGTTCAAATTTTAAAAAATGTTATTAAAGTCGATTCTTCAGGAATTAATGACAAGAAATTTGAAAAATCAAATCACAATCCAAAAGAATCAACATGATTTCGATCATGGGGATCCGAGAGACGAAATATTTGGACTTCCAGAAGGCATTGAATAGCTCTGCACAAATGATTAATCTGCAGAATAAGATCGTTTCCGATTAAAAGTAGTTTATCAACTTGGTACAGGCTTAGTGAAGCAACAACATGCAGTGAGATGGAAAAAATATCAGTCATTTTCTGTTTGGCAAAATTCAACTTTTAGGAAACCATATGTCTTGGTCTCCAGGCCCCAACTATTTACAATCTATAGTCTTATGTACTTGAGAGGATAGAACATGTTATAACCAAGTTAACAGATGACACTAACTCAGGTGAAAAATTGCAATGAAGATGGAAGAAATTAGAAAATGTATATGGATCGGTTGGGGCAACACATGACAGAAGAACCTGAACAACGAAAAGTATGAGTGTATCCGTTTGGATCAGTGTAGCAGAAAGGCAAATTATTATCCAAATGGAGAGAGACTTCAGAGTGATTAGCTGGAGAGGGATCTGGCTGCCCTCGTCCGTACGACAAAATACTCCGATGTAAGTGCAGCAGATAATGAGAAAGGCAAGTGCAACTTTGGCATTTATTTCTTAAACAATGGATTATAAAGGGAGTGAGGTGTGAGATCGCAACTGAGTACTGTGTGCAGTCTTGGTGTCCTCACTGTAGGAGGGATGTATTTGCCATGGAGGCAGTTCAGAAGTGGTTTACTCGATTCACTCCAGAGGTGAGGAGTTTGTCCTCTGAAGAAAGATTGAGCAGTTCAGGCCAACACTGCCTGGAGTATAGAAAAATGAGAAGAGATGTCAGAGGTCTGGACGATGTTAAACGTGATTGACAATGTAGATGTGAAGTGGATATTTCCTCATGTGGGACAATCTTGAACGATCCTAAAACCATAGTTTTAGGATGAGCTGGGGGAGAATTTAAACAGGGGTGAGGAGAACGTACTTCTGTCACAGGGTTGGGAATCTGTGTAATTCACTGCCCCAGAATGCAGTATGTGCTGGGATATTGAGTAACTTAAGGAAAATGGAGAGCGGACAGGAACGTGGAACTGAGGCCGCAATGACGTCAGCCATGATTGTATTCAATGGCAGAACAGGCCTGTGGGGCTGGATTGTTTCTCGTTCTTATCCACCCCTTTGAATGTGTTACATATAAATGGGGAAGGACTGGTTATTAGACAGGAAACAGGCATTCAGGAAGAATCAGCCTTAATCAGTTTGACAGAACGTTACCAGTGGAGTCACACAGTGACCAGTGCTGGGTCCACAGCTCTTTACAATCTGTATCAATGACCAGGAGGTGTGGGACAAATGTACTGTAACTAAGTTTGCCGATTAAACTAAGATAATCAGGAAACTAAATTATCAAGGGAAGGTGGAGAATCTGTAATTTGATATGGATAGGTGAAAGTGAGGACTGCAGATTCTGGAGATCTGAGCTGAAAAATATGTTGCTGGAAAAGCGCAGCAGGTCAGGCAGCATCCAAAGATCAGGAGAAATTACGTTTCGGCCATGAAGAAGGGCTGATGCCGAAATGTCGATTCCCCTGATCTTTGGATGCTGCCTGACCTGCTGCGCTTTTCCAGAAGTTTAGCAAATGGGATTTAAGGTAATATATAGTCTGTCTTTTTTTAGGAAGAATGGCAGGCAGTATCTTCCTGAAACGGAGAAAGACTACAGGACTTAGTGATGCAGTGTGTACTGGAGGGTTCATTCTGACCCGATCAGACAAGGGAAGTGTTGCTCCATCTCCCTGATGTTCTCAGGGACCCCATTGCTCTCAACCACTATATATATCCTCCGATTCCAACAGGCGACGTTGACGTCAACATACTGGGAGATGATGGAGCTGTCACCCACTCCTGCCTGGAAAGTTCCAGATCATAGAAGCTGAATGAAACAGTGACCCTGACAGCCACTGGCAGCACCGTCCTCCCCCTGGTGTGAAGATGCAGGTCGTGTTTAAGGAAATGATATTGCTCTGTGACCAGCTCCTTGTTCAATCACGGTCCCCTCACACTCTGCTCCTGAGTTAAATGTAACTTGGGAAGCTGTTCCTGGAAAACCCAGAGTGGATATAGCAGATCCCTTTCCCCACGCACACTCACTCCGTGGTTTCAGATCTTCCACTCTGTGCAGCCTCTGCTCCATTTGGTGTTCATCTTACCAACACAGATGCAGTAACTACAGTCCCTATGCGCCATCCCGAGTTGGGTCACCAAATCCTCAGGTCTCCCTGAATGATGAGGCAGCTCACAGTACAACCTCCAGCAAACCATCCAAAGCACTCCACTAACTTTTCAATAACAGGAGTCAGTCAGAAGCCCCTCAGCTACAAGTTCGATGCCTGCTCTTTTATAATAATACTCGAGAGGTTTCGTCGCGTTACTGACCACACAATCATCTGAGAGGGACAAGCACAGGTGTTCAGTGGACACGCACAGACCAAGGTTCAAAGACATGTCTAAAGCTGCTGGAACCCCTGTCCAACATGGAGCACCACATGAGACACACCGGGAAGTGAACAGCAGCCCAGCACACACACACCTGTCCATGGATCGCCACATGGGGCTCACCGGGAAGTGAACAGCAGCCCAGCACACACACACCCCTGTCCATAGATCGCCACATGAGACATACCGGGAAGTGAACAGCAGCCAAACACACACACCTCTGCCCATGGAGTACCACATGAGACACACTGGGAAGTGTGCAACAGTCAAATACAAACACCCCTGTCCATGGAGTACCACATGGGACACACCAGGAAGTAAGCAACTGTCAAACACACACACCCGTGTCCATGGAGTACCACATGGGACACACCAGGAAGTGAAAAGAAGCCTGACACACACCATTTAATTGTTTCTGAGCTTCACAATGCCAGCTCTCGATACACTCGGGAGCCAAATGGGACCCACAGACGGGATGTACATGAGAGCACGAGGCATACATTTTGCACATTGTTTCTGAGCTTCATAATGATTTCCCCGAGATATGAGCACCAACGGCCAGGTTAAGGTACAGAAGGACGGATATTCATGTCATAATTGGATGATTACTTGATCGACAAGTTCAGTAAACGTGGTTCTTATCAGACAAATGGGATTAACTGGATGAGTACTACTTTCGTATGTCCAATAACAAAAATAAGAATATAAAGTAAATGTGCTGACAAATCAGCTGAAATCCACGTCACAGAATAATCCAGATGATATATCTGTGCAGCATGTAGCAGTGTTCAGACCAGGCTAGTGTACTGCTCAATACAACCCAGCAATCTGTGCAGACCACACCAGCCCATGAACTGGGAGCTATGTAGTGAACAGCAGTAAATTGCTGTGTAAACCAGGAGCAGGTAACCTCCCAGCATGTAGAGCAGTGTACACCACCCCAGGGCATTGATCTGTAACCCAGGAGCTTTTATCCTCCCAGCATGTAGAGCAGTATACGCCAGCCCAGTGCATTGAACTGTAAACCAGGAGCAGTTACCCTCCCAGCATGTAGAGCAGTGTACGCCACCCCAGAACATGGATCTGTAAACCAGGAGCAGTTACCCTCCCAACATGTAGATCAGTGTACGCAAGCCCAGTGCATTGAACTGTAAACCAGGAGCAGTTACCATCCCAGCATGTAGAGCTGTGTACTCTGGCCCAGTGCATTGTTCTGTAACACTGGGTTAGATCACTGCCCAGCGTAGGGAAACTTGCGGCCGATGCTGGAAGTGACAGGATGTGCAGCTCTTATCCATTTACAGCTCCATATCTCCATTTTGTCAATAGAAGTAGGATATCTCAAGACGAATGAGGAAGATGACTTAAGGTTAAGTAGGCAAGAATCAGACAGGGCTCTAGATGGTTAAAAGCTAGTCAGGAAGGAAGTGAAGAATAATCTCAGGAGAGCAAGAAGCGGGCATGAAAAAGACTTGGTGAGTAGGATTAAGGTAAAACTTAAGACGTTCTACAGTTGTGTGAGGAACAAGATGATGGTCTGAGTGAGGGTAGGGCTCATCAGGATAGTGGAGGGAACTTGCGCCAGGAGTCAGAGAAGACAGCGCAGTACAGGCCCTTCGGCCTTCGATGTTGCGTCGACCTGTCATACCAATCTGAAGCCCATCTAACCTGCACTATTCCATGTACGTCCATATGCTTGTCCAATAACGACTTAAATGTACTTAAAGTTGGCGAATCTACTACTGTTGCAGGCAAAGCATTCCATACCCTTACTACTCTCTGAGTAAAGAAACTACCTCTGACATCTGTCCTATATCCACCACCCCTCAATTTAAAGCTATGCCACCTCGTGCTCGACGTCACCATAATTGGAAAAAGGCTCTCCCTGTCCACCCGATCTCACCCTCTGATTATCTTATATGTCTTTATTAAGTCACCTCTCAACCTTCTTCTCTCCAACGAAAACAGCCTCAAGTCCCTCAGCCTTTCCTCGTAAGACCTTCCCTCCATACCAGGCAACACCCTAGTAAATCTTCTCTGCACCCTTTCCAAAGTTTCCACAACCTTCTTAGAGTGCGGTGACAAGAACTGCACACAATACTCCAAGCGCGGCCACACCAGAGTTTTGTACAGCTGCAGCATAACCTCATGGTTCTGGAACTCGATCCCTCTCTTAATAAAAGCTAGAAAACTGTAAGCCTTCTTAACAAATCTGTCAACCTGGGTGGAAACTTTCAATGATCTGTGCACCTGGATCACTTTGCTCACCGACACTACCAAGAATCTTACCATTAGCCCAGTAATTTGCATTCTGGTTACTCCAACCAAAGTGAATCACCTCACTCTAGTCCGCATGAAACTCCATTTGCCACCTCTCAGCCCAGCTCTGCAAATTGCTGAAAGCCATATACATCACATCAAACGGTTTACTCTCATCTCCCTGTTTGCTCACCTTCTCAAAGAACTTAATAAGCTTTGTGAGGCACGACTACCCTTCACAAAACCGTGCTGACTATCCCTAAAAGAATTATTATTTTCTAGATGATTATAAATCCTATCTCTTATAGCATTTTCAAACACTTTACCAACCACTGGAGTAAGGCTCACTGGTCGATAATCACCAGGGTGGTCTCTACTCCCCTCCTTGAACTGGGGAACCACATTTGCTATCCTCCAGTCTTCTGGCACTATTCCTGTCGACAGTAACGATTTAAAGATCAATGCCAAAGGCTTTGAAAACTCCTCCCTGGCTTCCCAGAGGATCCTAGGATAAATCCATTCTGGCCCAAGGGACGTATCTATTTTCACATGCTGCAGGGTTTCTCATACCTCTTTCTTGTGAACCTCAATCCCACCTACTCCATTAGCCTGTATCTCAGTAATCTCCTGGAAAGCATTGTCGTTTTCAAGAGCGAATACCGTTGAAAATATTCATTTAATACTTCCCCTATCTCCTCTGACTGCACACACAACTTCCCACTACTATCCTTGATTCGCCCTAACCTTACTCTTGTTCTTCATTTATTCCTTAAATTCCTATAGAATGCCTTAGGGTTTACCCTGTTCCTATCCGCCAACAACTTCTCAGGTCTCATCCTCGCTCTTCTGAGCTCTCTCTTTATGTCTTTCCTGGCTACCTTGTAACCCTCAAGCGCCCCAACTGAACCTTCACATCCCCTCATAACATCAGCCGCCTTCTTCCTCTTGACCAGAGTTTCCACTTCATTCGTAAACTATGGCTCCCGCGCTCTGCAGCTTCCTCCCCACCTGACAGGTACATACTTATCTAGGACACACAGTAGCTTTTCCTTGAAGAGGCTCCACATTTCTAAAGTGCCCATCCCCTGCAGTTTCCTTCCCCATCATATGCTTCCTAAATCTTGCCTAATGGCATCTTTGTTGCGTTTACCCCAGCTGTAACTCTTGCCCAGTGGTATACACCTACCCCTTTATATCACTGAAGTAAACAGAACAGAATTGTGATTGCTATCAAAAACGTGCTCACCTATTTCCAAGTCTAACACCTGACCGAGCTCATTACGCAGTATCAAATCTAATGTGGCTTCGCCCCTTGTTGGCCTGTCTACATAATGTGTCAGGAAGCCCTCCTGCACACACTGGACAAAAACTGACCCATCTATAGTACTCGTACTATAGTGTTCCCGTTGAATATTTCGAAAGTTGAAGTCCCCCATGACAACTAACCTGTCTCTGTCACTCCTATCGAGAATCATCTTTGCTATCCTTTCCCCTACATCTCTGGAACTATTCGGAGGCCTATAGAAAACTCCCAACAGGGTGACCTCTCCTTTCCTGTTTCTAACTTCAGCCCATACAACCTCAGTTGACGAGTCCCCAAACATCCTTTCTGCAACTGTAATACTGTCCTTGACCAACAATGCCACACTTCCCCTTTTTTACCATATTCTCCGTTCTTCCTGAAACATCTAAATCCCGGAACCTGCAACAACCATTCCTTTCCCTGCTCTTAACCATTTCTCCGTAATGGCCACAACACTGAAGTCCCAGGTACCAATTCATGCTGCAAGTTCACCCACCTTATTCCAGGTGCTCCCGGCGTTGAAGTGGACAAAGACAAACTGACTCCGCGACGCAGAATTCAGCAAAGTATTTGCATATTTCAGCGAAGTATTAAATTTTGCAAAACATTATCTGACAGATTTCACAGTAAATGTTAATTTGGTTAATTTTCCATTACATTTTCCAATTTTTTGTCATTTTAAAACAAGGACAACAACCAAAAAAAAAACAGATAGCTATACATCAAAAATATTTTATGAACACCAGGCATTTCCTCAAACACCACCGAACTCGAACAAAGCTTTGTGGTGGTTTTTCCACTTCCCTGGTTTGTCCGATACACAGCCCATCTTCACACGTCACATTCGTCAACGTCGCTGTAGGGTGCGGACAAGCAATCGGATCTTCCTTCTTTGGGGCCACGGATAGTTTAACATTTCGTATCCTACTGCATTCATAAGCAAGTGTGTAGGCAGGTACACAACTAGGGTCTTATTCAAATCAGTATGAGTAAGACCAGTCCTACAACTAGTTGAACGATATGGGTCAATTACCCCCATCCTCCATAAGGGACGTGAGCCATCGGGAGCAGGAGTCATCTGCTCATGGAGGCGGTTATATAGCTGCCTTCATACCATTTATTAAACCAGTAATATTTTGGGACTCATCAGGAACATTACTAAAGCATGAGGTACGAAACGTTTTGCAGACGCCCCCTCTCTCGGCCGTCAGGATGTCTAGTACTAATCGATTTTGTGTCACTGCTTCCTAACCGCATTAACTCAGTGTTAATGAGTGCTAGGCCTTCCTCCGTCTCATTTGCGAATACACCATATGCGAGGATGTTCTGCGAGTGTGTACCCATTCCAAAGCAGAGGGATGCCCCTTCGAGTTCGGCGATTGCTGCCTTTTAGGGCCAACACTGTTGTGTTGGTGGACAGTATCGCGGTGTAGCAGCACCCCGTTCTCCCCGGGGGTGTGGTGGTACCCTTTTTCGCCACGTGCCCATATTAAACCTGACATCCTGATTAGATCAGATTACTTACAGTGTGGAAACAGGCTTTTCGGCCCAACAAGTCCACACACACCAGCCGAAGTGCAACCCACCCATACATTTACCTAACACCTAACACTATGGGCAATTTAGCATGGTCCATTCACCCGACCTGCACATTTGGTGACTGTGGGAGGAAACTCACGCAGTCACAGGGAGAATGTGCAAACTGCACACTGTCAGTCGCCTGAGGCGGGAATGAAACCAGGGTCTCTGGCGCTGTGAGGCAGCAATGCTAACCACTGTGCCACCGTGCCGCTCATGGTCTGACCATTGATAAAGGAACAAGCAATGTTTATGGTCGTATCATTTGTGTATGTTGCTGTACAAGAGTCATTGTTCAAGTACTGCATCAAGGTACACTGGGAGATACCCAAAAGGAGTCTCCCAGATTGATGTAATCCACTATCTGGAATGCTGTGGTCGGTAGAGTGTCAGGCTTGGGGATGTAGTTAGCCTGGAGTTCGGGTGGTGACACGAGATTTGCCCAAATTGCCCCCCACTATCAGGGTCAGGCTAGTCGCCTCACGTGGAAGCAGACAGCTGGCATTTCTCGCCAGGCTCTCAGTAATTTGCTGGGCAGACTACCTTTGGGCTGTGTGCAAACGTATCCAACAAGTGTAACCAACGTCTAATCTCTCGTTTTGTCTTATGACCAAAGCACATGCTCCGTTCCCTTCACATCGAGCAATGGCCCTTCGCAGCTCCCAATCTACTGGCGTCGCATTTACGCCATTTATCTCCAGCAGGCAAATTCCCCATCTCCATTAAATTCGCTCTCTCGCCACGGCCGTCTCCCTTCGGGTTCGGGTGTGTCATTAATGACCGTTTCCCGGCTTGGGGTTAGGTCCTTGATCTGGTTTGATTGGTTGCCATGCCCCACTGCTCCTATCGTCTGTCGTACATTTTGCACTGCATCTCGGAGGGCGGGGGTGGGGCGACTGCACCACTATATTCACCTGTCTACAGATGTCGTAGAAGGATCTATCTATTCCACACCACGGGACTCCCTCATTCCTCTTCTGAGTCTTACTTTGATCATAGAATATCTATTTCCCATGTCAGGTGCCCCTTTTGCCGTGGTGGTTACTACTGAGTGCCAGTCACCGGCGTGGCATGGAACCCTGCATAAATCTTAATTAACGAATTTATAGTCGTCGTTGTTACTGAACGGCTATGGGTCGCATGTAAAGATGCACTTCGTCCTATCAGTTAAGATTACCGTCAGCTTCTGCATCCCAGACGCCCCTGCCCTGATGAATATTCCTACCAGGGCGCTTGCCAACAGTGTGAACTGGGGAAACCCCACATTTGCTTAAGTCTTCTAATAAATACTTGCACTAAATTGGTTTTGGTGTTGTGCGATGTCTCGTCAGTCCCAGCTGCAAGTTTATAATGGCTGGCGTGTATCCACGTGGCTGTTCCGGCGATCTTAACAGCTATCTGTGCTGTAAGGCGTACTTGAAACGGTCCCAGCCACCACTTTGCCTTCCTGTTTTCCCTCCTGAAGTCTTTCGCCACTATTCAGGCTCCAGGTTATAGATCATGCATCTTCCCTTCTGCTGACTGGGGTAGTGCTGTCTTCACTTGATTCTGTATTTGGGACAGAAGTGCAGAGAGTTTCATGCAGTAACACAATATCTCATCCTCACAGTAGCCTCTTATTTGGCTTCCCTTACGTCTAGGGACAATTACTGTGTTTGGGGCCTACCAAACAAAATTTCAAACGGGCTAAGATTAGCTCTCCATCTCCTCCTAGATCTCATACACATTAGCACAATTGGAAGTGCCTTTGTCCATGCCATCCCTAGTTCCTCACAGCATTTTGTCAATTTATTTTTTAAGGTAGAATTTTCTCTTTCCGCTGCCCTACCGCTCGTTTGGTGGTAGGCACAGTGTTATCTCATGTTTATTCCCAAATACTCACTAATCTGCTGTCGGGCATTATGGACAAATGGTGTCCCACTGTAACTACTAAGCCGAGAGTGTAGGTTTGCTCGCTGAGTTGTATGTTTGATATCCAGACGTTTCATTACCTGGCATATGGAGGTTAGTGGGCTAGTGTAGGTTAGGTGGGCTTGGATCGGCGCAACATCGATGGCCAAAGGGCCTGTACTGCGCTGTATTTTTCCATGTTCTATGTTCTAGGTAACATCATCAGTGATGAACTCCAAGTGAAGAGAAGCTGTTGTCTCCTGCTTTCTAGTTATATGTTTGTCCAGGATGGGGTTCCTGGGGTTTGTGGTGATGCCATTTCCTGGTCGTTTTCTGAGGGGTTGATAGATGCTATCTAGATATATATGTCTTATTTTATGGCGTTGTGGTTGGAGTGCTAGGCCTCAAGGAATTATCTGGCATGTCATTCCTAACCTGTCCCAGGATAGATGTGTTGTCCCAGTCAAAATGGTGTTTAAATTTAATCCGTGTGAAGGGCTACGAGGGAGAGAGGGTGGTATCGTTTTTTGTGGCTAGCTGGTGTTCTGTATCCTGGTGGCTAACTTACTTCCTGTTTGTCCTACGTAGTGTTTGTGTCAGTCCTTGCATGCAATTTTGTATAAGACGTTGGTTTTGTCCATGGGTTGTACTGGGTCTTTTAAATTTGTTAGTTTTGTTTGAGACTGTTGGTGGGATTCCGAGGGGTCTTAGTAGTCTGGCTGCCACTTCTGAGACTTCATTGATGTATGGAAATGTCGATAGGGTTTCTGGCTGTGTTAGGTCTACTTGTCGTGGTTTGTTCCTGAGGAATCTGTGGACTGTATTTTTTAAGTATCCATTCTTCTTGAATGCGCTTTATAGGTGGTTCTCCTCTGTTTTTCGAAGTTCGTCTGTGCTGAAATGTGTGGTGTTTCTTTGGAATAGTGTTCTGATACAGTTTCCTTTTTGCATGTTGGGATGGCTGCTGGTGTAGTTAAGTATTTGGTCAGTGTTTGTCAGTTTGCTGTATATGCAGACACACCAGAGAATTCCGAGAGGCCTCACACTCCAATCACAACGCCATAAACAATCACATAGATCGATTTACCATCTGTCAACCCCTCAGAAAACGAATAGGAAATGACATCACCACGAACCCCATCCAGGACAAACATATAAATAGAAAGCAGGAGACAAAATCTTCGCTTCTCTTGAAGGTCGCCACTGATGAAGTTACCTGGATACCAAACGTACAGCTCAGCAAGCAAACCTAAACCTCAACCGGAGCTGTAAACGTTCACAAACCTTGGGACTACTAAGCCTCTCAGGGATGCTCCATCTCGGAAATATCTCAGTTAGGAAAGCTTTGGTTACGGCACTGGCATTCTGTTTTGCTGTGGGGAACGCTTGCACCCATTTGGAAAACATATCAACCAATACCAGACAATACCTTTTTCCTTTGCAGGGTGTTAGTTCGGTAAAATGCAGTTGTAAATGTTCAAATTGCTTTTGGGGTTTCGGAAGTGCTACATGACTCATCTGTATTCCCCTCCCACATTATTGTGGCACAGATAACACATCGTTCACAATATTTCTGGAAGTAATGAGTAAATCCCTCAGTGTACCACTGTGCTGAAATGCTGTCATATCTCCCCTCTTTTGACACATGTTCCTTACCGTGTGTCAGTTTGGCATAGAATGGAAATAATGATCGTGGTAGAAAAGGTTTAACATTGGGGCCACGCCATACCCCTTACCTCAAACTGCACTCTGCTTTTTCCCACTCAAACATGTCTTCAAGCCTGGACTTCGACTGTGACTCCCGTACGTCTGCTGTTTGGGTAAGGACTTTTGTCATTCCCATGTCAAACTGATCATTTACCGGCTGCTGGCTGCCGTCCTTGCCGCTGAGTCTGCCCTTGCATTTCCTTGAGAAACTGAATCGTTATTTTTCGTGTGGACATCATATTTACACACAGCGATTGATTTCGGCAATACGACCACTTCCAAGAGGTCAGAAATCTGATCACGGTGTGTGATGGGCTTTCCGGTGAACGTCAAGAAGTCCCTATATTTACACAGGATTCCAACATCATGTGCAACTCCGAATCCGTATCTGCTATCTGTTAAATATTCACTCTGTTTCCCTTAGCCAATTTATATGCCTCAATCAAGGCAATCAGCTCCTCTGCTTGCGCTGACAGTTGAGAAGCGAGCGATCCCGCTTTGAATACCTCATGGGTAGTTACTCCAGCATGCCCAATAAAATTCTGACCTATCTACTTGCACCTGAATGCTGTCCCATCCACACAAAAAAACGCCATATTTAGATTCTGAAGTGGTGAATTCTGCAAGTCTTGTCTCGGCAGCGCATTTCATTAATTACAGCGATACAATCATGTGGGTCTCCGTCTCCTTCTCTAGTGAGAGGATTAGCAGCATTAAGGACGTTACATCGTTTTATTGCAATGTTAGACTTCTCCAATAACACAGTATTGTATCTGAGTCAACGCACTGCCGACGTATGTGTTGTCTTTTGCTCGGAAAGCAGTAAGGATACTGCATGTGCGATCAGTTTGGTTAAGTCGCCTTAGCCGATTATATCCCTGGTCACTGCAACAGCCTTTTTAGCTGCAACCACAGCTCGCAGGCATTTACGCAATACTGCCGCTACGAGGTCCAGATTAGCCGAAAAATAAGCTGCCAGCCTGAATTTTCCCCCATGATCCTGCAACAACACAGATGTCATGCAGCCATGTTTCTCATCTGCCGTTTGACAGAAGGCTTGTTTGGATTCGGAATCCCCAGTGTCGGTGGACTTTGAAACGTCTTTTTCAATTCAACTCGGCCGCTGGGATCCATTGCAACGGACCTTGGTTCTGCTCCCCTTTTCATGGGCCATGTCACTTCAGGGCGCCTCAAGATTTGTGTAATGTGGGATAAAAGTTCTTCAGTAGGAGCGTATGCTCAAAAAGGATTTCAATTGTTTCTTCATGTGAGGCCTTGGAATTTGCTGAATTACTTGCACTCTGTCTTGACCAATGGCCTTCCCTTGTTCAGATATTAAGTGACTGAAGAACTTCACCTGTTGTTGCATAAATCGAAGCTTTGCGAGACTGACTTTGTGCCCTTCCCTCGTGTAATGCAAGGGAATCCTTCTCACTTGTTCCTCTGTCGGTGCTACTATTCAGCAATCGTCTACAGATTGCAGAAGCGCAGACCCAGGGGTTAAAACAAGAGTCTCCAGTCTCCTGCGTATAGCCTCATTATATATGGTGGGTGACTCACAGTAACATTGACAAAGTCATGTGAACTCATAAGATTTGCCTTTGAATTAAAAAGCGAACCTGAATTGACTATCTGGATGCACCGTCACACTAAAGAATGTATTTGCTAAATCCACAGTATGGAACCATTTACTGTCCGGTGGAAATGGAACTAATACAGTATAGGGTTTGGGAACATTTGATGCGCGCGGGACAACACTGTTATTGACTGCCTGCAGGTCTTCAACAAACCTGCATTCCTCCGGTTCACTTGCAATTTTTGTTGCCTTTTTGATCAGAAAAATGGGAGTTCTCACAAGTGAGTTTACACAGGGGATTATCTTCTAGCCTTTGGGAAGGATTGAAAAACTAGAGTAACTACGTCTATGGCCTCGCGTTTTAACGGGTATTGTGCACTGCAAGGACGATACTCCGACTTCGTGGTTACTCGTATTGGTTCACAACCTCGTATAAGCCCCACATCATGTTTGCCTTTTACCCATAATTCAGTAGGGACCGTTATTAATCTTGGGTCTGAGAATTTATCTTAGGGAAACGCCAGGCCAGCCTTCTAGGCTCTTCAGGGCTCGCGGGGGTTACCTCGACTGTTCTATTGCCTGAGTTAGATAAATTAATTTCTTCCTATATGTCCGCACATCTGCATTGAACCACATACCCACATCGTCCCAGAACACTCAGCATTTCGTTCTTTATGCCTTTAGTACCCATGGCCCCAAATCCTGCCAATTGTCACTGGACACCTTCGCCAGTGACACGCGAGGAGCGCAGCCTTCCACATCAAAAATATAGAATTTATTTGCCGTCACAGGTACTTTACATAAGTTCACACTGACTGCACATCTGTCATCCCTTCAATAAAATTCGCACAATAACAACTGACCTGGTTTAACCAATCTCCTGAACCAATCCTTCTCTTATGGGTGCTCAGGGCCATCCTGGTGTATGTGTGCTGTGCAGTGCAGCATATTCCCGCAAAACAAAAATCGGTGTTGATATGATTAACATGGTTACCTGCTTCCAGGGCGAGTGAATTGCTTATTGAACTCATTGCTCTCTGGCTTAATCGCCACTCATAGACATACACAAGGGGTCGTGGGTTGTATTTTACAGTTTACACTTGTGAATCTTCCCTTTGAATTACCTGCAAGCCCGTCGGAGTACTGAGCAAATACAACCCCAGTCTCACAATGAGATCCCGAGCCATCAAATGTTAATGAGAGAATTCCGCTAACAAAATTGAGAATTAGAATGTATGCACATTACTGATTTCACACAATATGGGTGCGGTAAAACGCTCTCATATCACGAAGCCTGATGCCTCCATTGAGTTCAGGAACATTCCACTCATCTTTATTGGCGTCAACTCTCTGAACTGTCTTGATTTGAGGAGTGAATGTGCTGGCCATGTATCTACCAGAAAGGTAACTGGTGTACCTTCCATATATAACATAGAGGTAGGCATCGACATATACACATCATTGGTTTATTGAATATATTGTCCACACTCCGCAATCTCAATATTCAATATAGAGTTGGGATACATCTCAGTGCCCGTTAGGTTAGTAGAAGTGATTAGCATAAGGGATTTTTCATAGCCAAATATAAAGGAAAGAGGCTTACCTGTACCTTGTGGCCTGCCCACCTCAACCTCAGTCGTTCCCTGTCAGTGACTATGCTGTCCAGCCTCCAGGACCGATTGAGGCTGTCTGTGCGGGCACTGTCTCGACTAGTGGTCCATTGCTCCTCAAACAAAGCACTAGCCAGATCTATCTCTGCAAGCACACTTCCGCGATCCCTTCCTCTTTTGCGAACTCCACCTTTGCCTCTCTCTTTTCCCGCAGTTCCTCCCTCCAACGGCTGAACAACCATTTGCATCATAATAAGCTGAGGTTTATGTGATTGCTGTTGCATCTTTAATTTCCGGTTATGGTTCTCTTGAGCCAGCAATTTTTCAGCATGTATCACGTATTGTTCTATCCAATTCAGCTTTCCCGTGTCCCCGGTAATACACGTATATTTTACCTATTTTGTTGTTTCGTACTTCATTCCATTGATGAAGCTGCTCCTCAGGTCTGCCTCATACAGTGTGATGTCTGCCGTCGCTATGTCCTTGGGTGGTATCAGTCCACAATAGACGTTATCGACTTTCGTGAGGCGCTTAAGGTACTGGGACATTGTCTCAACTTCTTTAGGGATTCTTGCTTCAATTGATTGTGGGTACGATATGCTATTGGTGATTCAGAAGACCCTGAGGCGACGACCGTTGACTTGGATCTGATCCAGTCCTAAGACACTGTACAGCTTCATTAGGTTGTTTTCCGTGTGTGTGTGCATGTGCGTTGGTGTTTGTACGTGTACTTGATCTATCCTTTATTCGAGATTTTCTTTCCTGAAATCAGGCTCAGCCTTCAACATGTTATAAGCACTCCAATTCACAGGTTCTATTTTTTTCTTCCGTTTCTCCTTCTCTCTCTCCTCCAACGGTGACCTCAGCATTTGCAACTGCATGTTACTAAAACTTCCTTCCTCCAGAAAACCACATGCCTTGATTTACATTTTTAACTGCTTTACAGAAACTGGGCCATAATTATTTATCATATATTGTATTTTTTCTTGACCATTCCGAGTTGTCTGTCGACCCTCTTTTTGTTCGCTCTTGTTGGAGCCGATTTTCATGGATATTGGAAAAGTGAACATCTCTCTCTGTCTGTCTGTCTGTCTGTCTCTCTCTCTCACGATACCATAATCTTCTCTTTGCCAATATAACTTGTTTTTACCTCCCGACGTCCCCTCTCATTGGTTGCGACCGCCTCATTGCCTTGGTTTTCACAAACTAAGAACCCACGTAACCGGTACAGCTTTGGCGACTCCAACGTGGCACATGGTGGCTTCAAGTCTATACCGACGTTAATCTTGCTGTCTCTTAAACTCTCTCGAGACGGCAATCCTTTCACTTGAGCTTTACTCGAATATCGCGTGAGAGTTCACTGGTCCCACTTCCTGGTTCATTTATTCTCTTCGAACGAGTCTCTATGTCGGATTACTTTAGCCACAACTCTTACCCCGACCCTATTCGATTCGGAACGCGACTCTGGAGCGATCCACTTATCCCCAGTCCTCTCATGCAAAGGGGCCAATTCAGCGCTGGAGATGAAGTGAAAGACCTTCAAGGCAGTGGCGCGTACACCTCCTGGGAATCTTCAAAATCTTACCCAGTCGCAGGGTCCCAGGCGAGCCCCCAAGTTTACTGCCGTGGGATTTCAATCGACTCGACTCAAATGCTACCAAGAGCAAAGGAAAAGTTTAATTTTGAAATTTGCAGAGTGGACCCGACACATTTGCAAGACGCATCATAAAATGGACGCCTGGCGGTTTTCACATATTCCCTTTATACTATATATCGCCTTGCCTTATCACACCTCAAGCCAGGAACCTGGATCAGTCGAGTTCCTTTCCACACATGGAGTTGCTTTTTCTAATTCATGGACTGCAGATATAATAGATTATTGGCCTTGAGAGTCAGCTGAAAATTAGGTTGAACTTTACATTTTTTCTGTCTTTTTGCAAAGTTAGGTCCATACTTCTTTGTTTCAAACTGATTTCACAGATTTCACAAGAAATGATAATTTTCCATTACAGGGGATCAGGCTGACAGTGACTGAATAAGTGTGATGGAGTGAGGATGATAGTGACACAATGAGGGTGAGGTGTCAGCGTGGTAGTGATGCAGACTATGTGAGTGGATCAGGCCGATATGTACGCAGTTTGGCGGGGTCAGAGTGATTGTGATGCAGGAAGTCTGAGGGATCAGACCGATAGTGACGCAGTAAGTGTGAGGTGGTCAGGGTGATAGTGAAGCACTTCGTGTGAGGGGTCAGTGTGAGAGTGACGCAGTAAGAGTGAGTGGTCAGTTTGTTAGTGACACAGTAATTGGAGGGAGATCAGGCTGATAGGGATGCAGTAAGTGTTACTATGTCAGGCTGATCCTGACGCATAACGTGGGAGAGGACAGGGTGATAGTGACGCAGTAAGTGTGCAGGGGTCAGGCAGAGACTGTCGCAGTGAGTGTGAGACAGTCAGGGTGATAGTGAGGGAGTAGGTGTGTGCGTTCAGGCTGGCAGTGACACAGTACGTTGTGAGCATCAGGCTGATAGTGGCCAATAAAAGTGAGGTGTTAGGGGAATAGTGACGCAGTAAGTGTGAGGTGTCAGGCTGTTAGTGATGCGGTAAGTGTGAGGGGTCAGTCTGATAGTGAAGCAGTAAGTGTGGTGGGGTCAGGCTGATAGTGTCACAGTATGTGTGCAGGGTCAGGCTGATAGTGATGCAGTAAGTGTCCGTGAGTCAGAGTGATCCTAATGCAGGAAATGTGAGGGGACAGGGTGATAGTGACGCAGTGAGTATGAGGGGGTCAGCGTGATGGTGACGGAGTAAGTGTGAGTGTTCAGGCTGATATTGATGCAGTATGTTGAGGGCGTCAGGCTAATACTGGCCAGTAAGTGTTAAGTGACAGGGTGGCAGTGATGCAGGAAATGTGAGGAGTCAGACTGATAGACACGGTGAAATTGTGAGGGGTCAGGCTGATAGTGATGCAGGAAGTGTGCGAGTGTCAGGCTGATAGTGACGCAGTAAGTGTGTTGGGAGCAGAGTGATAGGAACGCAATAAGTGTGAGCGGCTCTGGATGACAGTGACAGGTCAGTATGAGGGGGAGGATGGTAGTGATCCAGTGAGTGTGAGGTGTCAGGATGACAGTGAAACAGACTGTGTGAATGTGTCATTGTGATGGTGACATGGCAAGTGTGATGGGGTCAGGGTGACAGTGACGCAGTGAGTGTGAGATGTCAGTGTGATAGTGACGCAGAACATTTGAGGGGTCAGGCTTATAGTGACGCAGTATGGGCAAGGGGTCAGGGTGACAGTGATGTAAATACACTCACAGGGCCAGGTTGTCGTAAAGCTGTAAGTGTGAGTGTCTCAGGCTGATAGTGATGAAGTAAATGCGACGGGGTAAGGTGGATAAGGTTGCAGTAAGAGTGCAGGAGTAGTGCTAGAAGTGACGCAGTAAATGTGAGTGTTGAAGCTGATACTGACGCATTAAATTTAAGGGGATCAGTCTGATCTTGACGAAGTATGTATGACATTGTCAGGATGATAGTTACGCTGTAAGTGCATGGGGGCACAATGATCTTGATGCAGCAAGAGTGGCGAGTCAGGGTGATAGTGACGCAGTAAGCATGAGTGGGTAAGTCTTAAAGTGACGCAGTATATGTGAGGGAGTCAGCCTGGTAGTGGCGCAGTATGTGTGAGATGGTCAGGCTGATATTGATGCTGTCTGACCCCTCACACTTACTGTGTCACTATCAGCCTGACTCCATCACATTTATTGTGTCAGTATCAGACTGACGCAGTTGGGGTCAAAATGATAGTGACGCAATAGGTGTAAGCGGCTCAGGATGATAGTGACACAGTGGGTGTGAGATACCAGTGTGATAGTAACGTAGTAAGTGTAAGTGTAAGGCCCTCAGTGTGATAGTGCCACAGCAAGTGTGGGGTGTCAGGGTGTAAATGACGTCGTAAGTGAGAGAGGGGCATTGCGATAGTGAAGCAGTAAGTGTGAGGGGGTCAGGCTGATAGTGACACAGTCAATGTGACGGGGCAGTGTTTTAGTGACAAGATAAGTGTGAGGCGTCAGTCTGATACTGACACAATAAATGTGATTGAGTCAGGCTGATAGTGATACAGTAAGTGTGAGGAGTCAGACAGATAGTGACACAATAAGAGTAAGGATTCAGGGTGATAGTAACATGGGAAGTGTGAGGGCGTGACGGGAAGTGTGAGGGCGTGACTGAAAGTGACGCAATAAGTGTGTGGTGGTTAGGCTGATGGTGACGCAGTAAAAATAAGACCGACAAGGTGAAAATGGCAAAGACTGTGTGAGTGGGTCAGGGTGATAGTGACGCAGTAAATGTGAGGAGGTCAGGGTGAAAGTGACGCAGTAAATGAGAGAGGATCAGAGTGAGAGTGACGCAGTAAGTCTGAGGGGTCAGACTGATATTGACGCAGTAAGTATGAAGGGGTCAAGCTGATAGTGACACAGTCAGTGTGAGGGGAGAGAGTTTTAGTTACACAGTAAGTGCAAGGCGTCAGACTGAAACTGATACAAAAAGTGTGAGTGGTTCAGGGTGATAGTGACGCAGGACGTCTGAGGAGTCAGGCTGATAGTGACGCAGTCAGTGTGATGGGGCAGAGTTTTAGTAACATGGTAAACGTGAGGCGTCAGTCTGATACTAGCGCAAAAAGTGTGATGGAGGCAGGCTGATAGTGACGCAGTAGGTTTTAGGAGTGAGGGTGATATTAACATAGGAATTGCGAGGGCGTAACTGATAGTGACGTAATATTTGTGGAGCTGTCAGGCTGATAGTGACGCAGTAAAAATGAGGATGTCAAGGTGGAACTGGTGCAGTAAGTGTGAGGAAGGCAGATGGACAGTGACGCAGTAAGTGTGAGGGGTTCACGCTGATATTGAGGCATGCAAGTGTGAGGGGCCAGGTTGATAGTGACGCTGTGTGCCGGCGGGTCTGGCTGATAACGACGCAGAGAATGTGAGTGTCTCAGTGTGACAGTGACGCATTACGTGTGAGAGGGTCAGGGTGATAATGACAGAGAAAGTGTGAGGTGGTGAGTTTGATAGTGATGCTGTAATTGTGAGCTTGGTCAGCGTGATAGTGAGGGGCTCAGGCTGATAGCGACACAGCAATTGTGAGGAGTTCAGGGTAGTAGTGACGCAAAACGTGTGAGCGGGTCAGGCTAATAGTGATGCAGTGAAGGTGAGAGTGTTGGTGTGCTAGTGACGCAGTAAGTGTGAGCCGCTCAGGATGATAGTGTCACAACATGTGCGAGGTTTCAGGTAGACACCCATGCAGTAAGTGTGACGTGTTCAGGGTGAAAGTGACACAGACATATTGAGGGTGTCAGATTGAAAGTGACACAGGAAATGTGA
This sequence comes from Chiloscyllium plagiosum, assembly GCF_037043375.1. NCBI lineage: Eukaryota > Metazoa > Chordata > Chondrichthyes > Orectolobiformes > Hemiscylliidae > Chiloscyllium > Chiloscyllium plagiosum. The sequence goes on along the minus strand of NW_028270180.1, from coordinate 69,308,122 downwards.
GGGGACAGGTTGATAGTGACACAGTAAGTGTAACGGGTCAGGCTGATAATGATATATTAATTGTGATGGAGTCAGGATAATAGTGGTGCAGTGAGTATGAGTTGTCAGGGTGATAGTGACACACACGGTGTGAGTGGGATAGAGTTATAGTGATGCAGCAAGTATGAGGAGGTTAGAGTGATAGTGTGCAGGGTCTGGCTGAAGGTGACGCAAGAAGAGTGAAAGGTTCAGGGTGATCTGGACGCACTAAGTTTGGGGGCTCAAGGTGATAGTGATGCTGTAAGTATGAGTGGGTTAGTCTGATAGTGACACAGTACATTTGAAGGGATCAGGCTGGGAGTGATGCAGTAAGCGTGAGGGGGTCAGGCTGATATTGATGCACTAAGTGAGAGGGTATCAAGGTGATGGTGACGCATGAAGTGTGAGCAGGTTAGAGAGAGAGTGACGCCGTGAGTGAGTGGGGTTTGGCTGATAGGGATGCAGTAGGTGCGCATGTGTCAGGGTGTGAGTGATGCAGGAAGTATGAGGGTGCCAGAAGTATAGTGACACATCAAGTATGAGGGGGTCAGAGTGATTGTGACGCAGTAATTCTGAGGGGATCAGGGAGATACCAACGCAGTAAGCATGAGGGGGTCAGGCTGTTAGTGACGCTGTCAGTGTGAGTGCCTCAGCCTAATAATGATGAAATAAATTTGAGAGAGTAATGCTGCTTGTCAGGTGATAAGTGTGAGTGAGTCAGGCTGGTAGTGATGCTGTACGTGTGAGTGTTGAAGCTCATAGTGAAGCAGTAGGTGTGAGGTGGTCAGTGTGATTGTGAGGCAGTAAATGTGAGAGGGTCAAGATGATAGTGACATAGATAGTTTGAGGAGGCAGTGTTGTAGTGACACCGTAAGTGTGAGGCGTCAGTCTGATACTTACATAATAAGTGTGATGGAGTCAGGCTGATAGTGACAGAGTAAGTGTAAGGAGTCAGGGTGATAGTAACATAGGAAGTGTAAGGGCGTGACTGATAGTGACAAAGAAAGTGCTTGGCAGTCAGGCTGATAGTGACGCAGTCAAAATAATGGTCTCGAAGTGAAAGTGGCGCAGTAAATGTGAGGGCGCCAGATGGATAGTGATGTAGTAAGTTTGAGGGGTTCACGCTGATATTAAGGCGGTAAGTGTGAGGGGTCAGGTCTATAGTGATGCAGTAAGTGTCGGCGGGTCAGGCTGATAGTGATGCATTCAAAGACCAAATATCCAAGGCTCACTGTAGCGCTGAATAGTGAGACTTCTCAACGCTAAGACAAAAATCAATAGTTCTCATCCTGGTCATAAATCACAATGCTTCATTTTAAAATTCTCCTCTCCTGCTTCTAGATTCACCAATGAGGGAACAAAATTTAATTGCACCACCCTGTTTATCTCTTCAAATATTTTGCAACTCTCAATGAGATTACCTCTCTTGTTTTGAAACTGTTAAAAAAAAGGCCGGATTTGCCCAATTTCAATTCAGAGGACTAACGTTCATCCATGATATCAAGGCTAAACACCATTCGTGGTATTCCTCATATGGCATTAGTATCTTTCCTAAATTGAGGATTGTAATTTCTCATACTGTCGTCCAAGTGCGGTCGAACTGAGCCACCATATATTGGAAATAATGCTTCGTTCTCGTGCCCTGAGATCCTTCTGCAGCTTTCACAACAGACTTCTACAACGGCTACAAGACTTCAATGACTTATTAAAAACTTCTCCAAGATGCATTTCTAAACATCTGTACATCAGACTTTCTACTTCAAACCTTCGCCAAATAATCTCCACACATTTCCCTCCTGACAAGTATGATAAAGTCAAATCGTTGCTATTTATTAGATCATGAGGGACATGGATAGGTTGACTCGTCACGGTGTTTTCCGGCTGGTGAGGAAGTCAAAATTTAGAAAACATCGGTTTACATTTAGAGGGTAAGGATTTAAAAGGACGTCAGGGGCAACTTTTTCAGTCGTGTCCAGAATGAGCTGCCAGAGAAATTGTTGTAGACTGGTACAACTGTAACATTTAATGGCATCTGGATGGATATAGAGTAACAAGGTTTTGAGGGATGTGGGCCAAATGTTGGCAAATGGGACCTATTAATTTAGGATAACTGTCCACCATGGTCAAGTTGGAAAGAAGGACCACTTTCCATGTTGTATTGTTCAAGGACTTGATGACTCTAGAACAACCGCAAAAACTTTGCAAATAATTCCGTCAAGACGATTTCAAGTTCCAAATCTTTGGTCAATCTTCCCCTTTTGCGCTCACAAATTCATTACCTGATGTCAGAACTTACGGATTAGTTGCTGGATCCATTCATGTAAATTGGTTCTGCATTCTTTCTAATTCCGATATTGTTTTTACGAATGTAGCTAGTGTTTATGGACTTAGCATCAATATTTCTAATACCATATTTCGATGAATATTAAAACACAACAGCATATCTAATTTGGCACCAGACGATGAGCAATTGAGTCAAAATCGATCGGACGCAGTGAGACAATGATCCTCTCTTCGTGTGGTGTACATCCGTGACTCTATAATTCTACGAAGAATCATTCCCATAACTTCAGCTGTGTCAGAATCTAGTTTGCGGTGAAAGCCTGTCAATCTGCGAAGGTACCGTTCGTCTAGGCATCTGCAAAGAATTTGGCGAAATCTTTGGGTCTTGACAATTTGTTCTTCCAAAAAATGAATTCAGTTATTTTACTAAGAAAATTGACAGGCTTGCCGCAGCTGTGATGGCCGAGAGGTTAAGGCGTTGGACTTGAAATCCACTGGGGTCTCCCTGCGCAGGTTCGAATCCTGTTCACAGCGTAGAATCTTTTAAAAGTCATTAATTCATTTGCAGAATTTGAATTTCGTGGAGCTTGAGCTTTGCATTCAATCGAAAGTAAATTTTCAACTGTGAAGAATCCTAAGTAATTTCAAGACTGACCCAGCCATCTAACTGAATAAATTATGTGTCGAGACACAAAAAGCCACCAACTTCCAACACGAATCAGTGTCAACACATTTGTCGAACTATCATGAAATTTGGATGTTCGGGGAGTGGAATTCAGCAAAACAAGAAGCAATGCAATGCATGTACCTGCAGGTGATGACATCTTTTTCAGGATCAGTTGAAAGTCAAGCTGAGAAAGTTCAACCTAATTTACAGCTGACTCTCAAGGCCAATACATGGATTTTAGTAAGGCATTTGATAAGGTTCCCCATGGTAGGCTTATGCGGAAAGTCAGGAGGCATGGGATAGAGGGAACTTTGGCCAATTGGATAGAAAACTGGCTAACCGGTCGAACGCAGAGAGTGGTGGTAGATGGTAAATATTCAGCCTGGAGCCCAGTTACAAGTGGAGTTCCGCAGGGATCAGTTCTGGGTCCTCTGCTGTTTGTAATTTTTATTAATGACTTAGATGAGGGAGTCGAAGGGTGGGTCAGTAAATTTGCAGATGATACGAAGATAGGTGGAGTTGTGGACAGTGAGGAGGGCTGTTGTCGGCTGCAGAGGGACTTAGATATGATGCAGAGCTGGGCTGAGGAGTGGCAGATGGAGTTCAACCCTGCCAAGTGTGAGGTTGTCCATTTTGGAAGAACAAATAAGAATGCGGAATACAGGGTTAATGGTAGGGTTCTTAGTCAGGTGGAGGAACAGAGGGATCTTGGGGTCTATGTACATAGATCTTTGAAGGTTGCCACTCAGGTGGATAGAGTTTGTAAGAAGGCCTATGGAGTATTATCGTTCATTAGCAGAGGGATTGAATTCAAGAGTCGTGAAGTGATGTTGCAGCTGTACAGGACTTTGGTTAGGCCACAGTTGGAGTACTGTGTGCAGTTCTGGTCGCCTCACTTTAGGAAAGATGTGGAAGCTTTGGAGAGGGTGCAGAGAAGATTTACCAGGATGTTGCCTGGAATGGAGAGGAAGTCGTACGAGGATAGGTTGAGAGTTCTCGGCCTTTTCTCGTTGGAACGGCGAAGGATGAGGGGTGACTTGATAGAGGTTTATAAGATGATCAGAGGAATAGATAGAGTAGACAGTCAGAAACTTTTTCCCCGGGTACAACAGAGTGTTACAAGGGGACATAAATTTAAGGTGAAGGGTGGAAGGTATAGGGGAGATGTCAGGGGTGGGTTCTTTACCCAGAGAGTGGTGGGGGCATGGAATGCGCTGCCCGTGGGAGTGGTCGAGTCGGAATCATTGGCGACCTTTAAGCGGCATTTGGATAGGTACATGGATGGGTACTTAATCTAGGTTAGAAGTTCGGCACAACATCGTGGGCCGAAGGGCCTGTTCTGTGCTGTATTGTTCTATGTTCTATGTTCTATGTTCTAATAATCTATTATATCAGCAGTCAATGAATTAGAAAAAAGCAATTCCATGTGTGGAAAGGAACTCGACTGATTCAGGTTCCTGGCTTGCGATGTGAAAAGGCAGGGCGATATCAGCGGAGTAGAATTTTCTGGAAATATTAGAAATGGAATGTTAACGGTCTTCTGCTGTCCACATGCGTAAGAAACTGTGCATTAAGAACTGAAATTGAAAATTAACGATGAAAATCAGACTGAGCCCTCTGTTTGTGGTGTAGCATTGTTCAGAACAATTGGTTGTTGTTGAGGCTAAAATTGACCAAAATAATCGATGGGGAACTTATCCACGGCCTTCGTTGGAGCAGTTGGTGTGGAGAGCTCAGCTTGAAGAACCAAATGCCAATTATTCATCATGGCTGTCTGCATTGCTTAGTTAAACATACTCCCAGTTTAATGAAAAAAACCTTTGCTATCAGAGTTAGATGTTTTCATGTCAGCATGTTCAGATATGAGAAGACACTCCATGGAGTAGATGTGACTTAAATATTGACTCTAACGTCAGAGATGTTGACACATTTCTGCACCAAAACAGCACTATCATTGGTATCAAATCAAACTGAACAAAGGACTAGTCACTTCGACATTTCCTGTCTGCAGACTCTGCCAATAGACCGTTCAGGCCCGATGTAGGAATAGGGCGTGGTGACATCTGTTCGCAAGTGGATCACTTCATTCTTGCTCACGATCCGTAAACCGTAATTCATTTTGAACTTCTTAGCCATCAGCATGGTAAGTGGTACATAATGCACAGGTTTGCTTCTCGAAAGAAAGAGCGAAATCTTATTCAATGCAGACGCAAATTCAAGTTGTCCCTGGTCGACCAGAAGACAGATGTCGCGAAACAAAATGAATACAGAAAACAATCAATGTTTTCTGGGAGTCAAAAAGATGTACTGGAAGAACGGAAACATATATTTGGAACTAAAGTCACATACCACTTCCACAGACTAAACGTTCTTGAACCGTTATCTTAATTTGAATTTCCTGTCCACAATTGCTGCACAAATTATCTTAACAACTCAGAACTTTGTGTTCTTTGATATTCTCTCCTTCATGTTTCTCTTGATTTTGAAACTAAAACCGAGCAATAGTAATGCACCCTATTTCACTTGCAAAGATCAGAAGATCAATTTATAAGAGAACAGAAATAAAGCTACGTCTGTCTTGCGAGAGAAAACACAGTTACCATTTCGACTCGAAAAAGTCTTCTTCAGAAGTCTGCGGAATGAACTCGAAATAGTAGACCGAAAATGAAAAAAAGAAGCCAAAATGCCGCGAATACACCACCCGCAAGTGCATCAAGTCCGACTCGAATATGCCGGATTCCTCCCATCAACATCAGTGGAGAACGGAACAAAGCTCATCCTGCAGTTGTCAACCTGTTATGACGTAGTTTGTAAAGTCAGAAATATGATTAGGTAAGAAGCGGGATGAAAGCGGGATATAGGAAGTCTGAAAAAACAAGTGCGTGCTTTCCTTTGAAGTAGGTTGGATGTGATGAAAATGGAAATTAACTACAGTGAGGGGGGGCTTAATTAATACTCAGCATCGTTGCAACACACAGGGATGCAATTCTTTTTCCTAGGTTTCTGTTCTGCCATTTTATAATCACGACTGCTGTCGGGTTTGGTTTCCATTCCAGGCTTAGGTGACAGCCTGATAGAAATTTGCACATTCACCCAATTTCTGTGTGGTTGCTCTGGTTTGCTGCCACATTCTAAACATTTGCAGGTTATTTGGAATCGCCATTGAACGCACACGGTTACAGAGACAGTGATGTCTCTGTAATAGGAGTGTCTGGATAGGACGTACTTCAGAGGATATTTGTGAACTTAAATAACAGAGTGGGGTTAGTCTGCTGTTTCCTGGGTGAGCTATATGGACAGAGAGGGGTCAGGGTCTTCTTCCCTGAGGGAGATACGTTCACAGAGTTGGGTTAGTTGCTCTTACCTGTTTCAGTCACGCAGATACAGTAGGGTCAGTCTGCCCTTCCCTGGGCGAATTTCTTTCACAGAGTGGTGACAGTCTGCTCTTCCCTGCGTGAGTGAAATAGAAAGAGCGGGGTCAGTATTCTCTTCCCTCGATAATTTATGTTGACAGCCTGGCTTCCGTCTGCTTTTCCCTGGTGAGTTACATTGGTAGAGTGGGGTTAGTGTTCATTCATTGGGTGAGTGCCATAGACAGAATGGGATCAGTCTGCTCTTCCCTGCGGAAATTACATTTATAGAGTGGTGTCAGACTGCTCTTCAGAGAATGACTTATATTGACAGTGTGGGATCAGTCTGCTGAGTTACACTGAGAGTGTGGGGTCAGTTTGCCCTTCCCTCAGTGAGTTACATTGACAGAGTGGCGTCAGGAGTGGCGTCTTTGAGGAGTTGACAAAAGTAACTCGTCCCCTACATCTTTGGGATAATTAGGGATGGGCAGTGAATCTTATCTCATTGAAAGTCAATTGTGTCCCAGAAATGCATTTCTAATAATTGCATGTACTAATTCGACACTGCAAGCGGTCGGGAATAATTTGAGGAGAGGTGCAGGGAAGAATAATTGAAGTCAAATGCACTGATGCCGAGGAGACATGACACAAGAAGTGAATGTGGAGCTGATGGTGCAAGGCTCAGTGTCAGTGCTATTGGTTCAGCATTTATTTCTCACTGTTCGCAATGACTCACACACCGCTGATGTCAATTCACAACAATGAGCCTGTTCATCTTGGTTTGAAAATCCCTGCGTGTGTATTAACGTGGTTAATGGGACGCGAGAGGAGATGAGCACATCCTCTATATTCTGTCAGTTTAAACAGATGAAAATATCGGTTGGATGCCAATGCAAGAGGATACTGTCTTTTTCTGTGCCTTTTCAGTGGGGCATGCTCAGCATTGAAATGTCTGCTTTTGCACAAGCAGAGTTTGATTGCCATTCATACTGAGCAACGCTAATACAGAAAACGCGTTTTCGAATTCCTGTGATCAAGTGGTTTAGACATTGCACATATGGACGACAAATCTGGTTTTTAACGTGGTGCCGTGGCTTAGCTGGTGAAAGCACCTCCCATCACACTGGTGCCTGCTCATTGTATTGAAAGCTCGTTATTTCTCGCAAGTATTGTGTTGCTGATCGAGACACTCAGTGTCTGTTTGAATTGCTTTATATTCTGATTTCGAGATCCGGCTTCATTTTCCAGGTTTAAATCCAGCAGTGTATGTTGCTCTTTTTAACTACTATTTTAACTTCTGCTTCTCATCCTCTTATTCTCATTCCTTCATTCCCAGTTTTGTGGAAATTATGTGGTGAGGCAGGAGACACTGCAGCATTCCCGGGGAATGTTGTGGTAATGGCACTGACACCACGACATGATCACCCTCATTCTATGCTGTCACCATTCATTTGTTGTGCACCAAAAGTAAATGCATCCTTGTTCTTGTTCAGCTATCATGTAAATACTTTCTTTTTCTGTTGGATAAGGAATTCAACTTTAACTTCGAAAGGGTCTTTAGATTTTGAGGAAGAAATGTCTCCTTGCCTCAGGTCGAAGTGATAGACGCATTATCCAGAGAATGTGAGACTACTTCGACAGACTCCAGCCAGGCGTCAGAAAGCCTCTCAGCAATTCGAATCTCAAACTGTCTCTGAATGTCAGGCTTTTCAAGAGCAGAAATGGGAAATGAGGGATATGGACAGCCAAAGAGTAGGAGAATGTGAAAAAGGCCCAGGAGGATACAGAGACAAATATAGAAAAAACAAAGACACATATTGAGGCAGACACTAAAAGAAACAATTCTCCATTCGGCGTGACTGCTAAATAACAGAAAGCAAAAAGAAATGTAGCCATTAAAACATAGCCTTCCACCAGCTCAGGAAAATGAAAGCAGCATGACAGCTGATTAAGTCATTTTAAGATTGTAAATTCAACGTTTGTAAGCTCAAGAGTGATTTTGATAAATATCCTGACTCGACAGGTAAGATTATCATTTTCCCAACAGTATAATCTAGAAATCTATAACTAACCTGTTTCCTGTCCATCCAAAAAAAAATCTGTTTCTCTCCACAGATGTTGCCAGGTGTAGCGGGTTTCTTTATCAATTCTCGTTTTTAGTTCAGCTTTCCAAAACCTGCATCTTTTTGATTTTTGATAACCTGGCACAAAACCAAGCATTACCAGGTTCGGACCAGTGGTCAGAAATACTGGTACCACGATATATTTGCAAAATAAAACATTCATTCCCTGTCCGAAAATAGAACTAATGCCATGGCAGTTCTAGTTGCAAATCCTACCTACGCGATTACACTGAATGAAGACAGACGCTCCTTTCATTTCAGATCAGTTTCACTGCAGATTGGAACCCATGGTGCAGTCTGGTTTAAAGACATTCGTCTAATCCATTCCCAGTTTCCAGCTTTGGTCCATAACCTTATGTGTTCTGATGTTTCCAGTGCAAATGGCAGTGAGGTTCTCGCTTTGATCTTAGATGACACAACAATGGAATTGAAGTTTGACATAGTCACACTGTGTTATTACCCACGTCGTGTCTCCGACAGAAAGAGACACACAGACACATTCCCCAAGAGCGGCAGAGTTCTCAGGATTTGACCAGCTCCTTGTGCTTCACTTCAGCTGTCCGCTCCAACATGCAAGTTCAACCAAGGCAGCTTTTGGTTAAACCAAAGCCAGTTCTACAGACAATGAGAGACGTTGATCTGAGCTAGAATTTGAAAGTGGGCGAAAGAAACTGTAAATTCGAAAACCCAAACCCTTCCGTTCCTGACAGACAACAGGAATGGACTAGCACGCTACATCCTCGTGATTTTAAATGCGAACGGACAATCCCCTAACTCGATGTCAGGCGTGTTACCAATTCCGTCATTGACCCAAAGACCAGGTTTGGCTGTGACAGTTTGTCGAAAGGTAATGTAAACGTCCACATCAGGGAAACAGCATTCACAAGTTGAAAAATCAGCAAACATAATCACCATCACTGTTTCATTTGGAAGTCCCCACTCTGTGAACCATTTCCTTTCACTGTACTTTCATATTTGAAGTTTTTTACATTCCAGAGCCTGAACTAATTCAGCGAGAAACCACTGGTCATTTCGAGCTCGTCATCCGGAATGAGGCGAGTTGAACGATGTCTTTCTTGCTGCCAAAACATCAGCGCAGCTCAAAACGAGCTCACGTAAGCATCAGTCTTTACTTAACTTGTTGCAGTATATCTGCTCAACAACATCAGATTATCGCAGCATTGCCTTCTTCACATTGAAACCAAGGATGATAATATGAACCGACTTGGAAACTTGGAGAGAGAAACACTGCTGACGAAGACGACTATGACGTGAAGATCAGGCACTAGAGTTTGTACAGATCCCAAAGGCTACTGCAGTATCAATGAACATCCCTGCATACGAGGCTTATTTTGCATTGCCCAGAACAGGCTTTCATTCTCAGTTAGGAGATGGAGATTTAATTCTCTTCTTGTGAATTATCCGAATGAAAACTAAATCCTGGCTGCACCCAGAACACACACACGGATCCTGCCAGAACAATTCAGTGATCGATCAGAATCTTTCTGGAAGGACAATGGCAGCAAATACAAGCGAAAGCTATCACCGCAATTACCCCTCCCAGGTTCTCGCGTTTCCCAGTTGAAAATATTTTGCTGTTCTTTCAATGTCACTACGTCTAAACCCTTGCCTCATGGCATTATGTCTGTACCCCGCAACGGAGGACATCCAGGGTTATGCGGAGTAACTCAAAATCTCAATCTCTCAATTAGGCATTGACGGTGCATCCCATCACATTGAGCAATGACTTTATCCCAGTAATACGTTTCCGAAAGCTGCAGTTTCTAAGGGAACACTTGCAAGCTGTCGGGAATAAGTTGAGAAGTGGAACGGAAGAGAGGAAAATGTGAAAGGCAGTGATGACTGGGAGGCATGAGACAGCAAGTGAGTGAGGAGCTGGTGTTGCAACGTTCAATGTCAGTGTCAGTATTTACTGACCACTATTCACTCTGACTCACACACCACTATTAACAATTCACCACAATGAGCCCATTCCTCTTAGTGTGAGTTTACCTTTGCGGATATTAACGCGGTTAAAGGTGCCCAAGAGGATGGATGGATCCGCGTTATCCTGTCAGTTTAAACAGGCTAAGTTATCAGTTTACAACAAAAGCAATAAGAGATTGCCTCTTCCTGTGCATTTTCAGTGGAGAATATCCAGCTTTGAACTCTTCTGCATAACCAGAGGCTGTTTTAAATTTACACTGAGTAACTGTGAAACACCCAAAAAATGAGTCCGAGTTCCTGTGTTCGAATAGTCAAGTAAATGCACGCATAGTTTTGAATCGTTGAGCTTGGGCAGTCCCTCAACCTTAGTTAGTGAAAGTTCCTGTGAAAAAACAGCTAAATATGGGATCAAATCCTGACATCTCACTGCTTATAGGTCTTTCATGAAAAACAGAGTTCCAGACTTCACCTGTGGTTCTGGTCTTGGTGGGAATTCAAATCAATGACTGGATCGAGGTTATAGTTTAAAGACAGCTCCTTCGACACCTCTGCCACGCTGCCACACTAACCCCCGCAACCACGGTTTTCATGATTAATGTTTCAGCATCGCCTCACTTCAGGCACTTACCCACACACACTTTCAATGGCGAACTTGGTGTAAGTTTGATAATATTTATGAGGATGTTGCAAGGCATACAGTGTTTGGACTGTAACGTAAAGCTGAATAGGTTGTGAAAATTTTCCCTGGAGCTTGGGGGCTTCGGGATGGGCTTACAGAGGTTTATATCAATATGAAGGAGACGGTAGAGTAAATGGTCAATGACTACTTCTTCCCAAGGCATGCAAGTTCAAAGCAAAGGAACAATGTTTTAAGGGGAGAGTGGTAAAATTTAAAAGGGATCTGAAGGACATTGTTTTTTTTCTCACAGAAAGGTTTGCGTGTTTGCAATGAATTGTCAGATTTAGTGGTGGAATCTGGTATACTCTCAACATTTCAAAGGCATATGGATCTGTATACAGTCAGGAAAGTTGTAAAAGAATAAATGTGAAAATTTTGCAAATAGAGCGTTTGTTTACGGGCTCAGCCCCTCTGAGATGCTGCAGTGGCGAACACCAGTTTGAATAGGCACTCATCACTTGGTCGGTGCGTTGGGCTAGTTTTCTGGAAGATGGTTAGATTAGATTCCGTACAGTATGGAAACAGGCCCTTCAGCGCAACTAGTCCACACCGACCCTCCAAAGAGTAACCCACCCAGACCAATTTCCCTCGAACTAATGCACCGATCATTATGGGCAAATGAGCGTGTCAAATTCACCTGCCCTGCACATTTTGGAGTGTGGGAAGAAACCCACGCAGACGCAGGGAGAATGTGCAAACTACGCACAGGAATCAAACGTGGAACACTGGTACTGTGAGGCAGCAGTGCTAACCACTGAGCCACGGAGCCGCCCTAAAAGCGGATGGAGAACGCAGCTAGCAACCCCGCAATCTCTCGCATGCAAAGCGAGTACTCTCCCATTTGAGATTACTCCAACAGGCTGCTGCGGTTAAAACCAGCAACGAATCATTTTTTTCTGGTCTTTGGCTGCCAATGACCATTCTTCTTGACACATTCCCAACTTCTCAGTGGGAGATTTTGGCTGTGGAATATACCTCACAAACCATGTTGCCCGCGTGGCTCTCCAGCGAAACCAAAAACTGACAACTCATGAACAGAAGCAGAACTGACAAAGAGAACCTATTTTCAGACACACGGACTCATGAATGCCGTCTGTGAGGCAGAGCGAGTCGTCTGGGTCATGAGCTGCTCACACAAATTGCAGCGAGGCAATTCCAAATGGTGCTTTCAACGTACTGGCGCCTTAGTGCACCAATACTTCCAGGAAAGTGCTCAAGTAACATGAATCAGAACTGACTAAGAATGAACCATGAAAAGTGAAGATTACCAATTACAGTCACGATTAGATGAGGTTAACAATTGAGCTGACGTCTCCACCGGATCGAGAGGACCAATCACCAGCCTCTCTCATCAGGACAGAAATTAAGGAAATTAGGGAAAAGTAACCAAGTTTCATATCGCAATTTCCCTCCTTTTCGCAACAACAACAGAAAACTGCGAGCAGATTCAATGTAGAACCTAATTTCACATAAACAGGAAAATAAATATCTCCATTCACTTTCAGAGAAACGGTGAAAAATGCAAATTGTCTGGAATATGAAAGATTGGCGCAGCCTGTTTTTGAGTCGCATATTATGCTGGTGGCCTTTCGAGCTGGAGGGGTACGTGACAACTACAGCAGAAGGAGAAAACATGGGCACTGCCATATTGGTTGTTTTCTGCTGTGCCACATCACAGCCGGGTTAGAAGAAATGACTGCTTTTTTTTTCTGTTCAACTTTAACAAAACTAATCCCTGCAAAACGTTGCCAGCTTAATCCATTAGCACACGTGGCCGCGCAGGGATGCAAACACAAGCCTTCTTAAGAAGTGAAATCTGAAATCAGAGTCTCAGGTTGCTCAGCCCCGCGAGCACACAGGCCAAAACCGAAAACCCAAGAGCATGTAGCTGATGATACCCTGCAGCATACTCACAGCAACTGCACCAGATCTGCAGAATCAGCGGTGGAAAGGAATGGCTCTATCTGAGCGGTAGTGCTTGTTGTTCTCATCAGCAAATCTGGCTTTGAATTTGCTAGCCCATACCTGCTACCATGCTGAAACGGAATGCAATTCCGATTAGTCGCTGTGTGAAACTTTTTTCGTTTTCTCTCCTCAGATAAAGTGATCACTGGAGTTGATGAATTCTGCTCCTGCCAGAAACGCCGACTCTCCTGAATCTCGGATGAACTGAAAAACTGGTTTAGCACTGGAATCCGAGAATGGCAGAACACGTAGCAAGATTATTCGAAACCCAGAGCCAATAAGAGTTCCAACTTTCCTTTTCTTTCTCCATAATAGTGCATTATCCAGCAGAGCCATGAGCAACTGCCACCTGGCTACAAGCTGAGTTGGAAACCTATGTGGCAATCAAGGACATTCGACTCACTTATTGTCGGTAAATCAAACACTTCTCACTTTGAGGTGTACAAAAATTAGTTTCTATACATATTCATGGAAGGTCAAAGGCGATCTGAGATGTCAAAGACGTGGTCACTGTTCGTGATTGCTCTTTGTTCGAGTTGTGAAAAGGTTTCCCGCTTTAGTCGCATTCAATGTTCTTGTTGATGACTGAATCAGACAGAAGGTGTTTCACCAGAGCTGCACTTGACTTGCATTCCTCTCCCTCGCTGTCATACTTTCCTGGAACTCTGTGAGAACAAGAAAACAAAATACATACTGCGTCATTCGGCAGCCTGTCTGTGATTTCCTCATTTACAGTTACGACATGGCTTAGACTTCAGGCCACACGGTAATATTAGTAACAGTATGAGAACAAGAGTCGATAGTTCATCTGTGCCTGTAAATCTTTTCATTCCTGTAGTTGACTGAATGAACTGTATCCGTGTCTGCTGCTTCGAAACTCGAATACGTGAACTGCTCCAAACTAAGATTGAGGATTTCTGGTTTTGGTTGACGCACGTTGAGAAACGCCAGACAGCGTTCAAATTAAGCTTTCAAAGCACATTTTCGGATGCATTTGACAGAGACTAACATCATGAATCCAGTGTTCGCTGTGACAGAAGGAAATGAATGCTCTCCTTGTTACTGATCCAGGCCACCTTCGCATGTCAAGCAAATGTGGTACTGTTGTTACAGAAAGGATCAGTGCCCGGTAACTGTGTCCTTGAAGAGGACATGATTGAAAAAATAAAGAATACCATGTTGAAATATCCAGGAAATATTGGCTGAAAAGGCGCAGACAATTTTCCCTGCAGCGCCAAGACAGAGGAACATATGTAACGGCACTCTTAAACAGGATGGCCAGCAGTGATATGGACATCGCCACATACGAAGGACCACTGCAAATAGAAATTTGAACATGAATTTCACGCAGCAGGGATTCGGAATTATATTCTTTTCACCGCTACAGTAGTATTGGGTGAGTAAATTCAAAACAAGGTTTGCTGATGAGAATGCAATAAAACCCCATCGATCATGATATGAAAGACTGTCGTCCGGAAAGAGGGAACAACAATGTTTCTTCTAAGCTTTGTACTGGGCCACTTTCGCACAAACTGATACTGCTACTCTCCAGAAAAGATCAGGGCCCGTGGCATGCGCTCTTAGAAATGGTGACCATCAGTGCTGGAAACATCCCTGCATATTCAGAACAAGGTAGAATACATGTCGAATAAAAGCGGAGATGGCAGTTAATTGGACTTGTATTCCCTTTCACCACCACAGCCAGAGTAAGGTTTACTGACCAGGTCAGAAAGCAATTACCTCCACATATCTTGACACACAAGCCTATCTTTCTTTCTGTCCTTTTTTGTTTTGAAGCGCCGATCCTTTCCGTAGGAGATGAAGATGATTACTGCTCCCCCACAGGATCACAGTGGGGCCAGAGACCCGATCGAGCTGCTCAGAACAGTTCGTGTTTGCCGAGAATCACTGAAACTGAGATTGATGACAAGGAGACACGGTGTAACATCTGCCAACACATGTGGAGGGCTTTGGGACGGATTAGGACCCAAAAAGACTGGGAAAAAGGCTGGATCCTAAGACTGGGGAGTAAGTGTTCAGGGGGAGGACTGGAGAATGGGGTTAAGAACGATATTAGCCAAGATCGAATGGCGGAGCAGACTAGATATTCTGAAAGCGCTAACCGTCCTCCGATGTCTTCCAATCTCTGGCCATCTGGTATCTAAGGAAATAGAAAGAGAGTTATTTGTTCAGTTGGAAGTCCTGGGCAAAGTGAGAGATAGAACAAGCATGATACAATTTTAGAGACTGGGAAAATGTTTGGAGAGGAAGCAATAAAAGTGAAGCTGAATATAAAGTTTGAAGTCAGGACATATTCAATAAAAAGGAAGTTTGTAGAAAGGCAGAGGGACATGGAGATGGAAAAAGAAGTGTCACCAGTCCCGAAATCTCATTCGGTTTTCATTTTCAAGATGCGACCGGACTTGCTGAGATTTTCCAGCAATTTCATTTGTTGATTCTGAAACAGAAGATGGGAGTGATCCTGGACCAACCAGCTCTCCCATGTTCTGGGAATATTTGACTTACCCGTTCGATCAGATCACGTCTGTCTCACACTGAAACCTCAGAAGCCTTCCCCACCCCCACCCTCGTTACTGGCAATAACCTGTTCATTACATAAACATATATGAGCACACAACAAGAACATTTGCAAAATGTACAGGGAGAGCTCCGTTCTGTTCCATCAGCACATTCTGAATCAGTTAATTTTTGTTCAGGACCCATGAGACATTGAGCCGTCTCTGTCAGACCACTAACAAATGGCCATTCACGTTCTGTGTCTTTGAACACTTTGGTTGGTGCACGGATGTAGTGGAATCTCACGTTTTGAAATGGACATCATTCATAGTATTTTCAGCTGCACTGATAAAGTTGTATCTGGCACTTCCAGTAAAGTGCAGCCAGTTTTCACTCAGAAACCAACATGTGATCAAAGCAGGAGGACATATGTGTCAACGAAAGCAACAAGAACGCTCTACCAGCGTTGGGTTCCAATACTGCATGTGGAACGAAGAGCTGGAACTCTATTAAACAGTGAAAACGAATATTATGGGGCTTGGATGCACGACTCTCTGATTGAACACCTCATATTGCACCGAACTGAGACAGCCAGGCCTAACGCACGATGAATTAGTTTGCTATTTCATTCTGCGCATAATTCACCTGGAACAGCATTTTGCAAGAATCCAGCTCATTCCTCCCAATCACAAATATCATCATTCACATCTTTCACTTTTGTTATTTCTTCAAAACATTACAAGCTCTTTAACACTTGTCCTGGCATTTAAGACTCAACCCTAATATTTTCATGAGAAGTGATTTCCAGTCACTCTGGCAGACAGTAAATCAGTCGGAAAATTACCTGAGGAAACCCAATCATTTCTGTTTACAGTGTTGGGAATTTCCCATCTGCTGAGGAGACACAGTCCTCACAATCAACATATTCTTTGTTCTTCCTGCCTAAAACGTTTACCACTTCTTATTTTCAGGACAGGAGTTTTATTTATAACACGTTCCAAGAACAGGAACAACCTTCCATTCTCCTGACGCCGTTTCCAATTTAAAATGTAAGTTTTGCTCCATTCTAACGGGAAGAGCAGTTAATGAGGAAGGAATTTCCACGAACCGTGTCCCAGGTTTAGCAGGAAGCCACTGATTGCAGCTGCAGTGGCCTCTTTCAGTTGGCATCGGGGGATTGGAGAACATGGCGTCGTATTCTGCTGCGTGTAAACGTCTTGCTCCCTGCAGACTCGGGGTGAGTCATGGAGAGTTTTAGGAACAACACTGCCTACCAGTCTCTGGCCATCTGCTATCTAAGGAAATAGAAACAGAGTTATTTGTTCAGTTCGAAGTCCTGGGCAATGTGAAAGATAGAACAGTCCTGAGACAAAATTGGAGACTGGAAAAATGTTTGGAGAGGAAGTAATAAATGAGAATCTGAATAGAAAATTGGAAGTCAGGAGACATTCAATAAAAAGGAAGATTGTGCAAAAGCAGATGGAGATGGACATGGAAAAGAAATGTCACTAGTCCCGAAGTCTTAAATCGGTTTTTATTTCCAAGATGCTACCAGATCTGCTGAGATTTTCCAGTAATTTCATTTGTTGGTTCAGAAACAGAAGATGGCAGTAATCCTGGACCAATCAGCTCTCTCATGCTCTGGGAATATTTGACTTACCGTGTCCATGTCCCACACTGAAACCTCACAATCCTGCCGCGCCTCCACCCTCGTTACTGACAATATACAGTTCATTACGTTAAACACAAGAAGAACAATTGCAAAACGTTGAGGGAGAGTTCCCTTCGGTTTCCATCAGAACAATATGAATTAGATAAAATTGGTTCAGGACCCATGTGACATTGATCCGTCTCTGTCAGACCCCTAGAAAGTGGCCATTCGCTTTCCGTGTCTTTGAACACTTTGATTGGTGCACAGTTGGTTTGCAACCTCACGTTTTGAAACGGACATCATTCATAGTATTTTCGGCTGCACTGATAAAGTTGTCTCTGGCGCCTCCAGTAAAATGGAAACAGTGTTCACTCAGAAACTGACGTGTGATCAAAAACAGGCGGACAGATGTGTCAATGAAAGCAGCAAGAACATTCCCCTGCGAAGGGTTGCAATACTGCACATGGAACGAAGAGCCGGAATTCTATTAAGCAGTGAAAGCGCCCATTGTGAGGCTTGCACCCACGACCCTCTGATTAAGCAACTCACACTGCACCGATTGAGCTAACCAAGAATGGTGCACTGTGGATTAGTTTGCAATTCCATTGCGAGCATAATTCATCAGCAATTTGTAAGGATCCAGTTCATTCCTCCTAATCACAAAAACATCATTCACACCTTTCACTTCAGTTATTCCTTCAAAGCATTACAATGTAGTTAGCACTTGTTCCGGGATTTAAGGTTCAACCTTGATATCTTGGTATTTTTAACCTCACCTTTAGGCCGCTGAAGTGATTTTCAGTCACACTGGAAGACAGTAAAACAGTCGGTAAATTACCTCAGGAAACCCAATCATTTCCGTTTACAGTGTTGGGCATTTCCCATCTGCTGAATAGACAAGGTCCTCTCGATCAACACTTTCTTTGTTCTTTCTACCTAAAACCTTCACCACTTTTTTATTTTCAAATCAGGAGTTTTATTTATAACACGTTCCAAGAACTGGAGCAACATTCCAATGTCCTGAAGCCGTTTGCAAATTAAAATAAAAGTTTTGCTCCTTTAACACGGGAAGAGCTGTTACTAAGGAAGGAGTTTCCACGAGTTGTTTCCCATGGCTTGGCAGAAAGCCGCTGATTGAAGCTGCAGTGGCCGCTTTCTGTTGGCATCGGGAGCTTGGAGAAAATGATGTATTCTGCTGCGTGTAAACGTCTCACTCACTGCGGACTTGGGGTGAATCATGGATTAGTTTTCGCGGTTACAATGTCGATACATGGTCGGTGTAAATACTTGTGCTGAAATATTTGAGGCTTTATGCCCTGGGTGGGCTCGAACCACCAACATTTCAGCCAACTGCGCTGACCATTCGAGACACAGAAACTGGCTACTCAGATATCGTAAAGCAAAGTTATCGACGGGATATGAGGATACGTTGGACAGCAGGAACTTGCGTTGTTTTCAGACACGGTCGCTGATTTTATCACCGAGAGGGGATGCACACTGAGGAGTTGTGAACACTCAAATTAAAAGGCATCTACACATGCGCAGTTCTCTCACATACATCTCCATATAGTAGCTTACTTACGATGCTGGTAGTTGAAGCCACTACTCGATAGAGACTGAATGCTTAAAAATCCAGCATATCAGACCGCTCGACCATGCTACCACACAAAAGCCAACACTCAGATTTGTTATGATTAGTGTTTCAGCATCGATTCACTTCAGGCACTGAGACCTCGTAAATTTTGTAATGAACTTGGCGTAATTTAAGAAGAAAGACCAAAGAAAATCTACAAAGAACAGACCCTTCATCCATTCAAGCCTGAGCCGATCCAAATCTACTGTTTAAACCTGTCACCCAATTCCTAAGCATCCGTAACCGTCTGCTCCCCTTCATCTCATGCATCTGTCCAGACGGATCTTAAATGAATCTACCGTGATTACCTCTCCCGTCTCTGATGGGAACGCGTTCCAGACACCCTCCACCCGCTGTGTCAAGTAGTTGCCGCGTGTATCCCTCTTAAACCTTTCACCTCTCACTTTGAAAGCGTGACCTCTCGTTATTGAATCCTTCAACCTGGGAAATAAAACTTTTCTCTATCTACCCTGTCTGTTCTCTTCATGATTTTGTAAACCTCAAAAAGGTCCCCCTCAAACTCCTTTTTTTTTTCTAATGAAAACAAACCTAACCTATTCAACCTCTCTTCCGAGATTGCACCTTCCATACGAGGCAGCATCCACTTAAAACTTTTATGCACCCTCTCCAAAGCGTCCACATCCTTTTGGTAATGTGGCGACCCGAAATTTACACAGTATTCCAAGTGCGGCTAGGCCAATGTCTTGTTCAATTTTAACATGACTTGCCAGCCATTTTAGTCAAAACCCCATCCAATGAAGGCAAGCATACTATATGCCTCCTTGACCACTCTATCCACCTGTGCAGCAACCTTCAGTGTACAATGGACCTGCACTCACAGATCTCTCTGTCCATCAACCTTTTTTTTCCAAAAGCTCTTCCTTTCATTGCAAAACTCGATCTAGAATTAGACTGGACGAAATGCCTCACATTTGTATGTGTCGAACTCCAGCTGCCACTTTTCCCACCAACTTTCCAGTATATCTATATCCTCCTGTATTCTTTCACAGCCCCTTATACTTTCTGCTGGTCCAGAAATCTTCGTGTCATCTGCAAACTTTCTGATCATTCCAAGAGTGCTCTCTTCCAGATCATTTAAGTATATCACAAACAACAGTGACCAAAACACTGACCACTGTGGAGCACTACTGGTCATCTTTCTCCATTTCCAGAAACTCCCTTCAACTGCCACTCTCTGTCTCCTATTGCGCAACCAATTCTTTATCCACCTGTCTAGAACACCCTGCACACCATGTTACTTTACGTTCTGCATTCGGTCACCATGGGGAACCTTATCTAGCTCCTTACTGTAGTGCATGTATATAACATCAACAGCCTTTCCTTCATCTATCAACTTGGTCACTTCCCCGAAAAACTCTATTAAGTTGGAAACTCACGAACTCCCCCGCACAAAACCATTTTGCCTCTCACTGATATGCCCATTCTTTTCTAAATATGAAGAGATCCTACCCTCAGTACCTTCTCCAGCAACTTTCCCAACACTGGTGTCAGGCCCATTGTTCTGTAGTTATCCGGAATATCCCAACTATCCTTCCTGTACAGGGGACAATATGAGCAACGTTCCAGTCGGCCACAACCTCACCTATGCTTAAGGATGCCACGGAGATATCTGTCAGGGCCCCAGCTATTTCCTCTCTCGCCTCACTCAGGAACCAGGGATAGATCCCATCCGTTCCTGGGGATTTGTCCACATTAATTACCCCTAGCCTGCCCAACACAGCTTCCCTACTTATGGCAACATGATCCAGACTAATCAAATGTTTTACTCTAGACTCAACATTCATCATGTTCCTCTCCTCAGTGAACACTGATGCAAAATAATCATTCGGAATCTTACCCACTCGCTCAGATTCGACAGACAACCTTCCTTAATTTTCCTTTAGTGGATCAATCCTTTTTCTAGTTACCACTTGCTTCTTATATATGAACAATCGGCTTTAGGATTCCCCTTAATTCTGCTAGCGTGAAGTTGTTTCATGACCCCTTTTAACCCCCTTGATTCCTCGTTTAAGACTTGTCCTACTCTCCTCATGTTCCTCCAGGAACCATTCTGTTCTTAGCTGCTGAGGCATTATGTATGCTTCCCTTTTCCTCTTGGCGAGTCGTACAATTGTCCTGTCATCAACGGTTCACGAATATTGCCTTTCAAATCCTTTGCCTTCAACGGGGCATGCCTATCCTGCACTATATTTAACCTATCTTTGGAAGCCTGCCACATATGAACTGTGGACTTTCCTACAAATAGCTGTGCCAATCCACATTTCCGACCTCTTGCATAATTTTGATATAATTAGCTTTGGCCAAGTTTAGTACTCTTTCCTCAGGACCACTCTCATCTTTGTCAATGAGTATTCTAAAACTTACAGAATATTGGACACTTCCCAAAGAAATCACCCCCGGCAACTGCTATCACCCGCCTTGGCTTGTTCCCCAATATCAGTTCCAATATGGCCTATTCCCTCGTCGGACTATTGATATACCGCTCCAGAAAACTCACCTGGAGGCTTCTTACAAATGGTGTCGCATCCAGACCTCTGACGCTAAGAGTATCCCGGTCAATGTTGGGAAAACGGAAATCTCCAATCACCACTAAATTATTGCCTCTACGTCTTTCCATGATCTGTTTAACTTTTTTGTTACACCTCACGCTCACTATAATACAGCCCCCCAAAAGTCTAACCTCACCCTTCTTATTTCACTGCTCCATCCATAGTGTCTCACGACCCAAGCCCTACATGGTGTCCTCCTTTCGCACAGCCATGATATCATGCCTGACCAGCAATGCAACTCCTTCCCCTTTTACTTCCCTCCCTGTCCCGTCTGAAGCATCTATATCCTAGAACATTTGTTTGCCAACCATGCCCTTCCTTCAACTAAATCTCTGTGATAGCAATAACGTCATATGCCCAGGCACCAACCTAAGCCCTAAGTTCATCTGTCTATACTCCATGCATTAAAGTAGATGCATTTCAGGCCACCAGTTCTTTTGCATTCATCTGCTCTCTGCCTACTCTTTCCATTATTAATGCTATCTTCCTGATTCTTACATTTTCCAGTTTCCACCTCACTGCCGACTTGTTTTCTCTTGCGGTTCTCAGCCCTCTGCCACATTAGTATTAAACGTCTCCAACAGAAGTAGCAAAAACTCCCGAAAGGACATTCGTTCCCGTCTGGTTCAGATGTAGATCGTCAATTTTCTTATAGTCCCACCTTCGCCAGAACTGCTCGGAAAGTCCAACAAATCTGAAACCCGCCCTGCAGCACCATTCCTCAAGTCACGTGTTCATCGTGCCTTTTTTTATTCGTTTCTACGCTGCCAATCACGTGGCACCGGCAGTAATCCCGAGATTACTACCTTTGAGTTCCTCCTCTTTAATTTCTCTCCTCGCTCCCTGAATTCTCCCTGCAGGTCCTCATCTCGTTATTTTTTCATTGGTGCCTGTATGCACCAAGACAACTGGCTGTACACGATCCCCTTTCCGAATGTTCTTCAGCCGATGGGTGACATCCCTGACCTGAGCACCTGGGAGGCAACATAACTCCTCAGAATTGCTGATGCTCCACAGTGAGTCCACCCGCAGCTCCAAAGTGGCCACGCGGTCAATCAAGTGCTGCAGCTGGACACACTTCTTGCAAGTTTAGAAAACCTTTACAAGAATTTGCAAGGTTTGCACTGCTTGGACATGAGAACGAAACTGAATAGGCTTCGTCAGATTCCCAGGAGCTTCAGGGCTTAGAGATGCCCTCACAGAAGCTGATAAAATAATAAGGAAGACAGACAGAGGAAATAGTCAGGGAGCACTTTTTCACAAGACACGCGAGTTCAAATCTACATAGCGTAAGTTTAATGTGAGAGAGGAAAAATTTAAAAGGGATGTGATGGACACATGTTTTTCACACAGAACTTCTGTGTGTGTAGAATGAATTGCCACATTTAGTGGCAGAGGTTGGTGCACTCACAACATTTCAAAGGCATCTGAATGGGTGTCTCGACAGGAAGACCTAGGGGAGATAAGGCACAAATATTGGCAGATATGTATGGATTAATTTCGGTTATCTGTTCAACAAGGGCAAGTTGGATCGCGGGATTTGTTTCCATGCTCGACAACTCTGAGATGCTCCAGCCACCGGCAACGGTTTGAATACACCATTTGCAAAAAACGCATGATGTTTGTTCGCCAACCAGCGAGTTTGGCTATTTTATTTGGAGCTTGGATGGGCCCAACCGATCCAGAGATGAAGGTTTTCCGGATATTTGCTGCCAATGACCATTCTTCTTGACACTTTCCCAAGTTCACCGTCAAAGATTTCGGCTGAAGAAAAATATCGCATTACCCACTTTGCTCTCCAGCGAATCCAAAAACTAATAGCTCTTAACGTGGAACAGAATCAAAACTGAAAAGGCAGTAACATGATCAAACAAACCGAAGGTTAAGTGCTATCTGTGAGGCACTGTGATTCGTCTCCAACATGAACTGCTCGCACAAATAACAGCGAGGCAATTCCAAACCTACTGGAGATTTAGTGTATTGCCAAGTCCTAGAAAGTGCTCAAGTATAATAAAACAAAATAGAACAACAACGAACCATTAAAAGTGAACATTCCCAATTATATCCGTGATTAAATGAGGCCATCAATGTGCCGGTGCCTCCATCTGATTGAGAGAGCCAATCACCTTTTTCCCTCACCAGGACATTAATGAAGGAAATGAAAGAAGTATAGAAACGTTGCACATCGCGATTAACAACCTTTTCGCCACAGCATCAAAAAACGGCGAACAGATTCAATGCAGGATCTTCTTTCGAAATAACGGTGAATTAGCTATATCTATTCACTTTCAGAGTAAACGAGGAACAACGCAAATTGTCTACAATATGAATAACGAACATAGACTACTTGGGTCCCAGATTCTGCTCATGCACAGACTTTCATATGGAACGGTTCCTTGGATGATTGCCCAACATCCAGAAATTTTCTGGCTGCCTTCTGTTTGCCCTGACACATTAATCCCTTGCTGCTCTAATCGAATTTGCCGATATTGCCATTTGTCCGTATTGCAACTCGGGATAGCTGGTCGTGGCAACTCGTGACTGCCACACAAATTCTTTGCCAAAATTGGATAGTCCCGCAATGTGATTCGCAGTACACGAACGTCGCAACGAGGATATGCCACGTGGCAAGTTAAAAAGCACGCTTACATTTATTAAAGTAAGTTTCTGGGAACTGACAGCCAGATTCCTCCTTGCCCTCGGAATTATTACAACACATAAACCAACAGCCTCTCTCAGAGACAAGTGACCAATGCCCAGCTTGTGCCGGACAAACGTAGTTGACAAGATTGCACGCAGGGACTGCACAACAAACTATAGAGGAGAAGCAGACAGACCACCATCGAGCTATATTCATGCAGTTCAGTTACCCTGTAAACCCCGTACACAGCTGTTCCTTGTAGGTACACACAGGGCACTGATTGTCTCTGACTCCGGGACTTGGGACTCGGATTATATGACCGTCTGCAGCACTGGTTACTTCCTTGTGTGAGGTAACTCCCGATGGAACATATATAAAACACGATAGCTCATTGAGAAATACGTCCAAAATAGTACCCATGAGACGTATTTCTGTTGAGTTTCTGGTCCTGTTCCTGACATGACATCCAGCATTGTACTTATTGTGTGCTTCCTCACGGTTGGGTGCATGCTTCCGTGATCGCATTGTGTGCAGTAATCTGCGTTTTAGCTGCAATTACCTGCGTTTGAAACCCAGGACCACCTGCCTCTATTCTATTTTCCTCTTCTCATGCGCAATTGCAACAGTAAACGATCAATTAATATTGGAACATGACATACACAGGCGTGTGAAAAGTCCAGTTTCCGTGGCAATTATGCAATGGTTAGAGATTACTTTGATTCAGGAGATAAGGATAGAAATGTGTTTGGATAGAGATGAGGAACATTGAGAAAAGAGGAAACCAGCCGGCGTAGCTTACAAGATCACTTACAGTAACCACAATGTAAAATGAAACGTGCAAGAAAAAATACTGCCTATGAATGATAAAAGAAGGCAAGGATTATGGGAAACATTCATTTCCCTTCTTCCACTCCTATTTGAATTGTAAAGAAACTTTGAAGAAAAGCAATAGAAAAGTCATATATGCAACATCGAACAACGTGCGCCATCCCTTGGTCATTGATTACTGTAGATTAGAATACTTACAATGTGGAAACAGGCCCTACGGCCCAGCAACTCCACACCGACCCGCCCCAGCCCAAATGCATTCCTCTCCATTCACCCCGTCAATTTAGCATGGCCATTTCACATAACCGGTACATTTTTGGACTGTGGGAAAAAACAAGTGGAAGCGCACGCTGCCATGGGGAGAATGTGCAAACTCCACACATTCAGTTGCATGAGGCGGGAATTGACTCTGACTCTGTGGCATTGTGAAACAGCAGCGCTCACGATGGTGTCAGGGTTAGATGGGAGTTATTTGCCGTCTTTTATTGGGAAAAATCTCTTTCATTGTGAGCATCTGGAAAGACCAGTTCGTTCGCCAGAAAAAGAAATGAATATGTCACTAACCTTGGATTGTTTCATGTCCAAGAACACTCAGATCAATGCCTCCCTTGATCAGCTCTGATGGTCATGTTTGCAAAGAAATCTAGCAAATTGCCAAGTGTGATTTTCCTTTCAATCAATAATTTTGACTCGGTTTGGCTGCAAATATCTTTTCCTAACTTTGTGCTTTTCTTCTTTTACATTGGTGTCTCGCACCTTACAATAGACAGCAGAGTTAGGAGAGGAGATGGAAGCATTTAGCCCATCAAGTCAGCGACAGCTTTCAATGAGATCATGGCTGATTTGGTTAATGCTCAACTCTGCTTTTTAGTCAGTACTCATGGCCGAGTGGTTAAGGTGATACGTTAAAAATCCATTGGGGTTTCCCCGCGTAGGTCTGAATCCTGCTGACTATGCTATGAATGCTTTGCTGCTGGGCGAATTTCTGCTCAAAGTTCAAAAAACCTATTTTGCAAACCAGGCCGGTAATTTAATTAGACTTTGGAACTCGAGTTTTTCATCAGAAATGTACCATACCTAAAACATTATCTCTGTTTCTCTTTCCAGATACACTGCTCGACACATCGGGTTTCTGTAGTTGTTATTGAACGTACTAAGCAGAATTGCTGCTTTTCATTCGGTTCCTTTAATCCCTGTCCTCTGTTCTCTGACTCTGGCCAGTGGCAACACTTCCTCCTGCTCGTCAAAGTGCTCATTCCCCACCGCTCCCTCTCCCATCATTACAAACAACCGCAGGAAATTGCTAGATAACCATCTTTGTACCAAAATGAAACTCACCAGCCTCGGGAATCTCTCCACCAAACGGGACTTCTCATCACTGGACATGGTGCAGGCCAGAGGTTTCTGAAGTTTTACTGCGAAAATATTGTCAATTTGCAGTTGGAAAAATGTTAAGGAACCAAACCCAATCCAGGCACCATCTTTGGGAATCTTGACAAACTCTTTGGGAAGTGGAATCAGAGGAGAATGCAGAAGGGTGAACTGTCGGACCGAGTAGAGGCCGGAACATTGACTCTGATGTTATCGGGACAGGAACTGATCTGAGACATTGAAAGAATTCTCGGCCCTGTACATGGGGAATAGAAAGTTCATTTGGACTCTGCGACAATGAAAATCTCTGGAACACACAAGACACTGAGAGGCAAAAAGGGAGATTATCCCTGATGGAGGTGAGCTGGTTCCCAGTGACATGGGTGTGTCTGTCGTGGGGGTATCAGACTGTTAAAATGTCTCCATAATGAATGGTTCAGTCTTTCATTTGGAAAAGTAAAACTGATAGAGGACAGTAGTCGTTTAGGGAATGGCACATTGAATTTGGAATTCAGTCACGGACTGCTTTAGAGGATCGTCGAATTTGTTAGGTTGGAAGTTTCAGCGCATTCGACCGTTAACTGAAACGTCCTTGTGGAACATAGTAAAGAATCTTTCCGTTGAATTAGCAGGATCTAGTATTGACTGATGGGGCCACAGCAGGCGGCAGGACGTGGTAACACGAAATAAAAATGCGCTGAGCTCAAACACAAGAACCATGCTCATTCGGTATGGCGGATCAACAGTACAGCATTTTAAAGAAGTTTAAGCAACGATCCTTCAATGTACAGGACATGCAACGCCAGGATTTGACACCATACTAGTCACGTTATTACCAGGTACTTTACCTAATTCATCAACGGTGTCAGCGCAGACGATGCTGTTCATATCCATATGTGTATTTGATTAGCTGTTCAGTCACAGTAATTTGGACATTTGGATCTTGATGAAAGTTGCTCCATAAGAATTTAAACTAACTTCCGCTGATACAGAAAAGAAACGTTCACACCTGGACATTCTCCAGTGCTAATGCACAGAAAGAGCCAATCTCGTATTGCGTTCATTTCAAACTGATATATTCATCTGTTTAAGCCGACAGGATAAAGAAGATACGTTCATCCTCTCGGGGCCCATTAACCACGTTAATATGCACAGAGGGAATACAACGCCAAGAGAACAGTATCATTGTCGTGAATTGATCAGCAGTGTTGTGTAAGTCAGTGTAAACAGTGGCCAGTATAGGCTGACCCATTAATACCAACAGTGAGCCTTGCATCACCACTTCCTCTCTCACTTACAGCCTCACACCCTCCAGTCATCATTGCCTTTTCACTTTACTCAAACGCCCTGCTCCACTACTCCCTTCTCCCGATCGCTTGCGGGCGTCCAGGTAGAACCTGCAGTTGTTCGAAACCCATTCGTGGCGTATAGACGTCACTCAATGGCACTGGATTCAATGCCCATCCCTAATTACTCTAGTGATTGAGATGATGAGTTACTGTACAGAAACTTGAGCGAACGTAACATAGAGGTACAGCCAAGATGCTGTTAGCGAGGGAGTTCCAGGATTTAGGAATATCCAGATACTTCCAACTCAGAAAGGCGAGATCCCTGATAGGTGATTTGCGGTCACAGTTTTCTCTTGTTTCTGCTGCTATTGTCCTTAGAGATAGATGTAAACATTCACAGGATTGATTCTGGCAACCAAAATAAAAACCCTGCATCTACTGTCGTTTGTGGAAGTGAGTTCCAAACCTCTCCCAAATATTGTGTGTAGAAGTGCTCACTAACATCTGTCCTGAATACTCTGAATCTCATTTTCAGACTCATTGCAGAATCCACAGCCAACTGAAACAGTTTATCGCTTCATTTTAGTGTCTTGCATTACTACTCTCAGGTCACCACTTAACATTCAAAGTTGTCGCAAAAACAGGCTTCATTTGTATATCAGAAACAGAAATGGTTCACCATATCTAACACCATCTGTGGGATAGCAAGAATTAATGTTTCGCTTCCGTTGACCATTCTTTGCAACTGACTTGCCTGATTTCTTATCATACCTACAAACGGTATGAAACCGGAACGGATGGCAGAACACAGAGATTAGGAAGTTCTGCATTTGCAGTGACATCGGGAGTCTCTATCACTGGAGAATTGTAAGGAGACTACTGCTCAGTGAACTGATCTCGCACTTCCTGTGTCTAAATAAGGAAACCTGTCAGTGAATTGGAGACTTTATTGTTCAAAAGTTTAAACCAAAGAGCAGATCAGCAGCAGACTAAAACAAGTGAAATTGTCATAATGCCTTATAAGGAACGCCAATGAAGACCAGGGTAGTGAGGATCACCTTCTCCACATGTTTGAATTGTTTGATGCAGTTTTCTGTGCGACGTTATCTCTCCCTTCAGGCAACTGACAAGCTCCTTGTTTGAAAATCTGTGTTGATGCATCACCAAAGGTGTTGCATTGTACTGTGTGTAAGCAGCTTGTGGAGACTGAGACTGTAGCATTGCTCACATTTGTTTTTGTTTTTTATTCAAATTTCTGAGAAATGTAGAAGCTTAATAAAAAGCTTAATCCCAGTTTTGGAGAAGCATTGCTCATCAGTACATGATAATCAGCTCACGTGAAGATATTGCAGAATTGATATCAGAGACCTCATTCAAACCCTGCAACGACAGATGCCATGAATTCTAAGTTGAAATTCTATGTCTAATGCCTTTAACCCATTACAACTTACCATGGAAAATCCCTTCCGATTCGCCTCTACCCCTTAGGGAAGTAAAGCTGCTATTCTTATTTGCTCCAAGATACATGTGACTCCAGACGCACAGAAACTGGATTGGTTGTTGCAGGTCAGTTATCTAAACTCCAGGACCTCACTTCAGGAATTATTCAAGGTTCTGTTCGTTAATAAATGTCCAGAGTTCAGCCGCATTCTTACCTCCTCAACTCCTGAAGCATTCCATTTCACAATGCAGCAGAATTCTGGCAATGTGAAGGCCTCGGCAGAAAAGTGAAATGAATTTCACACATCCTGATTAAGATAATCCAATCAACACCTCTGGAAATTCAATGGTGTTGCCATTACCTAGTCTTCAACGATCAACAATCTGGGAGTTACTATTAACCCCAAAATGAACTGTCCTCCCAACATAAATAATGTGGCTACAAGAGCAGGCCAGATAACTGCCATCAGTAATGGGCTTTGTGACTCCAATCGCTTCTTCAATACGGAGAAGTCTCACGTCAAGTGTGTGATGGAATACTCCCCGATTGACTGAACAAATATATCGACAACATACCCCAAGTTGTTGGAAAGCGCCATTATGAAACATTCGTACGAAAGGACAATGCTTAGAATATTTAATAACTGAAATGAAAGCAGAAAGTGCTGGAGAAGTTCAGCAACTCTAACAGCATACTTGGAGAGAAATACAGTTAATTTTTTGAGGCCAAAATGACTCTTCTTCAGAACAGTACTGAAGGGAGGACATGTAGGACAAGAAACATTACTTCTCTGACAATTTACCCAGTTGCTAACAGGTCGGCTGAGTTTCGTCAGAACGTTCCATTTCATGGCAATTGAGCCAGTTCGATTGGCACTTTATATGTAATTTCAATCCATTCACCACTGTCGCAGTTTTTTGATTCATCAACAATTTCCATTTGACATCACACTCCAACTCTAGTACTACTATCGTCCTAAAGACAAAGGAAGTAAACGAATGAGAATATAATTATCTGCATGTTCCCTTCCAAGCTACTAACCATCACAATTGGATAGGTTATCCTTCAGTCAGTCCTTCACTGTCCCAGTGGATCAGAGGGTTGCTCTCCTCCCCCACTTCAAAACATCCGAATAGTTAAATGAACTGTTCAAATAAACTTTATCAAACTCAATTGTTAGAAGGCCAATACTTACTGGGAGGTGAGAAAAACTTCACAAAAATGTAAGGCTTAAGCTACAGAGTTAAGAGGAGCAGTTTGGAAATATGTATCCCTGTGTTCTTGCAGCAGATTCATGTAATCAGACATTTGAGATAGGCTGACTCAGCAACTTGCCATGAATAGAAATTTTGAATTTGGTGATGCATTTTCACTAGAGGTATTTTCCAGCCATGATTCTGTTTCAATTAAATTTGCATAGTCGTCAATTCCAATTGAGATGAACACTTGCCAGTTAACGTTGACACAGATAATCAGCGTGAAACCACCATTCACCATTTTACTAGCAAGCTGCTGAGTTGTACCATGCCTTACGCTGTTAAAGTATCGACGTTATGAAATAGAATCATGCCATTCCTACAGTGTGGAAACAGGTCATTAGGCCCAACAAGTTCACACGCAACCTCTAAGGAGTATTCCACCCACAGCAATTTCCCTTCCCTATTACTTTGCACTGCTCCTGACCAACACATTCTGGAGAACGAGGTATAATTTAGTATATCCAATTTATCTAACCTGCATAGCTTTGGACTGTAGTCGGAAACTGGAGCAACCCGAAGAAACCCATGCAGACACTGGGAGAACATACGAACTCTAAACGGTCGCCTGAGGCTGGAATCAAATCCAGGCCCTTCATGTTGTAAGGCAGCAGTGCTAACCAACGAATCACGAAAGCTAACTTCAAACCTTAGTAGAGCCATTCTTCCGAATAAGCCTGATATCAAAGACATACACGTCTCCATAGCCATTTTGCAGCACAATGTAGACATAAGTAGACTAGACATACTCCAGCACGTGGCTGAAGGTGATCAGTTAGAGGATAGATGTTTTATCATCATTTATGAGCAGCTGACTAAGCTGCACTACTTAAAGGCTGCAGCAGGAAGTCCTCAATCAAATATGTTCTTCTTACCATTCGTCCTGCTAAGACTGCGGTATTTATGTTCATTTAGGCTATGTTATATATTTTCGGTTACACCATTCTCCTGTTAGAAGGCATCCCCCGAGATTTTATTTCATGACTTTGCCTGTTTGAAATTTGGAAAGTCTCTCAGATACTGCCAAAACCTCTTCAAGAGGCTTCCCCTCCCAGAATCAGCTCTTGCCTTCGAACTTCCCCTCATTGTCAGTCCTACTCCATAGAAACTAACTGGAGACAAATACATGTATGATGTCACCGAACAGGCCATCACCGCGCTTCACCCTCTCCCAGGGAGCAGCACGGCTCAGCGTTGATGTTCGATGCCTTGCAAATCCACTTGGGATGATGGGAAGAGTGGTTATCATCAACCTATACACGATCAAAATGAACCTGAATCTGAGAAGTTACCATTCCAATCAGCTTGAAGTACGTCCATTAAATGTAGATAAATGAGACTAATTCGACTGTTTATGATATTGATTAAGAAACACAAGATTTGATCTTAATGGTAAAAAGCTGTGATTTCCGAAGCGTGAACACTGAATGCATAACTTTAAATTGCGTAAGTGCAGACTTCGAGGTGTAGTTCCTGTGTGAGAATTGGAATATCGTTTGCAGACATTCAAAACGACACCTAGAAACATTATTTATCTTTCGGACTGTCTGGAAAATCGCACGATCGCAATAATTTTCGTAAAATCCCAATTGTGTGGAAGTAGGCCGTTCGGTCTATCAAGCCCACACCAAAGCAGTGAATATTACCCCAACAAATCACTTCCTAATCGATCCCCTTCCGGTTTCTCACAGCGAAATAACCTAAAGTCTACATACCTGGACAAGTTGGGTATTTTTCCATTTGGCAATCCACCGAAACTACACAGCTTTCATAATGTGGGAGGAAAACTCACGCACACATGGGAGGAGTACAAGCACCATACAGACAGTCGCCACAGGCTGGAATTGAACTGGGTCCCTGGCACCGTGTGGTAGAAGTGCAAAGCATGGTTTTTCTTCCGTCAGCTCACTGGGTTCAAGATAAATGACATTTAAACAACTCAGGCAAAGCTTTGAAGCATATATAGTCCCTTGAAGTATGTTTTTCTTTGAAATTGAACCACATTCCAAAGTACATACATTGCAAAAGAACCGCTTGAACCTTAACATTTCATCACGAGCAACAACAAGTTCAGAATTACATGCGGCAACAGGAGTAAATGAGCTTGAACATAGTGTGGAGGGGATAGTGCGTGCAGTGGTGTTTCCGTGTACCTGCTGTGGAGGTTGTTGGACTGCGATGGACCAATTCAGAAATCACACCAGGTTAAAGATGCACATGTTTATTTGAAATAACAAGATTTCGGACCAGAACCCTTTCGTTAGGTGAAGTGGGAGGGAATAACACAGAACACTGAATTTAAGGGAAGAGAGATCAAGGGCAGACAGATCAAAATATCAGGCAAATTGTGGGAGTGGAGTGTCAAAGACTTAGTCTCTGCAAGTGAACAAGAGTGTCAGTCAGTGTGAGTAATGTGTCAATAACTGAGTGCCAACAGAATGGTTGACCTATGATCCAACAAAGTGAGGCAGAGAGATAATTACAACCCATTAAAATAAAGTCGTACTGGAGACAAATCAAGGCACTGGAATGACATGGAACAGAAACAGAAGCAACTGGAAAACCGCTCCACAACAAAAACACCAGAAGAAGGATCACCAGTTCCGAAACATTAACTGTCATGTTCCGAAACATTAACACCCCGCCCAGTAACCCTTGCCCTTGCTCCTGGTTTACAGCATTCCCAGTTCTTCTGATTTTTATTTGGCTAGAGTCGCATGCCGCGAGTCTGAACCAAATTATCAGTAAGCCAATATTGAACAAAGTGATTAAGGTAGAGAGACAATAACAACTTGTCACGGTGATGGTGTGAAAACAGAATAATAAGGAAGATTTCACAGATACAGAACAGTGTGGTGGGTCACAGGTGGTGTGACATTAACCGAATATCATGGTTGATGCCATCACCACAACTAAGGCAGTTGGCGATCCAATTCTGTTTGGCGATTTTGCGTTGTTGTATATCTCGAAAGCCACCTTGGCCGACATTTAGTCGAAGATTGAAAACCAAATGTCCTTGATTGCTGAACTCTTCCCCGACTGGGTGTGAATAATCCTGTCTGGAAACTGTTATGCTGTTACCATTCATCCACTGGCACACCATCTGCATGGTCTCGCCATATATCATTACAGGGTATCTTGTGGTATCTTCTGGTATCATTGCCTGCTACATATGTGACAAACAACATTGCCTGAGTCACATGCGTACCTGTCATGTACGTGGTGGGTGGTGTACCAACGGGTGATGGTAGTGTCCATGTCTTGCAAAGGTTGCGAAGGCGTGGTGCTGTGGTGTTGTGGTTAATGCTATGTGAAGGCTGAGTAGTTTACTGTAAACGGTCGTATGTTATAATTTTGCTGGGTGTTTGAAGGTGAGAAGTGAAGTCATGGGGATGTTCTTAATGAGATGCTCATCATCATCGGTGACATGCTGAATCCTGTGAAGAACGTGCTGAACTCCAGGAAAGTACTGACGATGAAAGGTACTCTATTAGTCGCATCCTCTGTCTGTCTTCTAACGAGTTCACAGCAGATTTTCACTGTGGCACACCGGAACTGGCAATCAATCAGTTCAACATGTACCCCATCATCATGAGGATATCCTTCAAAATATTTAGGTGTCTGTCGCATTATTCCTCATCTAAGCGGTTCCTGTGCAGGTGAAGAGCTTGTCCTTACGGTATGGCTTCTTTAATATATTTAGGGTGGAAGCTGGAGAAGTGCAGTATCATGCAGTTATCCTTGGGCTTGCGGTGGAGTGAGATGCTGAGGTGTTAGTTCTTAATCTTGGTTTGTGGTGGGTTTGGTTGTATCATCCTTATAAATGGAATAGGCATTCAGTTAAAACCACGAACAGAAATACCAGGAGAATCTCAGCAGATCTTACAGCGTCTATTCAGAGAGAATCAGACACAAATATTTCAAAACTTCATCAGAACTCGGTAATCTCCCACAGGCACTGCCAAACTGGTTAGTTCCGACAGCAGTTTCTGTTTTTGCTTCAAATTCCCAGAATCCACAGTTCTTTACATTAACCATTAAAGCAATGCAGAAACTTTTTTTATCGTTCGTCAAACCAAAGGTTGCTGTTTGGAAAACATTTTCCTGACCCCATTAGAAACACGAAACAGTGCTGCACAGAAAACAGATGCAGTAAGAACATCAATCACTGTCGCCCTGGCGCTATTGAACCAGTAACATTTCAGTTAACAGTCGAATGAGCTGATACTTCCAACCTAACATCTTGGACGATCCTCGAAAGCAGTCTGT
Source organism: Chiloscyllium plagiosum (assembly GCF_037043375.1). Lineage (NCBI taxonomy): Eukaryota > Metazoa > Chordata > Chondrichthyes > Orectolobiformes > Hemiscylliidae > Chiloscyllium > Chiloscyllium plagiosum. The sequence continues at coordinate 69,273,624 of NW_028270180.1, read as the reverse complement.
GATTGACCTCCCACTTCAGGCTGCCATTCCCAGAACGACAACTGTCCTCTATCAGTTTTACTTTTCCGAAATAAGGACTGGGACATTCATAATCGCGACATGGGAACAGTCTGATCCCATCCACGACAGACACACCCATGTCACTGGGATCCAGCTCTGCTCCAATCGGGAACATCTCTCTTCGAACCTCTCAGTATCTTGTGTGGTATCGAGTATTTCCATTGTCCCAGTGTCCATATAAGGTTTGTATTCCTCATGTACAGGACCGAGAATTACTTCAATGTCTCCAATCAGTTCTTGTCCTGAGAACATCAGAATCAATGTCCCGTCCACTTAAAGAATGGGAAGTTGTCCTGACTGTTTCCGATCAGTCTGACAATTCACCCTTCTTCATTCTCCTCTGAGTCCTTTTCCCAAAGAGTTTCTGAAGATTCACAAAGCTGGAGACTGGGTGACGTGTTTTGCCTTCTTAACATTTTTTCACCCGACAAGTGACAATATTTTCCCAAATTCTGTTCACAATCGTCTGTATTTCACCATGTCCAGGGATGAGAAGTCCCGTTTTGTGGAGGGATTCCCGATGTTGGTGAGTTTCGCTTTGGAGCAAAGATGGTTTGTCAGCAATTTCCTGCGGCTATTTATAATGATGGGAAAATTAGTGGTGGGGATTGGCTCTTCGACGAGCGGGGGGAAGTGTTGCCGCTGACCAGAGTTAGTGAACGGAGGACTGCGGTAAAAGGAATCAATTCAAAAGCAGCACTTCTGCACAGTAAATTCAAAGAATACTGCAAAATCTCGATGGGTCTGGCAGTAACTGTGAAAAGAGAAACGGAGATAATGTTTTAAGTGTGTTGCATTTTTGATTAATAACTTGAGTTTGCTAAGTCTAATCAACTGACTGGTCTTGTTTGTTGAGACGAGATTGCTGAACTGTGAGTGAAAACTCGTCCAGCATGACATCACTGAAAACGGAACCAGCAGAATTCGAACCTGTGGAGGGAAGCCCCAATGGATTTCTAATCCATCACCTGTATCACGCGGCCATGACTACACGCGTGCAATGCTGTCTTAGTATGTCTTATGTAACGGAAAATTCCAAGCTGAAACACCAGGATTTGGCTTTTTCTGGTACCCCAGTATTCGCTGTCAGACTCTCTTGCTTTCGAAAGGAGGAGAATGCTGGGGTGCCAAGAAAAGCCAAATCCTGGTGTTTCAGGTTGGAACTTTCCATTACATAAGACATACTAAGACAGCATTGCGCGCATGTAGTCATGGCCGCATCAATTTGAAGTGCACACATATTGATGAGAGATAAAGTGGATGGGTAGGATCCATTTTCATGCGCAGAGAGGTGAATAAACACAGCACTGGATCGCGAAAGAAAAATGTCCTTGCATTAGGGCGGCACGGTGGCACAGTGGTTAACACTGCTGGCTGACAGCGCCAGAGACCCGCGTTCAATTGCCACCTCATGCGACTGACTGTGTGGAGTTTGCACGCTCTCCCTGTGTCTGTGTGTGTTTCCTCCGAGTGCTCCGGTTTCCTCCCACAGTCCAAAGATGTGCAGGTCAGGTCAGGCGAATTGGCCATGCTAAATTGCCCGTAGTGTTAAGTAAGGGGTAAATGTAGGGGTATGGGTGGGTTGTGCTTCGGCGCGGCGGTGTGGAATTGTTGGGCCGAAGGGCCTGTTTCCCCACTGTCAGTAATCTAATGTGTCTAGCCCTATTCACTGGCAGTAGAATTACGCTCATTGAAGTCTTCTTGAAAACAATTCACCACTGGCAAATCTGATGTGCAAATTCGGTATACTATTTTTAATCAGAGGTCAAAATATGAAAATGTGTCAAATACACGGAGCGGCACTGGAGAGTGCAGACCTACCTTCAGGGGCTTATTCTGCTCTGATGTACACCCCCGAGAAATTGGGACGAGAGTGCGTTCTCACAGCTGAAGGGATCAAACATTTAAGAAAATGATAAGGAGGATATTCACTCTTTCAGAGGGTAGCAAATCCGTGGGTTTGCTAACCACAGAGGGCTGTGAAGGCGAGGTCTATTCAAGGCTGTGATAGACAGACATGGAGCATCACGGAGATGAGAATAAAAACGGGGGTTGAGAATTAACCAAATCAGCCATGATCTCATTGAATTTTGTCGCAGACTTGGTAGGCTAAATTGCTTCCATCTGCTCTCGTATCTTTGCCGTCATTTGGAAGATACCGGACACCATTTTAAAAGAAGAAAAGCACAACTTTAGGGAGAGGTGGTTTCAGTCAAACTGAATCAAAATTATACTTGGCATGTTTCCAGATTTCTTTGCTAGCATGACGAGCAGAGTTGATCAAGGTCGTCTGATTGTACTTGGGCATGAAACAAACAAAGATTAGTGACATAATCTTCATTTTATTTATGTCAAAAGTAATATCTTTCCTGATGGTCACAACAAAGAGGATGGTTTCCAAGAAAAGACAGAGACTAAGTCAGCTGTAAACTAATCGATGACCAAAATATGGCTCGCGTAGTTCTCTGGGACAGATATGATTCATTGATTATTGTCATCCAAACTTTTTTTTTACCATTGAACCGTGAGTGGGAGATGGGAAGCTAAGATCACCCGTAACTATTGCCAGCTTTTATCACTCACATGTAGTATTTTTTTCTTGTACGTAGTGGTTACTGCGAGTGCACTTGGAAACTACACCTGCGGATGACTTCTTTCCTCACTGGTCCTCATTTCTACACAAACACGTTTTATATCCTTATCTCCTGAATCAAAGTAATATGCAACCAATTGATAAATGTCACTAATACCTTGGCATTTCACCCGCCTCCGTTTGTCACCTTCCAATGTAAGTTAATGATTTGCTGTGTTGCAATTGCACACAATAAGAGATAACAAAATACAGGGAGGTGTACCAGGTTTGCAAACGCACGTTATTGAAGCTACATTGCAAGTTTCTGCCCAAAATACGATCACGGAAGCATGCACTGAACCGTCAGGAAGCACACAATAAGTCCAGTTCCAGAGGGCATGACAGGAACAGCACCAGAAAAACCACCAAAATACTTCTCTCGGCTAATACTTTGGATGTACATCTCAATGAGCAATCGAGTTTTACATATGTTCCAACAGTAGTTACAACACAAGGAATTAACCAGTGCTGCAGACGGTCCAAGCCCCTGAATCAGAAACACTCAATGCCCTACATACAACTACAAGAACATCTGCCCGTGGCGGATACGGGCTGGCTGAAGTTCATGATTGCAGCTCGCTAATTGTCTGTCTGTTTCTCCGATATAGTGTTTCGTGCAGTCCCTGCGTGGAATCTTGACAACCGCATTTGTCCTGCACAAGATGGGCATTGAATATTGTTTTCTGGTGAGCTTTCCCTCAGCGAGGCTGTTGGTTTATGTGCTGTCCTAAATCCGTGTGTTCAGAGGAGTCTGGCTATCAGTTTCCAGAAATGTATTTTATTAAAGGGAAGCAAGGTGTTTCAATTGCTTTATGGCATATCCTAGTTGACAATTTAGTGTGCCAGACATCTGGGAATGCAGTTGTGGGATACATATTCTTGGCAAAGAATTTGTGTGGCCGTCACTAATTGGCACGGCCAGCTGTCCCGAGTAGCTATACGTACAGACAGAAAGCATCCTCGAGAGCAGCACAACAGTAATAGAACATGGCAATCAGAAGGCAGCCAGAGATTTTCTAGAAGCAGGGCACCCATCCATGGATTCCATCAATAAACACATTGATCAGGATCCAATCTGCAACACCAACAACTGGACCCAGCGGAACTGAAACTAAATCAATTCCAACCGCCACATGACAGTAGGCTTCACAACAGGCTCTGCAACCCTGAGGATGTTACCCAGAACTGTGAGGATCCCACTTCCCAGCACCGCAAAACATTCCAACAACATCTCCATGAAGCACACGAGCTTCGCATCTTTCTGCTCCAAAGCACTCCGATTTTTCACAGCAGAGAATTGTACACTGAACTCCCGCGTGCAAGGTGAGGATGCCAAACCCAACACGATCAATAACGGCAGTGAGAGCGAGGGCAACAATTTCCATTGTCATATGAACAGCCACAAACACTCTCTTTGAAAGGTACCTTTAAATATGAAAGTCTGTGCAGCAGTATAATCAGGGAACCAAGCAGCCTGCGCTGGGTATTCATATTTCAGACAATTTCCTTTGTTCACCGTTTTCACTGAACGTGAATGGATATTACTATTTCATTGCTGATACGAAACCAGATTCTGCATTGTATCTGCTCGCCGTTTTTGTTGTTGCAGTGGCGAAAAGGTTGGCAATCGCGATGAGAAATGTTTTTTGTATTTCTCGCATTTCCTTCATTACTGTCCTGGTGAAGGGGGCTGGTGATTGGTCCTCTCGATCAGATGGAGTCATCAGCACATTGTTGACCTAATTTCATCACGGGTGCAATTGGTAAACTTCATTTTTCATGGATTATTGCTGTTCCGTTTTGTTTTATGTTTGTTGAGCACTTCCTGTGACTTGGCAATGCACTAAATCTCCAGTATGTCCTGAATTGCCTCGCTGCCGTTTCTCTGAGCAGTTCATGACATAATCGGATTGCACTGTAACAAAGGCAGCATGCATGCTTCGGTGTGTCTGACAATGGTCCACCCTTTCTGTTTTGCTTCTGTTCCACATGAAGAGCTGTCAGTTTCTGGATTCGTTGGAGAGCTGAGGGGGGTAACATTATCCGTGTGGTATTATTCTTCAGCCAAACTCTTTGATGGAAAAGTTGGGAAGGTGCCAAACGAATGGTCATTGGCAGCAAAAGTCCGGAAAGACCCTCATCGCTGGGTCAACTCGTCCCATCCACCCTCCAGAAAGAAAGGCAAACGCGCTTACTGCCTAACAAAGAGAGTGCATTTTTTTTGCAAATGGTCCATTAAAACTGGTGTTAGCTGCGGGAGCACATCAACGATGCCGAGCACGGAAAAATACCCTACTATCGAACATGTCCCTGATGAACAGATAACCGAAATTAATTGAACCATATTTGCCAAAATGTGTTCCTTATCTCTCCGAACGCTTCCTGTGTATATACCCATTCGGGATGCCATTGAATTTGCCTTAAATGTGGCAAATCATTCTGCACACACAAAAATGTCTGAGTGAACTCGCTGAGTTTCTGCATGACACCATGACCAAACTTTGGGCCAAAGTTGGAAACTGCGACTAGAATAGATGGCTCTCTGATTAGCCGCAATGCACAATGGGCGGAATGGCCTTTCCCCACTTTGTAAATCTTCGAAGACAAGTTGAAAATAATCTGCAACGAAAATGTTCGTGTGAGGATTTACTTGTGAGGATTCGGTACTCTCAGCACCGTGGCCCGGATCGTATTCCCGCTCATGGAATGGTTGTATTGTTCAGCAAACGTATCGGTGGACCAGTACTTCTGCCGATTTTCCGATGCTGGCAGGTCATTGGTTTTGTCCAAAACATTATGAAGGTTAACATAAAACAAATAGCTGCAGTAGCTGGAAATCTGAGCCAAAAACGAAAATTGTTTGCGGAACGCAGCAAGACTGGCAACAGAAACGTCGACTTTCCTGCTCCTCGGATGCTGCCTGACCTGCTGTGCTTTTCCAGCATCACTCTGATCTAAAATCAGGTTCCAGCATCTGTAGTCCTCACTTTTGCATCGTTCCTTCAGTGTCGCTGGTTCCCTATGCAAGAACTCCATCTCTAGCGGTTTCATGTCTGTACCTCCACGCTGAGGATTTGAAGCGTGAAGAAAAGTAACTCACCCCCTCCATCTCTGGGGTAATTAGGGACTGAAAAAGAATCGTGTCACATTGAAATATATCGAGATGCGACTTAATGTTTGTCTTTTATTGGGAACCATCTCTTTCATTGTAACCATCAGGAAAGAACATTTCGTTCGCCAGAAAAAGAAATGAATATGTCACTATTTGTTTGCTTCAGGTCCAAGAATACTCAGACCAATAGCTCCCTTGCTTACCTCTGCTGGTCATGTTCGCAAAGATATCTAGCAAATTGCCAAGAGTGATTTTCCTTTCAATACATAATTTTGACTCAGTTTGGCTGCAAATATCTTTTCCTACCTTTGTGCTTTTCTTCTTTTACATTGGTGTCTCGCACCTTACAAATGACAGCAAAGGTCTGAAAGGAGATGGAAGCATTTAGCTCATCAAGTCAGCGAGAGCTTTCAATGAGATCACGGCTGATTTAGTCAATTCTCAACCCGACTGCGCTGTCTGTAGTCATGGCCGAGTGGTTAAGGCGATGGATTAGAAATCCATTGGGGTTTCCCCACGTAGGTTCGAATCCTGCTGACTACGTATGAATACTTTCCTGCTGGAATAATTTTCGCTCAAAGTTCAGAAAACCTATTTTGCAAACCAGGCCAGTAATTTGATTAGACTTGGGAAACTCGAGTTCTTCATCAGAAACGTTCCATATTTAAATCATTATCTCTGTTTCTCTTTCCAGGTACATTGCTCGACACATCGGGTTTCTGCAGTTTTTATTGAACGTCCTAAGCAGAAGTGCTGCTTTTCATTAGATTCCTTTAATCCCTGTCCTCTGTTCTCTGACTCGGGTCAGTGGCAACACTTCCTCCTGCTCGTCAAAGTGCTCATTCCCCACCGCTCCCTCTCCAGTCATTACAAACAACCGCAGGAAATTGCCACTTAACCATCTTTGTTCCAAAGTGAAACTCACCAGCCTCGGGAATCTCTCCACCAAACGGGACTTCTCATCCCTGGACATGGTGCAAGCCAGAGGATTGTGAAGAGATACTGTGAAAATATTGTCAGTTGGCAGTTGGAAAAATGTTTAGGAAGCAAACCATATAATTTAGGCTCCAGCTTTGTAAATCTTGAGAAACTCTTTGGGAAATGGAATCAGAGGAGGATGAAGGAGTGTGAAGTGTCGGACCGAGTAGAGGATGGGACATTGACTCTGATGTTCTCGGGACAGGAACTGACCTGAGGCGTTGAAAGAATTCTCGCTCACGTACGTGAGGAATGCAAACTTTACCTGGACTCTGGGACAATGAAAAACTCTGGAACACTCAAATCAATATCCAAATATTGACTGGGATCACTACAGTACGAGTACTATAGATGGGTCAGTTTTTGCCCAGTGTGTGCAGGAGGGCTTCCTGACACAGTATGTAGACATGCCTTCAAGGGACGAAGCCACTTTCGATTTAGTACTGGGTAACGAGCCTGGCCAGGTTTTAGATTCGGAAGGAGGCAAGCACTTTGGAGACAGCGATCACAATTCTCTCAGGTTTACTTTCGTGATTGAAAGGGATAGGTGTACGCCACGGAGCAAGAATTTCAGCTGGTGGAAGGGAAATTGCGATGCAATGAGGTGAGATTTAGGAAGCGTAGAATGGGGTAGGAAACTGCAGGGGGTGAGCACATTAAAAATGTGGAGCTTATTCAAGGAAAAGCTCCTGTGTGTCCCAGATAAGTATGTACCTGTCAGGCAGGGAGGAAGATATAGAACGCGTGAGCCGTGGTTTACTAAGGAAGTGGAATCCCTGGTCAAGAAGAACAAGAAGTCTTATGTTAGGACAAAACGTGAAAACTCAGAACGCTCGAGGGTTCCAACGATATCAGGAAAGATCTAAAAAGAGAGCTGAGAAGAGCCAGGAGGAGACATGAGAAGTTGTTGGCCGATAGGATCAGGGTTAACCCTAAGGCTTTCCAGAGGTATGTCAGGAATAAAAGAATGACGAGAGTTAAATTTGGGACAATCAAGGATAATAGTGGGAAGTTGTGTGTGGAGTCAGAGGAGATAGGGGAAGCGCTAAATAAATATTTTTCGACAGTGTTCGCTGTAGAAAATGAAAATGTTGGCGAGGAAGATACTGAGATACTTGCGTCTAGAGTAGTAGATATTGAGGTTCACAAGGATTAGGTGATAGAAATACTGGAGAGTGTGATAACAAGTTCCCTGGGCCGGTTGGGATCTGTCATAGTATCCTCTGGGAAGCAAGGGAAGAGATTGATGAGCCTTTGGCATCGATCGTCAAATCATCGTTGTCTACAGGAATAGTGCCTGTGGAATGGAGCATAGCATATGTTGTTCCCGTGTTCAAAAAGTGTCGTAGAGACAACCCTGGTAATTACAGACTAGTGAGTCTCACTGGAGTTGTTGGTAACGTGTTGGAAAAGGTTATTATAGATAGGATTTATGACCATTTAGAAAAGAATAGTCTGATCAGGGACAGACAGCACGGTTTTGTGATGGGTAGGCCTTGCCTCACGAATCTTACTGACTTTTTTTACAAAGTGACCAAACACGGAGATGACAGTAAATAAGTTGATGTGGTGTATATGGGTTTCAGCAAGTTGTTCGATAAGGTTCCCCACAATAGGCTATCATACAAAAAGCGGTGGAATGGAATTTTGGGAGAGATGGCAGCTTTGATCAGTAATTGGCTTGCCAATAGAAAACAGTGTTATAGTTGATGGAACATGTTCTTCTTGGTGTCCAGGTACTGGCGGCCTACCACAAGGGTCGGTGTTAGGTCCACTGCTGTTACATGAGATCTAACCTTGCCAATCAGTCTCCCATGGGGAACATTGTTGAACGCCTTACTGAAGTCCATATAGATCACATTTACTGCTCTGCCCTCATCAATCTTCTTTGTTACTTCTTCAAAAAATTCAATCACGTTTGTGAGACATGATTTCCCACGCACAAAGCCATGTTAACTATCCCGAATCAGTACTTGACTTTCCAAATACTTGGACATTCTGTTCCTCAGGACTCCCTCCAACAATTGGAGTATTCTTGGCAGATGCAGTTTCATGTCGGGAATGCGAGGTCATATACTTTGTTGGGAAGAATCAAAAGACACGCTCGATTAAAATCGATGGAAACGCAAAAGATGTGCAGTGTAGAGGAGTCTCAGTGTTCTTATACATGAAACGAACAAAGGTTAATCACATATTTATTTCTTGCTGGCAAAAGAAAGCCTTTTCTGATGCTCACAATTGAAGAGACGGTTTCCAAGAAAATAGGAAAATTAAGTCACCAGTAGAGTAATCAATTACCAAGGTATCCCTCGTAATGTTTTTGGGACATGTGAGATTTTTTTGATTATGGTTCTCCAAACGTTTTTACAATGGAACCGAGAGTTTTAGATGGGAAGTTAAGATCACGCATGACTATTGCCAAATTTGTCACTCACACACAATATTTTTTCCTTGTCCGATTTATTTCGCTTTGTGGTTACTGCGAGTCGGCTTGTAAACTACACATGCTTGTGAGTTCATTCCTCACTGTTCCTCAACTCCAGTCAAACAGAATTTACATCCTTATTTCCTGAATCAAGGTAATCTCTAACCATTGCATAAATGTCATTAAAACTTCGGTATTTCACACGCCTCTGTATATCATCTTACAATATTAATTGATCCTTTACTGTATTGCAGTTGCGCATAAGAAGAGAAAAATTGAATAGAGAATGGTGGACCTCTGCTTCCCACACCCGTTATTGAAGCGAAAAAGCAGATGACTGTCCATAATGCGATCATGGAAGCATATGCCGAAACCTCAGGAATCACAGAATAAGTGTAGTGCCATAGAGCATGTCAGGGACAGCACGAGAAAGACAACAGAAATGCTGCTCTGAGCTCCTATTTTGGATATATTTCTCAATGAGCAATAGAGTGTTACATGTGTTCTATCAGGAGTTACCTCACTCATGGAAGTAACCAGTGTTGCAGACGGTCATATCATCCGAGTTCCAAGCCCTGGAATCAGAGACATTCAATATTCTGTGCATAACTGCAAGGAATATCTGTCCGAGGCGTTTACAGTCCAGGTGCAATTATGAATGCAGCTCTCCAATTGTCAGCCTCTTTCTCCTTTGTCGTGTTTCGTGCAGTCCCTGCGTGGAATCTCGTCAACCACGTTTGACCTGCACATGATGCGGATTGGGCCTTGTTTTCTCGTGAGTTGTTGTCTGAGTGAGGCTCTCGGTTTCTGTGCTGTCATAAGTCCGAATGTTCGGAGGAGTCTGGATATCGTTTTCCAGAATTTGTTTTTAATACAGGGAAGCATTTAAAAATTACCTCAAAGCATATCCTCGTTGCGAGCTTTGTGTGCCATGCATCTGCGAATGAAGGTGTGTGGATATTAGTTCTTGGGAAAGAATTTGTGTGGGCGTCAGTCCAGCAGTCCCTCGTAGCAATACGTAGAAACGGCAAGGGTCACACATTCGAATAGAATAGCACAATAATAGGACAGGGCAAGCAGAAGACAGCCAGACAATTCCTGGAAGCAGGGCACTCATCCACGGATTCCATCCGTTGGACCCAATCTGCAATCCCAAGAAACGGAAGCAGCGGGAATGAAACCAAATGAATTCGTACCAAAACATGAGAGCAGCGCTTCACAGGAACCTCGACAGCGCTGAGAATGTCACCCAGACAGGCGAGGAAAAGTCTAAAAACCATCTTCCTCGCGTCACCGAACTTTTCAACAAGAACTCCAGAAGCATCCGAACTTCACATCTTTCTGCTCCAAAACACTCCGCTTTTCCACAACAGAGAATTGCACACTCAACTACCGCGTGTAAGATGAGAATACCAGCCTCCACACTACCAAGGCCGGCAGTAAGAGCGAGGGGAAACAGCTGCCACTGTTATTCCACAGCTACAAACGCTCTCTTTGAAAGGTACATTTTCGTATGTATGTCGGGGCAGCAGTAGAATATGGGAACTAAACAGCCTGCGCTGTCGATTCATATTCTGGATAATGTGAGTTGTTCACAGTTTTCCCTGAAAGTGAGTGGACGTCGTTATTTCACCGCTGTTGTGAAGCCAGATCCTGCACTGAACCTGCTCCCTCGTTTTTGTTGTTGTGTCTAAAAGGTGGGCAATCGCAACGTGAAACTTTGTTATATTTCTCTCATTTCCTTCATTACTGTCCTGGTGAGGGAGGCTGGAGATTAGCTCGCTCGATCAGATGGAGGCACCAGCGCATTGTTGACCTAATTTAATCGAGAATATAATTGGTAATATTCACTTTGCATGGTACATTTTTCTGTTTTGTTTTATGTTACTTGAGCACTTTCTGTTACTTGGCAATGCACTAAATCTCCAGAATGTCGGGAAGCTCCGTTTGGAATTGCTTCGGTGCTATTTGTGTGAGCAGTTCTTGACATACACGTCTCACACTGCCTCACAGACAGAAGTAATGAGTTTGTGTGTCTGATAATGACTCTGCCTATTAGGCTTTGCACCTGGTCGACGTTAAGAGCTGTCAGTTTTTGGATTCACTGGAGAGTTGAGGGGATAGCACGATTTGTGAGGTTTTTTTTTGGTCAACGAAATTATTTGATGGCGAACTTGGGAATGTATCAAGGAGAATGGTCATTGTCTGTAAATGTCTGGAAAACATTCCTCTCTGTGTCATTTCAAAACATTACGCCTCAAGAAAAAAATAAAATTCAAACACGCTGACTTAGTAACAAACAGCATGCGTTTTTGCAAGTGGTCTATTCAAACTGTTGTCAGGTCCTGGAGTGTCACAGAATTGCCGAACATGGAAGCAAACCTTCTGATCCAACTTGCACCTGCTGAACAGATGACCGTAACTAATCTAAACATATTTGCTAATATTTGTCCCTTATCTCTCCGAACACTTCCTGTCTCTATACCCATTTAGATGCCTTTGAAGTGTTGTGAGTGCACCAATCTCTGCCACTAAATGTGGCAATTTATTCCACACGCACAAAAATGTCTGTATTAAAAACAAGTGTTGCTCACATCCTTTTCAAATTGTACTGCTCTCACATTAAACCTATGCTATCGCAGGGACAGACCACTATAAACACCGGAGGAAACATAAAAGAAACGCTTCGCAGGAGGCTCCCAAGCACTGATGATGTCGCCTAGCCAGGGGACGAAACGTTTGCAACAAAAACTTCCAGCTCGGCGAACAGAACCACAACAACGAGCACCCGAACTACAAATCTTTGCACAAACTTTGAATTTCCAAGGACATCCCTCAGGCCTGAAGCTCCGGGGAAAACTGTCGAAGAATATTCAGCTTCTCACTAATGTCCACACCGTGCAAACCTTTCAAATCGTTGTAAATATTGTTTTTAAAAAATGCGAAGGTATTCATAGAAAGTGCCCGGGGAAATTGCCTGAAGTGAAGCGATGCTGAAACATTAGTCTTGACAGGTTTGGCGCTGAGTTATCGTCAGGGAACGTCGCCGAGTGGTTTAATGTAGGTAAAAGCTGAAAATGTGTTGCTGGAAAAGCGCAGCAGGTCAGGCAGCATCCAGGGAACAGGAGAATCGACGTTTCGGTCATAAGCCCTTCCTGAAGAAGGGCTTATACCCGAAACGTCGATTCTCCTGTACCCTGGATGCTGCCTGACCTACTGCGCTTTTCCAGCAACACATTTTCAGCTCTGATCTCCAGCATCTGCAGACTTCACTTTCTCCCTAATGTAGGCAAAAACAATGAATGCAGATGCTGGAGACCAGATTCAGGATTAGTGGTGCTGAAGAGCGCAGCAGTTCAGGCAGCATCCGAGGAGCAGTAAAATCGACTTTTCGGGCGAAACCCTGTATTCCTGATGAAGGGCTTTTGCCTGAAACGTCGATTTTACTGCTCCTCGGATGCTGCCTGAACTGCTGTGCTCTTCCAGCACCACTAATCCAGAGAGGTTTAATGTGCTGGGTTTCGGATCCAGTCTCTATTGCGTCGTGGGTTTGAAACCCAACTTTGCAATAGAACAACAGCAGGCAGCTTTTTATGAATGAACTACACAGGTCCTGATATTGTTTTATGGGTGTGTTTGTTACTCCTCGGGTCTCTCACCCTCTCTGCGATAAACACGGGTACATGAGCAACTGATTCTTAAAATAATGAGAACTACTGCTGTCCACATCCTCTCGAGCACTGTGTGTTTGGATGTGCACACGCACAATTTTGCGGTCAGTTGCTGTGTCTCAAATGGTCAGAGCATTTGGCTGAAATGTTGATTGTCCTAGCCCAAAAAGAGCACAGAGCTGTACATCTCTATGACTCCATGACTCTAAGTATTGAGACCGACCATGTACTGACAATACAACCACGAGAACTCATCCATGATTGACCCTGAGTCCGCAGTGAGTGAAACGGTCCCGTGCAGCAGAATGTGACCCCACTCTCTACAAGCCCCCGCTGCCAACAGAAAGGGGCCACTGCCGTTTCAATCAGCGGCTTCCTGCCCAGACCTGGGACACAGCTCATGGAAACTCCTTCCTCAGGAACGGCTGTTACTGTGTGAAAGGGTAAAAAATTCTAATTCTAATTGGAAATGGCTTCAGAAAATTGTTCCTGTTTTTAAAACATGTTATAATCAGAATTCCTGTCTCGAATATTAGAAGTGGAAAATTTTGTAGGCAGGTAGAACAAAGAAAGTGTTGATGGTGAGCACTCTGTCTCTTCAGCAGATGGGATTCCCTACACTCTATCAGAAATCATTTGGTTTCCTGAGGTATTTTCCCGATTGATTTGCAGTCTGCCAGATTGTCTGGGAATCACTTCGGCTACCTAAGGATCAGGGTCAAAATATGAATTTATTAACAGAGAATCGTAAATCCCGGGGCAAGGCCTAAATGGATTGTAATGGTCTGAAGGAATAAATCTGAGAATTGAAAGACTTGAATAATGTTATTTGCAATGCGGAGGAATGAACGAGATTTTTGAAAATTGCCGTGTCAGCTGAATTAAACTCAGTATGAAATGATAAATTAACCAACACCAATCCTGTCCTGGCTGGCTCAGGCGGTAGAGCTTGAGGCCTTTAATCTCAATGTTGTGGGGTCGAGAACCACGCAGGGCGCTGTTGTTTGTTAATATGTTTGCCGCTCTCCATTAATGTTGCAAGAGTGAATTCGCTCGCTGAGGCAGGTTTTGTTGACAATATATTTTCCTCCGTTTTTGATTATCTCTTGGTTTCTGAGTGAAAACTGTCTCCACTGTACTGCAGGTGCAAGAGACAAGGTTATCAGTTCAGCCGAATATGCTATAAACGATGTCCCTTCCAAAATGTGAGGTACCATTCCAAACGTGCCCCAACCAAAATATCCAGAGACGTCGAATGCGAATGGCCACATGACAATGACAGCTGCATGTCAAATGGTGCTGCAATAGAATTAACTGAATGAGAATGCTCTGATGGAAACCGAATGGAACTCTCCCTGAAATGTTCCCAATTCACTCGGTAAATGATGCTGTTGTGTACCCATATGGGTTTACGTCATGAACAGCTTATTGTCAGTAACACGGGTGGGGGTGATGCAGGATAGTGAGGTTTCCGTGTGGGTCGGAAGTGATTTGTTCGAACAAGGAATTCAAACGTACACAGAGCAGACATAGCTGATTGGTCCAGGATCACACTTCTCCCTTCTGTTTCAGTACCAACAAAAGAAATTGCGGAAAAATCTCAGCAGGTCTGGTAGAATCTTGGAATGGAAAACCGAGTTAAGTCTTCAAGACCAGTGACACTTATTTCTCCATGTCCATCTCCGTCTACCTTTTTATTGAATATCTCCTGACTCTCAAATTTATACTCAGTTTCTGTTTTATTACTCCGTCTCCAAACATTCTCCCAGTCTCAAAATTTAATAACAGAACTGTTTCATCTCTCACCTGGCCGAGTTATGAAAGGAGGACTTCGAAATGCACGATTAACTCTGTTTCTATTTCCTTAGATACTGGATAGCCAGAGACCAGAAGGCATCGGAGGACAGTTAGAGCTTTCAGCCCATCTGGTCTGCCCGCCATTCGGTCATGACCCATATCATTCCCAAACCAATTTTCAGCCTTCTATCTGTGACACGTAGCTCCCCTGAATTTAGGATCCAGTCTTTTTCCCAGAGTGCGAATGCAACCGTCCCAGCCGTCTCCACATCTGCTGGCAGCTGTTACACCGTATCTGTGTGTGATCGAGCTCAGTTTCAGTTCCACACATCAAACACGCCTGTTCTGAGCAATGCAATCCCCGCTGCATTGATCGGGTCTCTGACCCCACGGTTTTTCTGCGAGGCATTAGTTAGCTCCTTCTCCACCCACGGCAAGGACCGGTGCTTCAAAATGTGGGGACAAAGAACGATAGGCACAAGAGTTTGTACAGGTTAGGTCGAAAGGGTTATTGTCAAGTTCAGTGGAGTCCCTGCTTCAGAGTCTGGGTTTGAATCGCACAGGCCTGGATAAAATTCCAAGTCAGGAAATGAAGATTTATTTCTCCTCTTCTTGTGGCTAATCTGAATGAAAACCATTTTCTGCTTCCTCAGAGAGCACAGGCTCGGTTCTGCCAGACGGAATCCAGTGATTGATTGCATCCAACTGGAATCATAGAGTCATAGAGATGTACTGCAGAGAAACAGACCCTTCATTCAAACCTGTCCATGCTGACCGGAAATCCCAACCCAATTTGGTCCCTCTTGCCAACACATGGCCCATATCCCTCCAAACCCAAATGGTACTTATATACCATTTCAAATGCCTCTTAAATGTTGCAATTGTACGAGCCTCCACCTCATCCTCTGGCTGCCATGGCAGCACATACACGAATAAATTGTCACTGCAAATCCCCTCTAAGGATCTCGCCTTTCTGAGCTGAAACTACCTCGCTGTTCATTCAATGTCGCTATGTCTAATTCTTGGAACTCCCTCCCTATCGACATCATGGCTGTATCATTGTGTTGAGCATTTCGAGGACAAAGTAAAGTAACTTACCATCTCAATCTCTTGAGTAATTATGGTTGGGCAGTGAAGCCTATCCCAAAGAGTGACGTGCATTCTCCAGAATTTCGTTTGAAAAAGCTGCAGTTTCCAAGTGGACACCTGAAAGTGGTCCGGAACAAGTGTAAAGTTTCGAAGGAAAAGTCGGATAAACTGAAACTCAATGATGACTGGGATGAATGAGGCAGAAAGTGAGTGAGGAGCTGTTGGTACAAGGATTAATGTCAGTGCTAATGGTTTAGCTCTTACTGCCAACTGTTACCACCAGTCCTGGTAAATTCACCACAATTACCCTGGTCTCTTGGTATGAGTTTCCCTCTGTGCATATTCACGCTGTAAATCGGATGAACGCATACTGTTTATCCTGTCAGGTTGAAGAGGTGAAGGCATCAGTTTGAAATCAAAGCAAGAAGAGATTGCCTCTTCCTGTACATTTTCAGTGGAGAGTCACCAGCTGTGAACTTCTTTCCTGCACAAGCGGACATTGATATAAATTCTCATCGAGCAGCTTTATTACAGAAAGGTGGTCCGATTAACTGTGATGAAATACTTCATTAAATGCCCGAATGGATTCGAAGAACAGTGTCTGTGGTTTCGTCAGTTAAAGCATATGGTAATAACCAGGCGTTAATGGTGTCAAATGCTGTCAAATGTTCTGTACATTGAAAGTTCATTGTTTATCCACCATCGCAAAAGTGATGGCTCAGCATGCCTCTTGTGTTTGAGCTCAGGCCGTTGTTATTTCGTGCCCTACCGCCTGATGTGGACGCATTAATCTATGTTCTATCCTGCTAATTCAACGCAGAGTTCTTTTTACTCTGTTCGACAAGAATTTGTCTATCTCTTCTACTATTATTCTCCGTCCGTCTTTTCAAGTTTTTTGGGAATAATGAAGAGACGCAGGAGACACTGCAGACTTGCAGGACAATGTTGTAATAATAACGCATCCAATGAGATAATTGCTCTCATTATCTGCTGTCACCATTCATTGATTTTAGGCAAACGGCAATGGCACCATAGAAATCCTATAATTGGAGTGAAACTGTTTTTTTCTGGTCTATTATGAATACTATTTAGAATTGTAGAAGCTCATTACGTTTTGAGTGAACAAATGTCACCTGATCTCAGACCTAAGTAACAAAGACATTACTTGGAGACTTTGAGCCCAATTCTACACACTCTGTCCGGGGTGGGGCGGAGAAAGCCACGGAACAGCCTTCTATTTTAACACTTTTCCAAGAGTAGAAATGAAAAATGAGGGATATTGACAGACAGAGAGTGGGAGAATGTAGAAGAGAGTGAGATGGTACAGGGAGACAAAGGGAGACAAACAGAAATTCTCCATTCACCATGGCTGCTCATTGACATAAAGGCGAAGAAAAAGGTAATGAAGGCCAGCCTTTCACCAACTCAGGGCAACAGCAACAGCATTACAGCCGATAAAGGAATTTTGCATTTTTACAGATGACGTCTGTCAGCTAATGAGAGATTCTGGTAAGTATGCTGTTTCGCGAAGTGAAATTGACAATTACCCTGACAATAAAACAATAAAAAGCATAAGTAGCCTGAATCTCTGATATAAAACATTAAATCTATTTGTCTCCACAGATGCTGCCAGGCCTGCAGAGTTTCTCTGTCAATTCCTGTTGTTGATTCAGATTTCCAGGATTCACACTTCTTTGTTTTATGCTAGTCTGAATCCTGTTTGTGACAATACTCGATTAATTGCCAGTTCCATACAACATTCCCTGCTTTGGGAAGGTTGTCAACAACATAAACGGTCAGAGGAAATCCCCCATTGCTACAGCAGTGAGAGCACTGAGTCCTTAACAGAAGACTTCCACGGAAAGTGAAATATGGCGCTGTACGTTTTCTCAATGAATCCACTTTTACTTTTTTCGTTTGTGATCATTTTAGCTGCACATCAGTTTCTTTCTTTCTTCCATTTCTGTCAGCTTGGGAAAGTCCTTTCTGCTCATCTGCAGTGTGGGTTATTGGACATTCATCTTTTCGAGTCCAGGAGCTACTATTTCTTGGAGGACCTTCTGCACTGCATCTCGGGTGGGGTGGGTGCGAGGCTGTACCACTATATTCACCTGTCTATAGATATCGGAGAAGGGTCTATCTATTCCACACCACCAGGCCTCCTCATCGCTCTTCTGAATCTTGGTTATTATTACCCTTGCCATGGCACCTCCTTCCTTGATAACAGGAAAGCGATATCCCGTGTCAGGTGTACCTGCAGCCGTGGTGGATACTACTCAGTGCCAGGAACTGGGTACACAAGGATCTCTGCGTAAATATTTATTGACTTATTTATAGTCGCCCTGGTTACCAAACGGGCATGGGTGGCATGTAAGTGTCAACTTAACATCCTTGGTTAAGATTACCGTCTGCGATTGTATCTCAGACACCCCTGCCTTCACGACTCGTCCTGCCATGCAGCCCCATATTTCTACGAGTCTTCTAATCACTACTTACACTTATTTGGATCCGGTGTTGTCCGATGTCACCTCAAGGTCAGCTACACGTTTGCAATGGCTGGCGTGTGTCAACGTGGCTCTTTCGGCGATCTTAACAGCTGTCTGTGTTGTAGGGAGCCCTTGGAACGGTCCCAGCCAGCAATTCGCCTTCATGCTTTTGCTCCTGAAGTCTTTCACCACTATCCAGTCTTCAGGTTCTAGATTGTGCATCTTCCCTTCTGCTGATTGGGGTAGTGCTGGCTTCTTTTGATTCTGTATTTGAGACAAAAATATGGAGAGTTTTATACCGTAACATAACATCTCGTCCTCACAGTGGTCTGTTATCTGTCTTCCAATCGGTCTTCGGCCAATTCCTGTATTGGGCCACCTTCCAAACAAAATCTCAAACGTCCTAAGATTTACTCTTCCTCTCCTTCATATACATTAGCACAATTGGAAATGCCTTTGTTCATGTCACCTCTAGTTCCTCACAACATTTTGCCAATTTATTTATAAGGGTAGTTTTCTCTCTTTCCACTGCCCCACCGCTCGCTGGGTGATAGGCACAATGTTGCCTCACCTTTATTTCCAAGTAATCACTGATCTGCTGGAGGGCAATATTTATAAATGGCTTTCGATTGTCGCTGCTTAGCCTTTCAGGGATGCCCCATCTTGGAATTATTTCAGTTAGCAAAGCCTTGGATACTGCACTGGCATCCTGTTCAGACGTGGGAGCACTCCCCCCCTCCCCCCCTTGGGAAAACATCAACTATTACCAGACAATGCCTTTTCCCTTCGCTGGGTGTTAGTTCAATAAAATCCATCTGTAAATGTTCAAAGGGTCTTTGGGATTGGGGGTGTTCTGCCTGATTCATTTGTATTCCCCTCCCCACATTATTAGTGGCACAGAAAACACATTATTCACATTATTTAGTGAGTAATGAGTAAATCCCTTGCTGTACCAGCGTGCTGAAATATTGTCGTCCATCCCCACTTTTGACACATGGTCCTTACCGTGTGTTACTTTGGCATAGAAAGGGAATAAAGATCGTGGTAGACAGGGTTTACCATTGGGGCCACACTACACCCATTCCCTCATTCTGCACCCTGCCCTTGTCCATTCACGCTTCTCCTTCGATGTGGCCTGCGACTGTAACTCCCATAAGTCTGCTTTGGATTACAAATATTTGACATACACATGTCAAACTCATCACTTGGCGGCTGATTGGCTGCCGTCCTTGCCGCTGAGTCTACACCTTCATTGCCTTGAGAAATTGAATCATATTTTTTCCTGTGGGCTTCACATGTACATATAGTGATTGATTTAGGCGATCGGACTGCTTTCAGGAGGTCAGAGATCAGGCCATGTTTGGTGATTGGCTTTCCAGTGGAGGTCAACAAGCCCTTGTTTTTCCACAGGGATCCAAAATTATGTACAACCCCGAACGCATATCTGCTGTCGATGTAAATATTCACTGTTCTTCCTTCGGCCAATTTACATGCCTCAATCAAGGCAATCAGCTCTGCTGCTTGCGCTGACAGATGAGAAGGAAGTGATCCCGCTTTGACTACCTCGTGGGTAGTTGCTACAACATACCAGACACTGGCCTATTTCTTTGCTTCTGAATGCTGACCTATCCACAATAAAACGCCGTATCCAGATTCTAAATTGGTGAATCCTACACGTCTGGTCTCGGGCTTCAAATGTCATTAATTACAGGACACAGTCATGTGGGTCTCCGTCTCCTTATGTGGGGAGAAGACAAGCAACATTAAGGACGTTACATCGCTTTATTGTCATGTTAGGATTCTCCAATAGCATAGCATTGTATGTGAGCCAAGGTGCTGCCGACATGTGTGCTGTGTTTTGCTCCGAAAGCAGTAAGGATACTGCATGTGGGACTGGTCGGTTTAATTCAACAAAGTGGACTATGCCCCTGGATGCTACGACAGCCATTTCAAATGCAGGCACGACACGGAGGCATTTATGCAATCCTGCCGTTACGGGATCTAAGTAGAGATGAAAAATAAGCTACTGGCCTCAATTTTCCACACACAATTCTGCATCAGCACAAATGTCATGCAGGCACGCTTCTCAGCCACTGGTTATACAAAAGGCGTGTTTGGATATGGAATCCCAGTATCGGTGTAGTTTGGAGTGCCATTTCAATTCAACAAAGGCACTCTAGGCCTCAGGGATCACTGCAACGGACTCCAGTTCTGCAAACCTGAACCATGAGCTATGTCACTTTTGGGCAGCTAAAGGATTGTGTTATCCGGGTTAAACATTCTAAGTAGGATCACATGACCAAAAAGGAGAGCAATTGTTTCTTCATGTGAGGCTTTGAATTTTGCTGGTTTGCTTGAACTTTGTCTTGACCAATGGCCTTTCCTTGTTCAGATATTAAGTGACTAAGAACGTCAACTGTTGTTCCACAAGTTGTAGTATTGCGAGACTAGATTGCAGAGCATCGCAAGCCTACCTTTCTCACATTGTTTCTATGTTGATGCTGCGATTAAGCATTCGTTTACATACTGCAGAAGCGCTGACCCCCCAGGTTAAAACAAGAGACTCCAGACTCATGTGTAGAGCCTCTTTAATTATGGTGGGGACTCACAGTAATCTTGAAAATGTCACGTGAAAGTATACTATTTGCCTTTGAATGGAAATGTGAACCAGAATTGACTGTCGGCGTGTAACGGTACACAAAACAAGGCATTTGCTAAATCCACAATAGAGAGCCATTTACATCCGGTGGAATTTGAGCCAATATAATATAGGGGTTGGGAACATTTGGGGTGCGCAGAACAACAGCTTTATTGATAACCTGCAGGTCATGAACAAACCTCAATTCCCCCGATTCACCTGCAATGTTTGCCTTTTTGAACGAAAAAAAAGGGTGTTCTCACCATTGATTATTTACGGGGGATTATCACTCCAACCTATAAGAGAGATTCAAAGACTGGAGCAATTCCTTGCACAGCCTCTGGTTGTAACGGCTCTTTTGCTTTGCAAGGACGATACTCAGACTTCGGGGTTATTCGTAAGGGTTCGTATGAGCCCTACATCGTGTTTGCCTTTTGCCCTGAAATCAGTTGGGACCCTTCTTAATCTTGGGTCCGAGACATCTACCATAGGTAAACGCCAGACGATACTCCTGGTGGGAATTACCTGGACTGCCCTGTCTGCCTGAGTTAGAAGATTTAGTATCTTCCTATACGTCCTTATGACTGCATTGAATCAGATAACCACACCGACCCTGAAGATACAATCTCTCGTTTTTTGTGCCTGTCGTACCCATGGTCCCAAATTCTGACACCTGTCGCTGGATGCCTTCGCCAATGATCCGTGAGGAAAAGAGCCTTCCACATCAAAAAAAACAGGGTCTACGTACCGTCACAGATACTTAAAAAAGTTTAAAGTGACAGCACATCTGTGATCATTCCAATAAAATTCGCACAATAACAACTGATCTGGTTTAACCAATCTCCTGAACCAATCCTTCTCTTATGATTTGTCAGGACCATCGCGGTGTATGTGTGCTGTGCAGTGCAGCATATCTCCAGCAAGAAAATCGGTGTTAATGGGATTAACATGGCTACTTGCTTCCTGGGTGAATGAATCGCTCACGGAACCTATCGCTCTCTGACATGCATCAGGGGTCGTGATTCGTATTTTCCAGCCTGCACTGTTAAATCTTCTTTTTGTATTACCTGCAAGCCCGTCGGGTACTGCGCAAATCCGACCTCAGTCTCACTATGAGATCCCGAGACATCAGATTTAAAGAACAGGATTCCGATAACAGAAATGAGAATTGGAATGTTTCCCCATTACTGGTTTTGCACAATAGGGGTGCGGTAAATCTCTCATGTCACGACTCCTGATTCACCCATTAAGTTCAGGAAGCTTCCGTTCATCTTTATTTGCGTCGACTCTCTGAACTGCCTTGATTTATGACCTGAATATGTTGCCCTTGTATCTTCCAAAAAAGTAAGAGGTGCACCTTCCACATATAACATAGATGTAAACATTGACTTATATGCATCATCGTTGTACAGAAAATATAGTTCACGCTCTGCAATCTCAGTGCTCAGTATAGAGGTGGGACATGTTTCAGAGCCCATAAGGTTAGTAGTAGAGATGAGCATAAGCGAGTATTCGTTGCCAAGCATAAGGCAAAGAGGCTTACCTGTACCTTGTGGGCTGCCCACCGCCACGTTAGCCTTCCTCCATTAGTCACCTTGCTGCCCAGCCTCCAGGGCTGATTGAGGCTGTCTGGGCGTGCACTGCCTCACTCACTGGTCCATTGCTCTGCAAACAAAGCACCCGCCAGATTTACTTCTGCCAGCCCTTCTTTTCACGCACCACCACCATTTGCTTCATAGTAAGCTGAGCTTTATGTGTTTGCTGTTCCATCTTTAATTTCCGTTTTTCCTTCTCTTGGGCCAGAAAGTTTTCAGCATGTAGCGCGTGGAGTTCCATCAAATTTAGGTTTCCCGTGTCCCAGGTAATACATTGGCAAGACGCGTCATGTAATGGGTGCCTGATAGCTTTCACATATTCCCTTTAATTACAACTCGCTTCTTCTTATCAACACTTCAAGGTCAGTGGCCTGAAATATTGGAGTTCCTTTCCAGATATGGAGTTGTTTTTTTTCTAATTCCTTGGCTGTTGATCTGGTAGTTTGCTGGCTTTGTAAGTCTGCTATTAGTTCGGTTTAAATATACATATATTTTCTTTCTGTCTGCAACACTTGCCCTCTGCAAAGTCAGGCGCTTACTTTTTTTGTTTCCCTGTGCTTTTATTGGTTTCAAAAGAAATGTTAATTTTCCATTGTATTGGACATCACATTATTTTCACAGGTCGGTGCAATATCGAGGGCCGAAGTGCCTGTACTGCACTGTAACGTTCTATGTTGTAAGATACATTTCCTGATGTTTCCCGATGTCTCTCCTCACTGTGGAAACTTCCAGACACATCTTCCAGTGATTTGTCTGCACTTCATTCAATCCAGAAAACTGTAGTTCCTGCTGAGAATGTGATCTTTCTACAATGGAGAGAGGAAAACAGAGTCGGTGACAAAGCTGAGATCAGTTAAGTTCTGTCCAGAATCAACAAAAATTACCCCGGTCTTCCAGTGTCCTATCACTTTAACATTGCATTGTGTACCGAAGCCATCATACCAGTCTCTGTTCTGATGCAGTTCTTCTTCCAGGCACATGCAAGCTGGAAGATCGGCAACTCATTTTCTACTGAAAGACAATGAAGATTTCAGGACTCAACATCGAGTTCAATCATTTTGGATCCTGTCCGTCCTCTTCCACATTTTTCACCCACCCATACATCCCATCAGTTCCGAACACGAATCACTGGACTCGAAGCGTTCACTGTCCTTTCTCATCATAGATGGACAAGAGCTACTGATATTGTTCAGACATTTTGGCATTTCTTCAAAGAACATTTCTTTTTCCGTTGTAATCGCAAGACTGCAGGAGCCGTCTGATTGCAGGAGGAGAAGTTCACAGGAGATGAAAATAATGCCAAGGGCTGGACCATTCCCATTGTGAAGGTAGATGAGCTAAGCTGGGGCAGTGTAACTAAGCACAGAGAAGGCTGAGTGAGAAACTGATTAACATGCACATATTATGAAGAGGATAGATATGTATGACAGGAATAAGGTTTTTCGGGAAGGAATAATAACCAGTGACATAGATGAAAAGCAGGAGAACAGCGGCTTAGAGGAGATTTAGGAAAAACGCTTTCACCCATAGAGTGTTGTTCATCTGGAATTTCTTATTTGAACGTGTGGTAATGCTAAGTGTTATGAGGACATTTCAGCAGTATGTAGCCGAACACTTGAAGATCCAGAGCACAGGTGGATAAGGACCAGATTCTGGAAAGTGTGACGAGGTCAGACAGACGTGAGATGGGTGTCCCGAACGAAATCATTCTAAGGCAAACTTTTGTGCTGAAAACTGGGTGAGGCCGCAACTCTGTGGTGCAATGGAAAGCGCGTTGAATTTCTACGCCTTTCTTAAGACTGCCATTCAAACGTTGTGGATGCAAATCTCATCAGAGTCGAGTTTTAGTTTATGGATTGAAAGGTGTTCAGACCAGACTCGGCTGCTCATCGGCAAAACCTATAACATTCATTCAGAAACCCAGTTGCTCGAAATGAACATTTTCCTCTCAGCGATGAATAACTTCGATGTCTATTTATGGTAGAGATCGATAAATATGTGTTAGCCACTTGGCAACACGATGATATGGACACGCTGGAAAAAGACATAAAAGTGCTGTGTGAGCTATGATGGTACAGAATGACGTGGGGGGGGGGGGCAGGAGCGGTGTTAAGAATGGACTACTTCTGCTCCTTTCTGCTTGAGTCTTTTCTGGCCCAGGTTTTTAAACAATCACAACGAGAACAATGTGAATCTACACCAATTAATATTTTCTGTCTCACCTCCACTTCGCTACCCTCCAAGCTGGAATAGATAGCTCCTGTTTCAGCTTTAGGTCAGACAGTGGAGGATTCTCACAAGTTCTCTGTCAGGCTGAACATCCCTTCACATAGGTTTCCAAGTGGACACATGGAGCAAGCGATTATATGGAAGCTGGGGATTCAGGGACAGATTTCCTTCTTGCTGAGCTAGAATTCTGCCCAAGGTAATGATCGTGAATTTCTGACATTTTGACACTTACTCTGGATTCTTGCAAATTTACTAATTAAACTAAAATTCAATTTGCCCTTGCATAACATGATTAATGTTTCACTATTTATAAAAAAAACCATGCCACGTGCCCTTGGATGTAGTAATGCAGAAAATTGTTGACGTTGTGTAAAGTGTGGGCCATTGTGCCGTATGAACATTCCAAATGATGCTGGTGAAGTACCAGTGAATCGAATTCTCTGACGAATTGATACCGATAGAAGGGAAATCCCAGTACAGTGGCAACAGAACATTGCCTGTGATCAACGCAGGAAGCCAATAGAATTCAATAATGCCTATTTTCACCACATTTTACTATGTCATTTTTCTGAACCTGATGCTCCATAACTGATGATCCATCATCAGTATAACCTCCTCTGCGCTATGTTTCATTTCAGATCTTCAGTCGGAAAGGAGTAATTTGTTTGAGGGGCCCAGTGGTAAGATCAGTAGCCATTGCTCATTAGTACACGGCAGCTCCAGTGGTGCAATTCGTCAGTTTGATGTAATTGCACGACAAACTGGAAGTGCGTAAGGTGCCAAAGTTGCACATTCGTTTCTCGCCAGCTGTTGGTTTTACTGATAGTGACCAGATATGTTCGCAACTTCAAGCTGAAGAACAGTTCAAACACCGAATATTACACCACAATAAAGTTCATTTTGGCCCTAACGTTGCACCGACCTGTGATACCGCCTCCACGATCGCCGCCCAGACAACTGCCTCCACGATCGCCATGAAGACAATCGCCGACAGATTCACGACCTCCGCGGCTATGGGGAATAACTCTGTCTCTGTGGTCGTCGCAGCCACTTCCGCCTCCAGTGACGTCACTAACCAACACGCCCACAACGCCGCTAGTGTCTCCGCCCCCACGGCGAACTCCACGCCTAACCCCCCCCGCCGAGTTCCGTCACCACGCCTAACCCCGCCCCCACGGCGATCTCCGTCACCACGGCGAACCCCGCCCCTTCGACGATCTCCGACTGCATGCCTAACACCGCCCCCACGCCCAAATCCGTCACCACGTCTAACCCCGCCCCTTCGTATATCGCCATCACCACGCCCAACCCCGCCCCCACGCCGATCTCCGTCCCCGACTCCAGGCCTAACCCCGCCCCCACACCTGGCTCCAGCCTCACACCAGGTCCCAGCTCCCAGCCCTGCCGTGTTTTCACCAAATCTCCAGACCTACCCCTCTCTGTGGATGAAAGATCAGTCCTCAGCAGAGGCCTCACCTTCATTCCCCTACGTTCTCGGATTAATGAGTTCTACACATGGCGTGATATCAAGCAATTCTTCCGCCGCCTTCGCCTCCGCACCTACTTCTTCAATCAGGATTCCCGCCCACCCTCTGACGACCCCTTCTCACGCCTCCAACACAACCCATCCACCTGGACACCAAATGCTGGCCTCTTGCCTGCCCTCGACCACTTCATAGCCAACTGCCGCCACGATATTAAACGCCACCTGAACTTCCCCACCCTCTCACCCACTCCAACCTCTCATCCTCGGAACGCACAGCCCTCCACTCCCTCCGTTGCAACCTCAACCTCACTATCAAACCAGCAGACAAAGGAGGCGTGGTAGTAGTTTGGCGTAACGACATTTACACCGCTGAGGCCAAATGCCAGCTCGCAGATACCTCCTCCTACTGCCCCCTTGACCATGACCCCACACCCCACAACCAAACCATCATCTCCCAGACCATCCATAACCTCATCACCTCGCGGGATCTCCCATCCACCGCATACAACCACATAGTCCCACAATCCCGCACCGCCCACTTCTACCTCCTGCCCAAAATCCAAAAATCTGACTGCCCCGGCCGACGCATTGCCTCAGCCTGCTCCTGCCCCACCGAACTAATCTCTGCATACCTCGACACAGTCCTGTTCCCCTTAGTCCATGAACCCCCCACCTATATTCGGGACACGACCCATGCCCTCCACCTGCTCCAGGATTTTCGCTTCCCCGGTCCCCTACGCCTTATTTTCACCATGGACATCCAGTCCCTGTACACCTCCATCCCTCATCACGAAGGACTCAAAGCCCTCCGCTTCTTCCTTTCCCGCCGTACCGACCAGTACCCTTCACGGACACCCTCCTTCGACTGACTGAACTGGTCCTCACCATGAACAACTTCTCTTTCCAATCCTCCCACTTCCTCCAAACGAAAGGAGTAGCCATGGGCACCGGCATGGGCCCCAGCTATGCCTGCCTCTTCGTAGGATATGTGGAACAGTCCATCTTCCGCAAATACACTGGCCCAACCCCCCATCTTTTCCTCCGCTACATCGATGAATATATCAGCGCCGCCTCGTGCTCCCACAAGGAGGTTGAACAGTTCATCCACTTCACCAATACCTTCCACCCCGAGCTCAAATTTACCTGGACAGTCTCAGATTCCTCCCTCCCCTTCCTCGACCTTTCTATTTCTATCTCAGACGACCGAATCAACACGGACATCTACTACAAACCGACCGACTCCCACAGCTACCTGGACTCCACCTCCTCCCACCCTGCCCCCTGAAAAAACGCCATCCCATTCTCCCAATTCCTTCGACTCCGTCGCATCTGCTCCCAGGAGGACCAGTTCCAAAAACGTACAACCCAGATGGCCTCCTTCTTCAAGGACCGCGATTACCCCCCCGATGTGGTCGACGATGCCCTCCACCACATCTCTTCCACTTCCCGCTCCTCTGCCCATGAACCCCGCCCCTCCAACCGCCACCAGGACAGAACCCCACTGGTCCACACCTACCACCCCACCAATGTCCATGTACAGTGCATCATCCGCCGTCATTTCCGCCACCTCCAAACGGACCCCACCACCAAGAATATAATTCCCTCCCCTCCCCTATCAGCATTCCGTAAAGACCACTCCCTCCGAGACTCCCTCGTCAGGTCCACACCTCCCACCAACCCAACCTGCACTCCCAGCACCTTCCCCTTCAACCGCAGGAGGTGCAAGACTTACGCCCACACCTCCCTCTCACCTACCTCCAAGGCCCCAAAGGAAATTTCCATATCCGCCACAGATTCACCTGCACCTCCACACACATCATCTATTGCATCCTCTGCACCCGATGTGGCCTCCTCTATATTGGGGAGACAGGCCGGCTACTTGCAGAGCATTTCAGAGAAAACCTCTGGGAAACCCGGACCAACCAACCCAACCACCCTGTGACTCAACACTTCAACTCCCCCTCCCACTGCACCAAGGATATGTAGGTCTTTGGACTCCTCCATCGCCAGACCACACCAACACGACGGTTGGAGGAAGAGCGCCTCATCTTCCGCCTAGGAACCCTCCAACCACAAGGGATGAACTCGGATTTCACCAGTTTCCTCATTTCCCCTCCCCCCAACTTGTCTCAGTCAAATCCATCGAATTCAGCACCGCCTTCCTAACCTGCAATCTTCTTCCTGACCTCTCCGCCCCCACCCCAGTCTTACCTATCACACTCACCTTGACCTCTTTCCACCTATCACATTTCCGACGCCTCTCCCCCAAGTCCCTCCTCCCTACCTTTTATCTTAGCCTGCTGTTTAAACTTTCCTCATTCCTGAAGAAGGGGTTTGCCCGAAACGTCGATTCTCCAGTTCCCTGGATGCTGCGTGACCTGCTGCGCTTTTCCAGCAACGCATTTTTAGCTGTGATACCAATCTGACTAGTATTTTACTATCATAATTCGCAAGTTTATACAATGACCATTTGATTGCCCTGAAAGTTGTTGAGTCTACCAGTGTTGAAGGCAAGGCGTTCAGCACCCTTACTTCTCACTGATAAAGGAACCTACCTCCGTATCTATCATCCTCAATTTACATCGATGTGCCCTTGTGCCAAAATGACCATTTGAAGAAAAATGCCTTCACTGTCCACTTTATGGCAACATCTGATCATCATCTATGTCTCTCTAAATTGACCCCTCAAACTACTTGTCGCTATCAAAAACCGCCTCAAGTCCCTCAACCATTCCTCGTAAGACCATCTCTCCATAGAAGGCAACATCCTTGAAAATGTCCTCTGCACCCTTTCCAATGCTTTCACAATCATCGTATAATGCGGCGACCGGAAATGCACGCACCTCTACGAGTGCGGCCACACCAATTAATTTCTGGAGCTGCAAAATGATAATTTCGTTCTGAAACTGAATCACTCTCCCAAGAAAAAGTAACACACCGCACTCCTTGCAAATAAACCTGTCAACGTGGGTGGTAACTTTCCGAGTTTTATATACATGGGCACCGAGATCGCTCTGCACATCTACACTTCCAAGAATATTACAATTAGCCAAGAACTCTTTATTATTATTGCTCCTTCCGAAGTAAATTACCTCAAACCTTTCCACATTAAAATCCATTTGCCACTTCTGAAGTCAGCTCTGCCGATTATCCATGCCCCTCTGTAACCGTCAGCAGATATTAGCACTATTGACAACATCGTCGATCTTAATGTCACCGCAAACTTACGAATCCATTATTCCATGCCCTAATCAAGGTCATTCATAAAAATGACAAACAACAGCGGACACAAAAAGGAACCTTGTAGTACACCATCAGTTACGGAACTCCAGGATTATCATTTCCCATGAACTGCCACACTATGTCTTCTTTCAGCGAGCCAATTTCTGATCCAAACCACTAAACCATCCTCAATTCCCATGACGCTGTATTTCATGCAACAGCCGACAGTGCCTTACTGAAAACCACATCCACCACATCAACCACTTTACTCTCATTCACCTCTTTGCTCACCTTCTCAAAGACCTCAATAAGGTTTGTGAGGCACAACCTTGTATTCATAAAATCGTACTCACTATCCCGAATCAACTTCTTCTTTTTTCGATGATCATAAATCCTATCTCTCATAATCTGTTCCAAAAAGTTAGCTGCAAGAAAGCTAAGGATCATTGTTCTATAATTACCAGCATTGTCTCTACTCCCCTTCGCGAAGAAGGGGACAATATTTGCTAAACTCGGGTCTTCTAGCACAAATGACATAAACACTGACGAAATAAAGCTTATAGTCAAAAGTTCTGCAATCTCCTCACATGATTCGCAGAGGATCCTCGGATACATCCCATCAAGTCCAGGGGACAAACATATTTTTAGACTTTCTTGAATTGCTAACAACTCCTCTTTATGAATGGCAATTTCGTTTCCTCTAATAGGTTGCATCTCAATACTCTCTTCGACAACATTGTCTTTTTCATTTTTGATATGATAAAAAATACATTCAGCGTCTCTGCTATCCTTGGACTCCGCTGACAACTTCGTACTTCTGTTCTTGACAGGCCATAATCATATGCTAGACATTCTTTTATTCTTGAACTATCAATTGAAAGCTTTAGGATTCTTCCTGCCAGCTAAAGACCACTCATGCCTCCTCTTCGCTCGAAGTAGCACTCTCTTTAGGCCCTTCCTGGTCAGCTTTTAATTCCCAAGCGTCCTACCTCAGCCTTCATAACTCATATTTATATAGGCCTCCTTCTCCTTTTTCTCAAGAGATTCAACTTCTTCAGTAAACTCAACTTCCTGTGTCGACCTCATATTCCCTGCATGATGCATGCATACTTACCAAGGACATGCAGTCGCTTTTCCCTGAACAAGCTCCATATTTCAGGTGTGCACAACCCTTGAAGTTACTTTCCACATCCGGTGCATCTTAACTCTTACCTTATCGCATCATTATGGCCTTTCTCCCCGCGATATTTCATGCTCTGCAATAAAAACCTATTCCTATCCATCACGAAATAAACATAACCGAATTGTGGTCACTATCAACAAAGTGCTCACTTACCTCCAAACAGCTGGCTGAGTTCATTATCCATAAGCAAATCCAATGTGGCTTTCCGTCTTGTTGGCCTGTCTACATGCTGCGTCAGGAAACCCTCCTGCACACATTGGACAAAAACTGACCGATCCGAGGTGCTGAACCGATAACATTTCCAATCAATATTTGGAAAGTTAAAGTTCCCCATAACAACTACCCTGTCAGTTTTGTCCCTATCCAGAATCATCTTTGCAATCTTTTCTTCCATATATCTAGAACATTTTTGTGTTGACCTCTCCATTCCTGATTCTAATCTCAGTCCATTCTACCTCAGCAGATTCAGTCGCGTCCTCACCAATATCCTTTTTGTTACCATAATACTGTCCTTGACGAATAATGCCACATCTCCCCCTTTGAAACGACCCTCCTGTTTTGACTGAAAAATCGAAACTGAGGTACCAGGAACAACCATTCTCTTCAGTCCTCTGTTCATGTCTCTGAAATGGCCACAACATCGAAGTCCCAGGTAACAACCCATGGCACCTACCTTATCCCAGATGCTTCTGGCGTTGAAGTAAACACACCTCAAGCCACCTTCATCCTTTCCAGTACTCTCTTGTAAACCTGAAACGCTATTTATGCACAAAACTACTCACAACCACCAGCAAACTGGAGCTACAATTCAGCTTCCCACTCCGCGGCTGAATTCGTTCAAACCCTCATGAAGAGCTTTGGCAAATTATCCCCTCAGTGTATTGGTACTCTTCTAGTTCGGGTGAAGACCATCCTGTTTGTAAAGGTTCATCGACTCCAGTATGAGCCCCAACTATCCAGGTATTGGAATCTCTCCCTCCTGCACCATCCTTGCAACAACATTTTCAAATGCTCTTTCCCAACACTTCACCTCACTACGACGTAGAATGGGCAACAAATCAGAGAGACCACCTCTGTTTGTTCTAGATTTAAGATGTCGCTCTCGATCCCTGAAATTCTGCCATACATCCACATCACTTTTATTACCGATGTTGTTGGTGCATATGTGGACAATGACTTGGGGTTGCCCACCCTCTCCCTTAAGGATCCTGAAAACACGATGCGAGACATCACAAACCCTGGTAGCTGGGATACAACACACCAATCATGAGTCTGCCCTATATCCACAGAATCTCAATCTGTTCCCATCGATATGGAGTCCCCAATAACAAATGCTCTCCTCTCTCCCCCACCCTTCTGAGAAAAATTGGCAAACCCTGTGCCAAACACCTATACCCAATGGCTTTCCCCTCGTAAGTCATCCTGCCCAAAAATAAGAAATATGGTATACATGTTACTGAGGGGCACGGCCATAGCAGATGCCTGCACTGTCTGCGTGTTAGCTTTTCAGCTCCCGACTGTATCCCATGTATCTATCTCTTGTACCTGAAGTGTTACTGCCTCTCTATAACTTTGCTCAATTTCACTCAGACTCCAAATGATCTGAAATCAAGCTACAGTTCCTGAACGCACTTGCCGAGGAGCTGGAGTTGGGTGCATTTCCGCAGATTTGGATATCTGGGACATTATTGAAGACCCTTACCTCTCACATTCTACAGAAAGAAATTTCAAATATCCGGCCATCCATTCCTAATATTGTTCACATACACACACCTACACAGACACACACACACATATATATACGCACACACGAACATATATACATGTATATAAAAATGTGTGTGCACTTGCATGTATGCGTGTGCGCATATATATTTAAAAGGTGCAAAACAAAGTTGATTGAAATGGCATTTATTTTAAAAAATGATTTTGTGGAGTGTTCTGCCGTTGGAAAATACCTCAGTAGCTTACAACCAGCAGAAATACTCCCTGAGTGAATATTCATCTCTCAATAGAGATACAGAGGTGACGTTTGAAGATGTTGACGTTTCTCATATCGCTGATCCTGTGCTGTGTTAAATTCTGGTAAGGATGTTTAGTTCGTTTCATGTTACTTATTTTGTTGCAACCTCGCACAGGCCATTAAAACAATCCAAAAATTATTAGATTTATCTCATTGGACAATGTTGTCGGCAAAACTGGAACCGAAATGATAAAGATGTTTCAAGTACTGCTTTAAAGATTATAGGATTCAATTAGGAACATTTTTCGAGTCTTGTCACTGGATGTTTTGGGGGAAGATGGGTGAGCAGCAAATGGTCTCACTCCCTTCTCTGTGATTGCAGCCCAATGTCCAAGGCAATAGATGACAAAAACATGGTGCATTCCATCGACAGGTCAGTTCCCACTCACTACAGTATAATTTCACTTTGATTGTTGCCATCGTATAAAGGGTTAGGTGAGTGGGGAGATCGGGATTCTGGTGGTAAACTGAGACATTGCGATAATTAATCCCACACTGTTGGCATCACTTTATGTCATAAACCAATTATGCAGCAGACTGAGCTTACCGACTTCCCTTTAATGCTGAGCTAACAGAAACAGTTCAGTTCTTTTATAATTTATGGAAGTTCACGTAGAACAAGCTGCTAAACTTTTCTTCACAACCAGCACTTTCTACACTTAGTCGTACTCAGTTGGAGGTGATATGTGGTATATTTCCAATTAACGTTTACCGATTAGAAATTGTGCACCGATCGCTTCCCCGACCCGGCCGACCAGACTCCCTGTCTTGGTGAAATTCACTCATTATGTTTCTGCAGGCATTTTTACAAATACTTTAGAATCAGCTTCTGACACATTTTTCCTGAAAAATAATCATTTTCGATTTCAGTTAGTGCAGAATGAAAAAAAAAGTGCTCCAAACTTTTCCTTATCATTTATCGCTGGTTTTGAAGTTCGAAAGTCTAGTTATAGATCCATCTGAATGAAGCATTTTTCCTCCTGTTTACTCTCAGCAAATTCACATCATCAGGGAAACTTCCATATGGACGCAACTCAGTTTTACCTGATTTCACGCCACATGATCTATTCATCTGTTCCACCATCCATTGAAACCCTGCCTTGTCTTTTCTAATGGCGTTATGCCCCAGTACTTCGTTGGCTTCCTTTCCATTCTTTTTTGTTTCCCACGAGACGCGGTCCATTTTTCCTGACGTCTTTTGATTCCAGTCATCGGCATCCATGTCTTTTATCATCTCTTTTATATTCCAGGCAAGTCCATCTTTAGAAAGAATGCTGTTCCAATGCAACACATAAAAACCCGTTCGAATGGTGTATAATGTCTTTACCAGTATAGGGAAGATGGGAGGTAGTTCAGTCACAGGCGAATCGGTTGGTTGTCACACAATGGATCAATCACTGACTGGGAAATGACTGTTTTTCTTCACTTTTCTCCCCTCTCTGAACATGTGCTAAAACAACACCGTAAGGTATCATAGAATGCCGACAGTTAAGAAACTGGCCATTTGATGCAACAAATTCACACCGATCCTCCAGGGATTAACCCTCAGAACAATTCCTTACCTTATTACTCTTCATTTGTTGCTGAATAAGGCACCTAACTGACAGTCGACCCATTTGGATTCATGCCATGTCTCAGGCTCTTTGAGGTTGCAGTGCTAACCAGTGAGCCACCTTGCAGCCCTGCAGCAATATTTCAAGGCACATGCGGGCGCGTGTAAAATGCGTTTCCTGTCAAAGATGTTCCGATTTTGTTGTTGTCCTTAGCAGGAACAATAATCCTGCTTCCCTGACCAGGCATTGAAACCAAACCACAGCGGTGATAGTGCTGAATTGTAACCACTAGCTGAGATTTAGGACGGCAGGTGCAATTGCATCTTCGCTTAACAGAATAGTTTTTTTTTCCTGCAATGAGACGTTTTTTCCAAAATACTATTCGTGACACCGAGCTTTTACAGCACAGAATAATGCATTATGTCAAAGCCAGTCCATCGAACATCCATCCATTCTCATTTCCAGCTTCCGGTAGCCCGCAGCCTGACTTCTGAAGTGTTCATCTCAAAGAGACGTTCCCTGCAAAGGTTTAATCTCAAATGAAGAAGCGAACGAGACTGAAGTCAGACACCATTAAATTTGATCATGAGCTGCAGGAGAACTGAACCGCATTTTGAACCAAAGAGGGAAATATACAGATACATCTTGTGACAATGACAAAGGCCTCAGGAGAGGCCAACATTCAGAAAATGAGGAATTGAACTGTTTGCCTCTTCTTTCTTCACTTCGGGCTTTAAAACCCGATTTTGTTTGCATAAGCAAAGGGGTAAACATGCAGGCGACTGTCCTTCGAGGACTGGCACAGTCGTGAATAATTGGTACATGCTAATCGTTGAATTCTCCACCTGATGAGGTAGCCTGGCTAGCTGTGCTCTTCCAGCCTCCGACCTGTTTCATTTCGATTCCAGCAGATTCCTGCCTCTACATAAGGAATGGAAGCATTCAGCCGCATCGCTGTATGTTTTTCTCCCCCACTATTTCACCGTTACTTTACTGCTTCGACTGTATCACGTTGTTCATCCGGCTAAACTAGAGCATCCTTGGCATCAGATGGCTTGTCGTTCCTAATGTTCCTCGAAGTAGAAACACAGATGGGGATTTCGAAAGTCAAGCAGATGAGGCCTGGTCCATGGGGAGAATCACTTCACGATGTCCCCTCAGAAATAATTCGAAGCAACACGGAAAATGCTTCTGTGAATGTTTGTTGCAACAGTTGCAAACGAATTCAGCAAGGCTCAAGCGAGATTCGAATACCCGACCAATGCTCTAACCTCTGAGCTGTGGAGCCACCGGCAACAAAAGGGCTTTTTCTGACTAGCAGAAAATGATGAACTCTAGCACAGTAAATTCCGTCGTCCAAGGTTCGTGATGCAAGCTTCGTTTTCTGTTTTAAAATGCGACTTGAAACCCATTTCTTTGATTACTTGTTTGATACAGCACTTTGTCAGCTTCCCAATATCTCATAATGTGACTGGGATCAAAATTTCTTTAAACTCCCTCCAGAGGAAAAGCTTTGAAGTTTCCATTATGTGAAAGGCACGATGTAGTATTCATAGCAATTAATTGCCCTTCATTTCAACAAAGATTACAGCTTTTCTTCTTCCGTTGTTGACTAATTCATTTCCTGTAGCATTGTGCGATTTACTTAGTGAAGAGATTTCACAATATATGACCTTGGTAGGTGAGGTTTAGGCACCAAATGTGCAACAGTTCAAATCAAACACACTCTGGAGATTGGAATTGCAGGCTATGCAGGTATCTGAGAGTGCGTTTTAAAACAAAATCTTGGGTGTCGTGTTCGCTGGCTGGGTTAGCACACATTGAATAACACTAATTGTACATGAATGGGCTGGAGGACATGACAGTGATAGACAGAGCGAAGACAGTCAAGAGATTTGCAGAAATGATAAAAACTTTGGAATTTAGCTGCCCGGCAATGCCCGGTTGTGGGCGGCACGATGGCACAGTGGTTAGCACTGCTGCCTCACAGCGCTAGAGACCCGGGTTCAATTCCCGCCTCAGGCGACTGACTGTGTGGAGTTTGCACGTTCTCCCCGTGTCTGCGTGGGTTTCCTCCGGGTGCTCCGGTTTCCTCCCACAGTCCAAAGATGTGCAGGTCAGGTGAATTGGCTATGCTAAATTGCCCGTAGTGTTAGGTAAGGGGTAAATATAGGGGGGTGGGTTGCGCTTCGGCGGGTCGTTGTGGACTTGTTGGCCCGAAGGGCCTGTTTCCACACTGTAATGTAATCTAAAAACCCTTGTTGTTAATACTCCCATGTGCAGCAGAGTTCTTGAAAGATCTCAGGACTACATCTTTGGGTGAAAAACCCGCAATCCCTGCCCTTCCAGCATGTGGGAGCCCGTGTGGAAAGATAAAGCTGCGAAAGCCGCAGTGCACGTTTGGGAAAATGTGCAGTGGTAAGGAGCAATGGAACACTGAACAGAACGCAAGTACACCCTTAAATAGAGGCAGAGGGAGTGAGGCCAGATCAGAGTGGGAATTTGAGAGGACGGATGGAAGTGTGTTACCACCGTTTAATCCAAACGAATGGATGAGAGTTTGAGCTGCAGAAGAGCGGAGACGTGGAAGAGTTAATGATGTTAATGAGGTGCAAGTAGGCTGACATGATGACGATAGCGATATGTGGTTGAAAGCACAAAACGCGGTGAAGGATGTCACTATGCTTATGACGTGTCTCGTTCAGACTCAGACAGTTGCGAGGGAGAAGATTGAGTCAGTGGCGAGGCATTTTCTCCTCTCCAGCTCATCTCATCCATTTACCGCAACTCCACTCTCAAAACCCATCCCTCCAACAAGGACAGAGCTCCCTTATTCATCACTTCAAATTCCAGTAACCTCCGCAGACATCATGTCAGTCTCCGACATTTCCACCACCTGAAAATGAACCCCACCAGCTAAGGTATGTTTCCCTACCCACCTCTATCCGCTTTCTTTCAAGATCATTCCCTCTACTACTCCCTTGTCAAGTGCACGCCCCTCACCAAACCACCCTCCCCTCCCGCCCCATTCTCATTCCAACACGGGATTTGCAAAACCTTCACCCACACCTCCACTCTGTCGCAGGCCCCAAAGGAGCCTTCCACTTACATCAGAGTTTTACCTGCACTTCCACGCATGCCATTGAATGTATCCATTGCTGCTGATGCAGTCTACCTATATTGCGGAAACAGGATACCTAATTACAGTTCGCTTCAGAAAACACCCCCGGACACCCGTAACAAACAACATCACTGGCCTGTGGCCGAACACTTCATCTCTCCCTCCCAATCAACCAAGTTCATGCAGGTCCTGGGCTTCCATTGCTCTCATGAACTGTCCTATGTATCAATCTTCCTTCCCACCTATCCGCTCCACACTGCTCTGCGACCAATCACCACTACACCCACCTTCATCCACCTATCACACTCTCAGCTACCTTGTCCCAGCCCCATCCACTCCAATTTGTCTCTCTTCCCCCCCGGTTTACAGGCTTATTTCCTGATGATGGTTCTTGCCTGTAACGTCGATTCTCCGACTCCTTGAATGCTGCCTGCCCTGCTGTGCTTTTCCAGCAGCACACTTTCGGCTCAGGAGCGAGGCAGTGGATTTTGATTTCGGGACTGAAGACAGAGGCCTCAGCTTTGCCATGATGGAATTGTAAGAAATGTCGGCTACAACAGAACTGCATGTCAGACAAGGCAGGACAACGTTTGACCTGGAAGGAACTGGGAGGTGATCGTGTTTATATCCACCTGCAGATCTATTTGTGGTGGATGCTGTGTGCATGAAAGATTCTGACGAAATTCTGGTCTCATTCTAAGTGTCTAAAATCCCTCATTCTCAGACCATATCTTAAAAAGTATCCAGAGTCTTGTCAAAATTGCTTTTCCACTCTCATTTTTGGATAACATCAATTTCGCAGGATATTAGAAGGGGAAGATTTACAAACCAATCTCTCCGCCATGATCTGATAAAATCGCACATTTTATCACAAGTAGAACTTGATCATATAGAGAACATGACAGGAAACAAAAACCCTCTGGTTATAGTGAGAGAGAAATCGTTCTCTTATTGTGTGTGTGGACAATGGTTCTACCCATCATCAGAGCTCACAAAACACAAATGCAGTCATACTAAGGAAAGTCTATGTAAATGTGCGTATTCATTTCCTTGTCTGAGCTGAATTCCCACGGAGACAAAGATTCCAGGAAAAAAGCGATTCACCTGCTCAGAGTGTGGAAAGGGATTCACTCTGTCTCTGACCTGCTGCAGCACCTGCTCGTTCAAAATGAGGAGAAACCATTTCAAAGTCTGGACTGCCGAAAATGCTTTAAAACGTCCAGCACAACGCTCATACTAATTAGAAACCTTTCATCTCGCCAGACTTTGGAAAATGTTATCAAACCTCTGTGTGCTTCATCTCTGAGAAATATGCTCACATGAATGAGAGACCTTTAAGAATTCTGGAGACGTGACGTCTGACCTACGTGCTCAGCCGGGAGGAGAGACATCTTTGTTTCCAAATCGATGGGACCTGCTGTAAAAGTCCGAGTGACCGGATGGCTCATCACATTTCTCACAATATTAACGTGCCTTTCTAAATGCCCTGACTGCAGGAAGTGCTGCACAAGTTCCTGGAGACGAACGTGTCATCAACGTATTCACACTGTGGAAAGACATTATTCACTCTAAAAGTTCCAGGGGGCAGTTTATCATGAACGTCTTCACATTGAAGAGAGACCTATTAAATGTATAGTCTGTGGGATGTGCTTAACAGTCTCTGTAGAACTGATGTTCCTTCGACATTTTCACAATGTGCAAGACGTTTCAAGTGTAGTTATTCTAGGAATAGGTTCAAGCCTTCATCTCAACTCTCAGTACACCAGCAAGTTTTCAGTGGGCAGAAAGCATTTACTTGCTCCATGTGAGAAACACAGTTAGCTCACTCATCGACCCTGCTGAGACAAAAGAGGGATCCCACTCAGGGAAAGAATTCACTCACTCATCGACCCTGCTGAGACAGTGCAGAGATTACATATCTCAACAGCGATTTAACCTTGTTTTTCATCATATTCAGATCTGAAAGCAAAGTTTTGATTTTCTGGATAAAATTAAAATAAATCAGCTTTGTATGAAATTTATTGTCAAATGTCATTGGAAGGATGGGTTTACCGAGTACTTGAAGCATGAGCACAGGTTCTCAAGGGGAAGTAATGCCTGACAAATATATTAGACATCTGTGAGGAGGTAATGAGCAAGTAAGATGAAGTCTACCCTGGAGAGGTGACCAGCTGGAATTTCCAAAAGGCTTTTGGCGAGGTGCAGTATGACAAACTGCTCAATAATGGGCAACTTCTACTTTAGACGACGGTGTGTTTGGAGTTTCCACATCCTCTCCGATTCTGCCTGGATTTCCTCCCCTGACGAAAGATGCGTCGGTGACCTTCTTTGGCCATGGGGAATGCAGAGTTACAGGAATTGGGTAGAGGTGTGAGTTTGGGTGTGATATCCGTGGCAGGATTAAAGGAATCTTCCTTGGCCGAATGGCCTGTTTCCACATTGTAGGTATTATATTAGGACAAGATTGATCGCAGGGATTAAGACTTTTGTCATATGAATTTCTTTTTTTTAAAAGGTCACAATTTCCATATAAACATATGGTTTCAATTGAATCTGTTGAACGATATAAGGAGGCGAGGGGCATTCTTAAAGAGGACATCATAAAGGTCGAGCGAGAATGTCAGACTGCCTTAGCAGGTAAAGTTAAGGATATAATCTAAAGAGATTCCACAAGTACATTAAGAACTAGAGACGAAATAGGACCACTTTAAGATGAAAGAGCTCACTTTTATTTTTAACCTCAGCAGATGGAGAGATATATAATGTTCACTTCGTGGAGAACGAAATGGACCCTACAACTAAATATTGATGTTTATAAAGTCGTTTCCATCGTAAAGGGCAAGTGCTGGAGGACTTGGAAAATATGAAGATGGATATTTCTCTGGGATTTTATCTCATGTATCTCGGAACGTTTTGGCAAGTTAGGGAATGAAACTGTTGGGTCTTTCGTAGAAATAATTGTGTAAGCTATTACGATGAGTGAGGTGCCGAAAAAATGGGAAGTGGCTAATTTTGTGCTTTTGTTAAGAAAGGGTTACATGGAGAATCCGTGGAAACGATAGACCTGTGTTTCTGACGGTGGTCTTAAGTAAGTTGTTGGATGCAATTATAAACGATAGGATTTAAATGCATTTGGAGATACAAGGAATAAATGGGAATAACCAGAATGTTTTTTGCGCGAGGAAAGTTGTATCTCACAAACATGACTGAGTTTTCGGGGCATAACTAATATGATTGATCCGGAGAAAGTGGTAGATATTGCTCACTTAAACTTTAATAAAACCTTTTTCAAGGTTCCACATGTTTGGCTGATTCAAAAAGTGAGATCACAGAGAGTTCAAGGTGAGATTTCCAATTCGATATAAAATTATATTAACAGCAGGAGGCTGGGAATAGCCGTGGAAAGTACACTGGAGGACGATTACCGATGGTGTCCCACAAGGATCGATGCTGAGCCCACATTCATTTTATCATTTAAATAAATGATTTAGGTG
The DNA here is from genome assembly GCF_037043375.1 of Chiloscyllium plagiosum. Taxonomy (NCBI): domain Eukaryota; kingdom Metazoa; phylum Chordata; class Chondrichthyes; order Orectolobiformes; family Hemiscylliidae; genus Chiloscyllium; species Chiloscyllium plagiosum. The sequence continues at coordinate 69,232,830 of NW_028270180.1, read as the reverse complement.
AGAAGATAAAAAGCATGGTAAGTAATTTGCAACATTTGTCGGAAAGGGGGCAATAAAAAGGTGATGGAAGATTGTGAAGAGATTTTCTCGTCAGGATCAATTCCTCTCTCTGTCCTCGAGTTTTTAAAGCGTGGGGGAGTGGGGTTGGGGTGGGACAGTGAAGGGCCATTCGTCCGTCGTACAGAGCAGGTTATCAGACGTCCATCTATTCTCGTTCCAGTTTGCAGCATTTGCCCCATAACTTTGAGTGTTCTGACTTTCCAGGGAAAATGTCAATGAGATTCGCGCTGTGAGCTTAATTACACAACAATGGTACTGACGATTGACTCGGTTGCAACACCTTAGAGGAACGTATTCTCATGTTCACACACAGAGGCAGACACGCAGGCACATTCCCGAACAGTGACAGAGTCCTCATCATGAAACGCACTCCATGCGCTTTACCTCCTCAAGTTTCTCTGGTGAAAGGCGGCTTTAAGTGGAATACAAGCCACTTCTCCAACAAATGTGAACCGTTGCTGTGAGCTGCGATATGAAGTGGATACTGAGCTGAAATAGTCCCACACGCTTCGCATGTGTAACTTTCAGTAACACAAATCCCACCAAATCAAGGCATCTTCCTCCTGGGATCTGACAGGATAGCGCCCAGCAAACATTCCTCACTAAAACTACTGACACACGGCAAACTCTAGACACTTTTACGTCTCGTCTCCTCTCGTTCTGTTTCTGTCCCTGTCACACCTCCAGATTCCTCTTCATGTCTAGTCCCAAGATCAATGAGCTGTTTGATACAAATACAGACACATTGAGAAAGTGATCTTTATGTCAAAAGCAGAATCAGGGAATGTTAGCTGCGAGGGCTTGCTCACGGCAGAGCAATAAGGAACCACGCTTTCATGTCCTGATTATCGTATAGACTGATTCCACCAATGGGCACCGTGCCAGTTATTACCAATTAAAATCTTCCAAGGAATACCGTGACTGACAGAAAGTAGCTTCGACCCCTTCCTCGCCAAGGGGCATTTTGCAAACAATGACCTGTTCCTTCACAAACTGAGTTTTTCTCAGCTGGCCATGGATGCGTCGAGCACAGAAAATGCCCTTTGGCCCACTAAGTCTGCACATTCCAATACAATCCCCTGAACTGTTCTTACCTCATTTGGCAGCACTTTGCTCAAAGGCTCAAACGAATTCAGCACTGTAAGTGTTCGACTATATGGGTCTTTCATGCTTTGGAGGTTTCTGCCTTTTCAATCATGACAGGTGGTTGGTTGCAGTTTCCCAAGCTTCCTTATCTGGTTTATATGCATTTTACTTCATCCTGCGATTTGAATTTCAAACATAAAAGCAGAGAACAAACACACTTCTAGTTCACTCTCGACTCTCAATCACAGTCAGCAAAATGCTTAACTGCATGAGGAGCTCACAGTGGAATTAACGCCCATCGCCTCAATCACTTGGCCACACCTGCAGAATTTCGCTACTAAACTGGTTTCAAGTTCTCCCTCCCTGTGGATCTGAGGGACCGGCAATCATTGTTAGGTTTGTTTGAATTGAATCATCACAGCTTCCACAGGGTAAAATGTCAGGATATGTTTGGTCTGTGTCATCAATCTCGATATTTCAAATTATCATTCATTTCGAAGCAAAGACAGAGATTGCAGGAGAAACTAAGCATGTCTGGCAGCATCTGGAGATAGAGAAACAGAGACAACCATTCAGAGCTTCTTCAGGAGTTTCTCAGAACTCTGTTTTTCTCACAGGGTCTCCCATTCCTGCCGTGTTCCTTGAGCAGTTTTTGTTTTTGTCAGAGGTTCCCAGCATCCGCAACACTTTACTCGCCATTAAACAATAAAGAAACACATTTGTCGTTCCTCACTGGATCGGTTTTCCGATCGGGAGCATATTCCCGAACCTACTAAAAACACGAAACTGCACAGCAAAGGATTCGGATGGACAAGAACAGCGACCGCTCCATGCGTGGGAACACCTTATCGGTTAACAGCCGAACGAGAGAATTAATTGCTCCACAGAGACTGGGGAGTTCCTTGTAGCAAGCCCCTTGCAGGATCTCATAAAGAAGACTGTTAGCGAATTCAAGAATTCGCCTGCACTTCGTAGAATGACAATTACCCTCGATTGGTTTGACGTTTCCAAAATGAATCCTGGGGCATTCGTTGTGGAAAATGGGAACAGTCTGATCCCACGCCTTGCCGACACAGTCATGTCACCGGGAACCAGCTCTCCTAAAACCGGGTCAAACTCCCTTCATGCCTCATGACGAACATATGTGGGCGGCACGGTGGCACAGTGCTTGGCACTGTTGCCTCACAGCGACAGAGACCCGGGTTCTATTCCCGCCTCAGGCGACTGACTGTGTGGAGTTTGCACGTTCTCCCCGTGTCTGCGTGGTTTTCCTCCGGGTGCTCCGGTTTCCTCCCACAGTCACAAAGATGTGCAGGGTCAGGTGAATTTGCCATACTAAATTGCCCGTAGTGTTCGGTAAGGGGTAAATGTAGGGGTATGGGTGGGTTTCGCTTCGGCGGGTCGGTGTGGACTTGTTGGGCCGAAGGGCCTGTTTCCACACTGTAATGTAATCTGTAATATTCCTGACCACGGTATAAACCCCGGAACTGTGCAGCTGAAGAAAAAAGGATTGTGTGATTGTCACTCCCTTCCTGGGTCGAGGGAGAACAGCACCTATTAGTGAAGAGCCGAACGCACTGACTAACATCGCCACAGAGACTGATGAGCCAACGGCGTCAATGATCTCCGAATGCAAGCTTTAGTCTGCTCCTCCCCCATGGAAAATAGTCCGTAATTAGCTTTACCTTTCGAAAATAAATCCTTGGAAATTCATTCTGAAGACATGGGAGTAGTCTGCTCCCACAGTCTAAAGACACAACCATGACACTAGGAACCAGTTCTCCTCCAAGCGGGACCGTGTCTCTTCAGTCTTTCAGTGTCTTGTCTGTGACCGTGTTTTCTCATTGTCCCGGAGCTGAAATGAGATTTGACGTCCTGACGTGCAGGAACGAGGATCTTTTCAATGTCACAGATTAGTTCATGTCCGGAGGGTATCAGAGCCAAAGCACTGGCCTCCGCAAGCACGAAAACATTTCTAACCTGTCTCTGCTCAGTCGAACTGTTCATCATTCATTCACCTCTGGATCCGCTTCCAAGGAATATATTAAGATCCAAAAAACTCGAGACTAGGATTTCTGCTTTGCTTCTTGACAGTTTCCCCATCTGCGAATTGGCACAATTTTCCAAGAATATCTTCACAACCCTCTGCTTTGCATTATGTCCAGAGATAAATAAATCTCACTTTTGGAGAGATTCCAGACTCTGGAAATATTTTGTTTGGAGCAAAGAAGTTTAATGGGAGATTTCTTGGGAATGTTTACAATGATGTTGGCGAAAGCGGTGTGGATGGGCGGGTTGATGGTCAGGAGGAACTGCTGCACCTGTCCAGGGCAACTGATCAAAGGACGAGGAGTGAAGACGTTTATGGAAAACACAACTTGTATCAAATAAACTCAGTGAAACCTACTTATACACCATGTGTTTGTTATTATCTGTGGATAGAGGAACAGACCTATCGTTCTGAGTCAGATCTGTCTCTCGTTCAGAACACAAGTTTCCTGCATGTCAACAATTGAGCAGACCTGAGAAAATACCGAGTTGTTGAGAGGGGTTTTCTGGAGTTGCAGTGGGCGGAACGGTGGCACAGTGGTTAGCACTGTTGCCTCACAGCGGGTCGGTGTGGACTTGTTGGGCCGAAGGGCCTGTTTCCACACTGTAATGTAATCTAATCTAATCTAAAACACTCATCCAACAGGAAATCATTTAAAATCAACAGTGAGGGGAACATGTTCTGTGTTGAAGAGAGATAGAGTAGATGGGAAGGTAGGTTAGGTGGGCTTGGATCGGCGCAACATCGAGGGCCAAAGGGCCTGTACTGCGTTGTATTTTTCTATGTTCTATGTTCTATGATCCATTTCCATGAGAAGAGAGATTAACAAAACGGCAATGGTCGAGTAACAAAGGTGCTCTTATATTTTTACAGCGCCTTTCAGCACCACTTCAGTCACAGGCACTGAAGTAACTTTGAAGTAGATGTGTCATTGTCAAAACTAAAGTGCTAATCAGGGCAGTTTGTTCAACCAGAGGTCAACAAAGAGCACTCAGAACTGGCCCTAGAGACGCCAGTGAGATTATGCTTAACTTTCAGCGTTTGTTCCTCTCTGGTTTCTATCCAGAATAGTACAGGACGGGAGGTTCTGATCTCAGGGGAAGGTGTTACCCACTAAGACACAGATGAGGAGGATGTTCAAGAGGGTAGCAAGTATGTAGAAGTATTTACGGCAGATGTCTGGCAAGTCTCAGTATATTTAAGCCTTCAATTATCTCTCTATTAATAGCATGGAGCAAGTGGCAGAGTCAAATGTGCACAAATCTGCTGACAATTCACACATATTATGTTGAGAACGTGGCATTTCGCACAGGCATGTAGATAGGTTGAATGAATGGGGAATAACTTGTCAGATGCAGTTTTATGTCGGCATTATGAGGTCATGCACTTTGTTCGGAGAAGTCAAAAGAAAGAACACTATTAAGACCGAGAGAAAGTCGAAGAAACGTGTGAGCCAGAGGAATCTCATGCCTGACACAAACATGTTTAGTATCATATTCTTTCCCTAACAAAAAGGATGCCTTCCTTTCCGAATGCTCACAATGAAAGAGATGGTTTCCAAGGAAAGTAAAAAAACCCTGAAACAAATAGCCTAATCGAAAACAAAGGAAAGAATTGAGTCGTTCCAATGGACAACGTTCATGCTTATGGCTCTCTAAAATTTGTTTATAATGGAGCTAGAAGTGGGAATTGGGTGAGCTGGGGAGTGAAATTCAGGTCACCCATGATTACTGTCAACCTTCGTCTGTCTTCCTCATTGTTTTGTATGTTTTACTTCGCATTGTGGTTACTGTGAGTGCGCTTGTAAACCAGGAGGTGCAACACTTGCGCCCACACCTCCCCCCTCACTTCTCTCCAAGGCCGCAAAGGAAACTTCCATATCCGCCACAGATTCACCTGCACCTCCACCCACATCATCTACTGCATCCGCTGCAGCCGGTGTGGCCTCCTCTATATTGGGGAGACAGGCCGCCTACTTGCGGAGCGATTCAGAGAGCACCTCTGGGCCACCCGGACGAACCAACCCAACCACCCTGTAGCACAGCATTTCAACTCCCCCTCCGACTCCACCGAGGATATGCAGGTCATTGGACTCATCCACCGCCAAACCACAACAACGCGACGGTCGGAGGAGGAGCGTCTTATCTTCCGACTGGGAACCCTCCAACCACAGGGGATGAACTTGGACTTCACCAGTTTCTTCATCCCCCCTCCCCCCACCTTGTCTCAGCCGAATCCCTCCAGCCCGGCACCGCCTTCCTGACCTGCAGTCTTCTTCTTGACCTCTCCGCCTCCATCCTACTCCGACCTATCACCCTCACCTTGACCTCTTTCCACCTATCACATTTCCAACGCCCCTCCTCCAAATCCCTCCTCCCTACCTTTTATCTTCTGCTGCTGAACACTCTCTGCTCATTCCTGAAGAAGGGCCTGTGCCCGAAACGTCGAATCTCCTGTTCCCTGGATGCTGCCTGACCTGCTGTGCTGTTCCAGCAATAAAGTTTCAACTTTGATCTCCAGCATCTGCAGACCTCACTTTCTCCCCGTTTGTAAACCACACCGCTGTGACTTGTTTCCCAGACAGTTCTTCAACACGACTCGGAAGAATTCAACATTCTTTTCTCCTGAATCTAAACACTGTGCAAATATCACCAGAACCTCGACATTTTCCACGCCTGTTTGCCTCCTTGCAATATCAATTGATTCATCACTGTGCTCCTGTTGCACAAATCAAGAACGACCCAAACCGCATCAATTGCATCGAGGCTGCGAACGCAGATAACTGCAGCCGCTCCCAGAGTCCTGGCAACTGTGTGATCACAGAAACACACATTGAACAGCCAGGAAACTCAAAATAATTACAATGCCAGAGGCCGTGCCAGGAACGGCACCTGAGAAACAACAGAAACACTCTTTTGAGCTACGGACCTGATTATATTTCTCAATCAGCAATCGAAGTTTACATTGGTTATATTAACTGATCCCTCACTTAAGCAACCAACAACTGCTGCAAACGGAGGAGAAAATGAGGATTTTAGATACTGGACATCAGAGTCTAGAGTGCGGTGCTGGAAAACACAGCAGTTCAGGCAGCATCTGAGGAGCAGGAGAACCGATGGTTTGGGCATGTGCCTGATGACTTGCTCATGCCAGAAACGGCCATTCTCCTGCTTCTTGGATGCTGCCTAACCTGCTGTACTTTTCCAGCAACACCGTCTCCATTGCTGCAGACTGTCATACAATCCAAGCTTCCAGCCGCAGAATTAGCAACACTCAGTGTAATGAGTCAACCTATTGAAGACACCGGCAGTGGTGCTTAGTGTCAAGTAGATCTTCATGAATGCGTGTCGTGAATTGTCTGTCCTGTATAATGTTCCCTGGTCTCACTACGTGCAACATTGTTTGACCATATTTGTATTGTACATGATGGGGTTTGGGTCCATTGTTCTGGTGAGTTGTTGTCTAAATGTGGCTTTCGGTTTATATTCTCTCATAGATCCGAGTAGTCAAAGGCTGTCCGTTCCGAGACATTTTTGCTTGATGTGTTGGGTCTTGGCATGCCCTCCTAACGTTGTTTGTCTGCAAGGAATTTGCGGGAATATCTATTGTTGCAAAGCATTTCTGGAGGATCCAGTAAACACCACAATCAGTTGTACAGAGTGGCAATGCACAGACATGACGAGGTCAACAAATTCGACCAGAACAACACAACAATAATTGGACAATAGTGGGCAGCCAGAGGTTTTCTAGAATGACGAGACTCATCCAATGACTCCATCAAAGAACATGTTGACCTGGACGTAACATACCGGGACCTGCAATAAACGACAAGAAGCAGCAACTGAAAGCAGTGGGAAGGAAATCACACCAATTCGAAACGCTACAGGACAGCAGAGCTTGAGGATGTCACCGAGAAAGGGCAGGAAACTGCTGCAAACCAACTTCCCAACACGAACGAACATCCACACACCATCTGCAAACTTCACTGGAACTACAAATCTTGACACAAACCTTGAAACCCTGAAACAGTCAGGGCCGCCCCAGCGGGAAAATGAACCCTTGCATCCCACATGACAGCTGAGGATACGAAACGCCATACTCCAGTGGACGTCAGAGCGAACTGCTCTTGCAAGCTACTTGTGCGTGCTCTTGTCAAAATCACTGCTTGATTATCCTCATCCAATTTTCCATCGTTTGACGTTGTGTGCTTTTTGCATTACAAATTTACATCTGAATATCACTGAATTTTCTGAGAATTTCTGCCGTTCCAACACTTAGAGATAGTGAGTTCCAGATTCCAACCACTCGTTGTCTGATAACGTTTTTTATGTGCAGCTACCCAAACCTTTTTACTCTTATCTTAAATCTATGGCTCCTTGATGATTGATCCCTTCAACAAATGTTTCGTTAAGTGTACATATTCCTTACCGCTCATCAGTTCGTACATCTCAATACTGTCTCATCTCAATTTCCCCTGCTTTCAGAAAAATAACGCCAGTCTGTCCAAACTCTTTAATTGTTGAAGTTCTTCAATCCAGATAATATATTGGCAAATCACTCCTGCATCGTTTCCACAGTTGTCATATCACTGCTATAATGTGAATTTCAAAATTATACACAATACTCTAGCGAGAGACAAATAATGACTTGAAATAAATGTGGGGAAAGCAGAGATATTGGTCTTTTCCAATAAAGTCATTCCCTCGATAATGTTCTGTGCCCTTTTCATGAACCCAATGCTCCCATGATCTCTGATCTATGCAAATAAAACACTATACGTGGGATTCAAAACCCAACCACATTGTCTGATAGCATTGAGTGGCTTAATGGCCCTGATGGTGATATTGGGTCACGTTCACCTAACAAGATTGACAGCTGCAACACAGACTTAATGGTGTCAATTTGAAAGTGAATGTTAATTTTTCCAATGCCCCAGTGACATGGGAGGAGGGATGGAAAGGGGGAATAGTGATTGTTGAAGGGAGAAAAATCTCCGAGATTGGGTGCTGAGAGTGGCAGCTTGAAGCATTAAAATCAACACCTGAGTGAGTATTTTCATCTTAAAATTGATTGTGTCCTTTCTGCGTTTGTTTTGCACAGGTTATGTGGAGTAACATGGAACAAATGCTCATTGCAGATACTCGGATTTGAATGAAGGTTGCTTGACCACAACGCAGAGGACGAACCATTATTCGATTACATGAAAAAGCACAATACAAAAAGCCTTTAATGCAATGGCAGAGATAGTCGAGGAACCGCATCACATGCACAACAGGAAAGCCCACTGAGATTGGCTTGAATCGTCACCTTCAATGTCCCCAATGGCTGTGGAGATTCCATAATTGAGAATGTTGAAGACTGAATTCGATAGATTTCAAGAAAAGATGAAATGTAAAGTCGAGAGTTCACAAATATTGTTGAAATATCGATTTCAATAAACATGAAGTTTCACATCGTAACTTTACCCGTGCCGTGAGACAAGGAAGAAACTATTATTGCACACTCACATCGCACCGGTTCCCAGGCCTGGACTCAGTGAAACTGTGTACGCAGTGGCGAAGATCCGATTGGAAATTGAGAGTGGAATGAACGAGTGGATATCTACTTTGCCTGCCAGTGACAAACTCCTTGAGCATGCAGTCCTACTGTGAAGGTAGAGAGGCGCGTGAAACGCCGAGGCTGGGAGCTCCAAACTCGCTCGGTGAAACTGCTGTTGACATGGCGCAGAGGGCATTGGGTCGTGGGAAAATATCCTGAGCTATTTTAATCTGAATTGAAATGATTTGATTAGATTCCCTGCAGGATGAAAACAGGCCCTTCGGACCAACATGTTCACTACAACCCTCCGAAGATCAACCCATCCCAACTGTACGTTTACCCCTGCCTAATGCACCTAACATTATGGACAATTTAGCATGGCCAATTCACGTGATGTGCATATCTTTTAGATTGTGAGGAGTACCGGAGTACACGGACGAAACACATACAGACACAGGGAGAACGTGTAATCTCCACACAGACAGTCGCCCGAGGCTGGAATCGGACCTGGGACCCGGGTGCTATGAGGCAGCCGTGTGAACCAATGAGCTAACGTGCCACACATTTGCTCACTGAATTGGCGCCCGCAGCCCTCTACAGCAACTATCTCCAAAGAATCACCACTCTCTGACGGAAGATATTCCTCCACGTCTCATTTCCAAATTGTTATCGCTTCACTTTGTCTCTGTGCCCTCGGGTTCTAGTGTGTCATAGTGGGTGAAACATCTTTGCCACATTGGTTCTGCACAGGCCTCTCAGCACTCTGTAAATTTCAAATAAACTGAGTCATTGACTCAGACATCATTGAAACAGACCGCTGTTCCAATCAGTCCATGCTACCATTTACCGAAACTAACGTAGTACCAACTCCGTGTATTGGGCCCATATCCCTCTTAACATGTCCTATTCATGCACTTATCTAAGTGTCTTTTAAATGTTGTAACCTTATCCACATTCCTACTTCCTCTAGAACTTTGCACAGGAAACATACCGTGTAAAGTAAAACAAAGTGAACCTCATGTCCTTTTTTCACTTTTGTCCTCACATCTTAAAAATACGCCCACTAGTCCTGAAATCCCCAAAGAAGGAAAGCACCGTTGCAGTTGAGCTAATCTGTACCCCTCAGGATTTTAAAAACATTTATATGGTAAATGTCAACCTCCTATGCTCCTTTGAAAGAAGTCCCAGCCTATCCAGCCTCCCCTTACAGCTCAATCCCTTCATTCCTAGCAACATATTGGTAAATCTCTTCTTAACTCTGTCCAGCTTAATATTCTTCTTTATCTGACTTGGAAACCAGAACATAGAAACAATACTACAGAAGATGCCTCGCCAACATCCTGTACAACCTCAGGATAACGTCCCAACTTCAACACTAAAAACTGAGCAACGCATGAAAGCGTTCTAACAGCATTTTAACGAAGCTGACGATATGTGACACGACTTCCAAAGACCTTTCCGTGACCTATTCACGTGTCTATTGCGCAGGACTATTCAAAGCAGCACTTGTAATTGTGCAAGGGCTACATCCATTTATGACTCAAACTGCAGTACGTTACATTTGTTCAAGATAATTTCTCTTTACCATTAATTTAATCATATACCCGAATCTTCTATAACCTCAGATAACCTTCTTCTCTGTGGACTGTATCACCATGGAGAGTTGTAGCGTCCCTCAGCACAGAAACAGGTCGTTTGGTGCGAACTGGTACATACTGATCATAATGCCGGTCCACATTAACCGCATTTCTCTGCACTTGGACCATATCATTATAATCCTTTGCTATCCATGTATTTGTCCAAAAGCCTTTTTAAATGTTCTTCGCGTACACGCAAAGACTTATGCTATCACCTCATGAAATGCATGTCGCTCATGTTGGTGTCAACCACAAACTGATGATCTCTGCCTTCCATATTGTCATCTAAAACATTTACATCAGTCACAAACAAAGGAGCCATCACTGATCCCTGTGGAACACTGCCGGTCACTAGCCTCCAGTCTGATAAACAACACACCAAAACCTCACCCTTTCTCTTGTTGTTAATTGAATTTTGTATCCAATTTGCAAACTCACTGTGAACCACATCTGATCTAACTTTACTCGTTAGTCTTCCATGTTGAATCTAGTTAAACGCTTTCCTAAAGCCTAAGTAAGCAAAGATATTTGTTCTTGCCTCATCAATCCTCTTGTCTACTTGATCAAAACCTCACAATTTTGTGAGACCCAGTTTCCACCTCACTAAACCATGCTAATGATCCCCTATATTTCCTGGACTCTGAAAATGCTATCTTCCAAAACCACTTCAAAAAACTTGCGAACCACCAATTTCAAACTCACAAGCCTGGAGATTCCAGTCTTTCCCCTGTATCCATTCTTCAACAAGGTTCGTCAATATCCAGTCATTTTAAATCACACCCATATTTAGAGATGACACAATTATTTCAGCAAGGAGTCTTGCAATTTCCGCGCTTATCTCCCATAATGCTCTGGGATTCAGTACAAGCACAGGGTAAACACCGATGCTAATTGACACCAGCAACACAGAAAAAAAAATTACCCCGTGCTCTAATCTGTGAAAATTCGATAGTCAAAACGTTTCGCAAAGGTCACGATTTAAAGGGAAAATATCAACTTTTTTCTTTATGTCTAACAGAGTATGAAAACTAACAACTATTTACGACTAGTTTCTCTTAAACCCATCTTTTATCTTCCACTCCACAACTATATTTCGATTCAATAATGACTTAAAAAGTAATCATGGTTCAAAACCACTCAGCTTTTTCAAGTGTCATTTTGTGGATTTTTCTGGGAAGATTCTCTCCAGGTTTTCCTTGATGTTCTGCCATGCAAACACATTTCCAGGAAGGTACATTTGTAGTATCTCTTGAGCTGGACGTCCCTGACGCAGTCCGAGCTGTTGCAAATGTCCTGATTAATACCCCAAAACATCGGATTATTTCATTGGCTTTCATACTATCAAAACGTGAAGTTCACACCTGATTTTGATTTCGGATCTTGATTCATAATTTAAGCTGATGGCAATCCAGCTCTGCTGGCTGTTTCGAACAAATGTCACATTGTTCCCTTGGTCAGAACAGATTGTTCTGTGTCCTTGCAAGCTTTTCAACTCTTTTTTTCACACCACGTACACTAGTCCAGTGTCTGGAGTTTTATACGCCTTTTACATTTTCTGAGATATCCAGCAATTATTTTCCTGTAATATGAAATGTTTGTCAGTATGTATTTCCATGATTTCTGTAGTCTCCTTAAGTCTAACATATCCTTGGCGAACAGACTTCCCAAACTGAGCTGTCCCACCTTGCTTGAATCCCTCTACACACTTTCTCTTCGTCTAAACGTCCAAATGTCTTATAAAATAATATAACATTACCTCTACGCACCAGTTGCTCTAGCAGTTGATTCCATGTGCAAGCCATCCACTTTGTGAAAAGGATGTCTTGTCATTCGGTGTAAATCTTACGAGGTCTGGACTCCCATATCCAAGGGAAAACGAACTTTGCTGTTCGCCTTATCGAGAGCACTCTTGATTTTATGAATCTCTATAAAGTCATCTTCGACCTCCGATGCTGCAGTACGACAAGGCAAAGCCGACACAGTCTCTGCTCGTTATATTAAAAATCCAGTCCTGAGAACATGTAGACTCTTTGTTGCATGAGGCCAGACAGAGTCGAATGTAATCCAGCCGCCAGAAACATCACCGACTCTCAAATTCTTGACGCTTGGTCAAATAGTTTCGGAAAAGGTATCGTCCTCTTCACATATGGAGAGTGAACATTTGGTCTCACTGTCTCCACAATAAAAAATGACGTGAAAAATTCGTTTATTGCCTCTTCCATCTGATGAGCTCAAAAGCAATGTCAACCTTCTTGATCTTTCAAGTAATATTTCTCGCGTTGTTCTCATTGACAGATATGTACTTGTAGACCCTCTTTGGATTATCTTCAGCCCTGGCAGATTAAATTATTTCATATCCCCTCTTTCCTTCCTGGTCTGCACTTTATTGAAGTCCCTACAAGAAATTCACTTGAACCCTGTTGTCTGTCTGATATAGGATACTCTTTCGTTTTGATTTGTTCCTCAACACCTTTTTTCAACAATGGTCACGTCTTGTGAGTGTCCAGCCTGAGAAATTCAGCTCAGGTGGACAGCATATCTGCCACTGGGAAAATGTTAGTCTGTTATTAAATTTGGAATAACAGTGTATTAGCAATGCATTACAGAATAAAATGGATTCCGCATGGCTTTGTGCAGACGAAATCAGACCTAACACGTTTACAAGTATTTTCAGATCATAACAAGCACAATACATAAAGGGGAATGCAGTAAATGGAATATATCTGAATTTCTAAAATTAATCAGAACGGTGTTTTATACGATAGCACTTCACAAGCAAAGAAGCATGAACCAACACAGTTGGGGGTATGTATTAGTCTAGGATTGGGGAATGAATGGAGAGGCGAGGTAATGAGGGCATTTTCATGATAGTAAACTGTAACTTGCAGATTCCCGGAGCCAACAATATTGGTGCCACAGCTGTTGACAACATGTACTAATCACCTGTACAACATAAGTTAATGTACTGTTGCTCAGTTTGGAGATGACACAAAATAGACATGGATGCAAGTAATGAGGGCGGCACAGCAACATTGTGGACGACAGAATCAGGATAAACAAGTGGACAAAAACGTAGCAGCATATAACATGCAAAAAAAGATGTTTATGCGTTTTGGCAGATATAAGTATTAAGTAGGGAAATACATAGCACAAAGCATCAGCATACAGAGCACTTCGCTTCCTTGTACATGAAATATGAAAAGTTAGCATCCAGTTTCAGCAGGTAATCGCGAAGTCAAATAATTTTGTTTCACTTTATTTAAACGGAATGGGGACATATGTTTTTTTTTTTCAAAATACACATTGCATTAGTCAGATCAGACCTGGATTAATGTGAACAAATTTAGTCCCCCTATTTTAGGAATAGCAGTTCAGGGAGATTTAACACAAATCATCCTGGATATTGGAGGATATTCTCGGGAGATGAAACTGAGAATAATGCCCCTGTTCTCATTGGAGTGTAGAATAATGTAACAAGACTTTACTGAGATACATTATATTATGAGGGACATGATAGGATAATTTAGGAGAGAATGATTCGCCTTGTCTGAGAATCAAAGACCAGAGAACATAGTCTCAGAGGATGTAGTAACCTATTTAAGAAAGATATGGAGGAATTTCTTTCTCTTCGAGCCGACTGAATATTTGAAATTATTTACTGCAGGCCGCTCTAGAAATTGGCAGCTCAGTGTATCCAATATTACACTGAGATTAGGGAGGGTGATAAAAAAGGAGGGGGTGTGGCATTGCTAATTAGAAATGGTATAATGGCTGCAGAAAGGCAGTTCGAGGGGGATCTGCCTTTGGAGGTAGTATGGGCTGAAGTCAGAAATAGGAAAGGAACAGGGACCTTGTTGGGTGTTTTCTATAGGCCCGCCAATAGCAGCAGAGATGTGGAGAAACAGATTGGGAAACATATTTTAGAAAAGTACAGAAGCCACAGGGTAGTAGTCATGGGCGATTTCAACTTCCCAAATATTGATTAGAAGCTCTTTAGATCAAGTAGATTGGATGGGGCGGTGTTTGTGCAGTGTGTCCAGGAAGCTTTTCTAACTCAGTATGTACATTGTCGGACCAGAGGGGAGGCCATATTAGATTTGGTACTAGGTAACGAACCGGGACAAGTGATGGGCTTGTTCGTGGGTGAGCATTTTGGTGATGGTGACCACAATTCTGTGACTTTCACACTGGTTATGGAGAGAGATAGGTGCATGCAACAGGGTTGGTTTTACAATTGGGGGAAGGGTAAATACGATGCTGTAAGACAGGATCTGAGGAGCATAAGTTGGGAGCATAGGCTGTCAGGGAAGGATGTCGTGGAAATGTGGAACTTTTTCAAGGAACAGATACGACGTGTCCTTGATATGAATGCATCTGTCAGGCAGGAAAGAGATGGTCGTGTGAGGGAACCTTGGTTGATGAGGGAGGTTGAATGTCTTGTAAAGAGGAAGAAGGAGGCTTATATAAGGTTGATGAAACAAGGTTCAGACAGAGCATTGGAGGGATACAGGATTGCCAGAAGGGAGCTGAAGAAGGGATTAGGAGAGCTAAGAGAGGGCATGAAAAATCTTTGCCGGATAGGATCAAGGATAACCCCAAGGCATTTTATGCGTATGTAAGAAACATGAGAATGACGAGAACGAGGGTAGGTCCGATCAAGGACAGTAGTGGGAGATTGTGTATTGAGTCGGAAGAGATAGGAGAGGTCTTGAATGAGTACTTTTCTTCAGTATTTACGAACGAGAGGGACCGTATTGTTGAAGAGGAGAGTGTGAAATGGACTGGTCTACTAGAGGAGATACTTGTCAGGAAGGAAGATGTGTTGGACATTTTGAATAACTTGAGGATAGACAAGTCCCCCGGGCCTGATGGGATATATCCTAGGATTATGTGAGAAGCAAGAGAGGAAATTGCATAGACGTTGGCAATGATCTTTTCGTCTTCACTGTCAACAGGGGTGGTACCAGGGGACTGGAGAGTGGCGAATGTTGTGCCCCGGTTCAAAAAAGGGAATAGGGATAACCCCGGGAATTACAGGCCAGTTAGTCTTACTTCTGTAATCGAAAGGGTACTGAGGGATAGGATTTATGAGTATCTGGAAAGACACTGCTTGATTAGGGACAGCCAGCACGGATTTGTGAAGGGTAGGTCTTGCCTTACAAGTCTTATTGAATTATTTGAGGAGGTGACCAAGCATGTGGATGAGGGTAGAGCAGTGGATGTAGTATGCATGGATTTCCGTAAGGCATTTGATAAGGTTCCCCATGGTAGGCTGATGCGGAAAGTCAGGAGGCATGGTATAGAGGCAAATTTGGCCAGTTGGATAGAAAACTGGCTAACCGGTCGAAGTCAGAGAGTGGTGGTAGATGGTAAATATTCAGCCTGGAGCCCAGTTACAAGTGGAATTCCGCAGGGATCAGTTCTGGGTCCTCTGTTGTTTGTAATTGTTATTAATAATTTGGAAGAGGGAGTCGAAGGGTGGGTCAGTAAATTTGCAGATGATACGAAGATTGGTGGATTTGTGGATAGTGAGGAGGGCTGTTATCGGCTGCAAAGGGACTTGATATGATGCAGAGCTGGGCTGAGGAGTGGCAGATGGAGTTCAATCCTGCCAAGTGTAAGGTTGTCCATTTTGGAAGGACAAATAAGAATGCAGAATACAGGGTTAACGGTAGGGTTCTTAGTAAGGTGGAGGAGCAGAGGGATCTTGGGGTCTATGTTTATAGATCTTTGAAAGTTGCCATTCAGGTGGATAGAGCTTGTAAGAAGGCCTATGGTGTATTAGCGTTCATTAGCAGAGGGATTGAATTCAAGAGTCGTGAAGTGATGTTACAGATGTACAGGACTTTGGCTGGGCCACATTTGGAGTACTGTGTGCAGTTCTGGTCGCCTCACTTTAGGAAAGATGTGGAAGCTTTGGAGAGGGTGCAGAGAAGATTTACCAGGATGTTGCCTGGAATGGAGAATAGGTCGTACGAGGATAGGTTGAGAGTGCTAGGCCTCTTCTCATTGGAACGACGTAGGATTAGGGGTGACTTGATAGAGGTTTATAAGATGATCAGAGGAATAGATAGAGTAGACAGTCAGAGATTTTTCCCCGGGTACAACAGAGTGTTACAAGGGGACATAAATTTAAGGTGAAGGGTGGAAGGTATAAGGGAGATGTCAGGGGTGGGTTCTTTATCCAGAGAGTGGTGGGGGCATGGAATGCGCTGCCCGTGCGAGTGACAGAGTCAGAATCATTGGCGAACTTTAAGCGGCAATTTGATAGGTACATGGATGGGTGCTTAAGCTAGGACAAATGTTCGGCACAACATCGTTTGCTGTTCTGTGCTGTATTGTTCCATGTTCTATGTTCTACAGCAGTTTAATCTCACATTCAATACAAATAGGTGAGTGGAAAACGAAAAACAAATTTCACAAAATTCATAAACAGATCAATAATTAAAAATTGATAAATAAAAGGAATTGGCATTTGTTTATTTGACTGAACAATAAATTTATTTTTTCTCCTCATTTTTATAGCACTGGAGCATCAAGTTCTATGTGCTGTTTGAACTCAGCTCTTCAGAACAAAAGAAAATCAATTAATATCATTACTTTGCATATTTCATCTGTATGACTGCAACATTCTCAAATATTTTCTAACGAATATTGATTACATACATTCTTTTCTTAGTGACCTAAAGAAAATAAATAGCAAATACTGTGATTATTGGAATGAACAACAGGTGGAAGCATATCTAATGTTGAATTGAAAGGCAATTCAATTGATGCTTAGATATTTTCTAATCAACATTCAGAGTTGCTCTGGAACAACTCTGTGCAAGGTGGGAATTGAAGCTGTACCTCCTGGTCTGGTAACAGAGATACTACCAGAGCTGCACAACATTCCTTCATAATGTTCCCAACCAGGCTGGGCAGGTCTACAATCACATGCTCACTGCGGTTACTCAAGTGAAAATTAATCAGATGTTTATTGTGATAATTGGATTGGAATTAAATGGATGGATCCTGTGTGTAACCTACTGAAAATTAAATAGTAATTTACAATAATGATGGGAGTTAACAGATGTCTTAATTAAATGATTTTTATGATAATTTGTGGAATGACAACTTGACAGATTTGTGTGATTACTGTAAATTGATAAATAAAAATGAATACAATCATTCTATATGTTCATAATATTTTCTCATTTTATGAAATGTAATGTAATTTTTTTTTGTTCTACACGTAAATTGGACCAAAATGATGAATTGGTCAGTCAATGTGACTATTCAGCTGAAGACAACTTTCATTCTTTCTGAAAATGTCTGATTTTAAGAAGCCACCATTTCTTGTGATTGTTTAATGGAACAAGAAAGATGTCAATCCTTTTTTTTGTGTAAATCAAAAATTTTCATCGGAATTTAAATAATTTTGCACAAGAAAAATATTCAACTATTATTGTGATTAGAAGCACAATAAATGTTAATATTGAAGTGAATTACAATCAAATAATTTCAAAAGTGTTTCCAAGTTTAAAATGAAAAGCAATATTCACAATGATTGAGAGATTCTACATTGCTAAGTCCTTGCAATAGTTATTATATGGAACCATAATTCCACATTTACATCCTTTGCCAAATTGAACAATTATTCAATATTAGCAACAAATTGATTTTAAAACTACTATTAATGAATTTAAGAATAATGAGGTGTCTCATCTTACTAATCCACTGAGTAATGTGCAGAAATGAAGAGAAATATTGCAGTGTAAAGTAACTGGTGTTCTCTGAATATCAATGGCTGAGATGACTGTGATCTTTCAAATGAACAAAAGTCAGATATTTACAAAGGATGTCGCAAGGGCAGTTATTGGTCTTTTCTGGCTGTATTGGCCCGACCAAACAGGTTTTTATATTGTAGCATTCACAATAGGAAATATGGAAAATATTAAAACACATTAACTTAGACTTCATAACAAGCACAAAGTGCTGTTTAATTATTGTAATTGTTAATTGTTTCTAGAATATTGATAGATAAATTAACGTAATATTTTGAAAGCACTTTGCTCTGATGTCGATTGTGTAATAATTAAGATTGATAAACAGAAAATTAATATATAAAAAGTCGCTTTAATAATTCTAAAAAAATACTCAGCAACAATTGACACAGTTCAAAATTGTTTTTTTTTGTTGAGTCATGATTTTTTAAATTTTTATCGTGATAAATGTTTAGACATCTATGTCAGAATAAGGAAGAAAATAATTAGACCGGGAAAGTGAGGACCATTGTGAACAAAAGGTCGAATAAATGACATTTGGTACAGAAAACGTTTTTGCACAAAATGACTGATAGTTACGTGATTATTGTTCGTTGACAACTAATGCTGGAAGTAAAAGGAACAGATTCTAACATTTCCAAAGCAGGTTTTTTTTCTTATAATGAAATTAAAATACAAATCATTTTAGAGGTCACATGATTTGAAAAAGTGTCATTTAATGTGATATTTGAGATGAAGAATCGTTCTTTTTCCCCCAGCGTAGTCTTTTCAATAATTTAAAATTTAATGTTATTTGAGCTAAAGAACAAATGGGTGTACCTACATTGTTTTCTTGCATACAAAAGAAGTAAAGTCAACAACATTTTTAAGTTTCGTAGAGTTAATTAGCAAAATGTATTGAAGCTATCATGCATGAAGTGAGATAAGTGAGAGAGAGAGACAAATTAAATGTTCAAATGAACACGTCGATATTTTGAAAGTATATCAATCTTATGAATTATGAATAGGTGGATGTAAAATAAAAACAAATTCATGACAATTCAAGAATGAATAGTAATAAGAAATTTAATTTGTTCAAAGCACATCACAATATTTAGATGAATTGCAATATTTAGTTACAATTGTAGGTGATTAACTGACCAATGAATAATATGAAGTTGCATTTGGTTATTTTGCTGAAGAGGAATTTCGACTGCTTATTTTTTCATCTTTATAATACTGGAGAATAAGGATTTATGTGCTTGAAATGTCTGAACTAGGTTCTTTCAAACAGAAAAAAAAATCAGTGAGTATCATTTCTTCGACTCTTCTAACTTTAAGATTGCAACATTCTCAATTACTTTTTCAAGGAATGTCGAACCAGCAGAATTAGATGCATCGTTTTATTAGTGACCTGAAGAAAATAAGTAATAGATATGGTGATGACTGAAATGCACAGCAGATTAAAGTATATTTCATGTTGTTTTGAAAAGCAGTTCAGTCTATGCTCAGGTATTCTCTCATCATAATGGTGTCTTCCCAGTTCACATGACCGGTTAAATATTCGACCACATGCGAAACATGGGAATGATTTCTCTGGGCTGAGAATGCCGCTTTCCCCTTCCTTATTAACGATAAGGATCAGGACCTGCAGAATTGGATGACTCTGCAGTTGATGTGATGTTAAAGCTGAGTTTCCCATCTGTCTCCTCTCTCTCTCTGTAAAACAATTTTTCCCTGTCATTATTACAACTCCCAAAACCAGCTTTCCCATCAGTTCTGCTGAACTTCTAAATTTGGACTAATTCAATGACGTCAGTAATGTGCCTTTCTCTCACTTGTTTCTGAAAGTAAATTAGGAACATTTTGAAAAACTTTGCACACTTTACCAGAAGAACCCACACCTATTCTATCATTTAAATGTTTTAACCCATGAGAAATTTATTACCTACTCCAATGACAGTTATAATGCTCTGACCACTTCTACGGAGCCAGTGCAGGTTAATTCTAACAGTTATCAATAAATTGTACCTGAACAGGATGTCTCCACAACAGGAAGTGCTCTAACACTCAATGCCCGTAAGTTGTGTTTTTTACTTAAAGCCCCTCATGTGTTTGGCAATCTGGCAATACAGTTGAAGATATTTTATATAGTAACCTTACAGTCTCAATTGCCAGTTCCAGTCCATGAAGCAGCCAGTTACATGCACCAGTGACTTGAATTCTGACGACAGCATTGCCCTGGCTGGAGAGATTGAAGAGCATGAAACTGTCTTCTCTAGAGTATCCAAAATGAAACACTTGAAATGAACAAAATTCTTCAAGAGCTCGATAGGACAGATACAGGAAGATGTGCTCCCTGGCTGGTGTATCTGGAATGAAATCAGCACTAACTATGGTATCTTTACCCAGCATCCCCTTTAGCTGTATAAATGTTTAAGATGTATTTGCTGCTCTAATTCCACTGTCTTGATCACTCCCGTTTGTAACTGCTGTAGTGTTGGGGTCCATTCAAATTGATAACATTTGATTCAATCCATCCCAAAACCCCTCTGTGTCTGTGTCTCACTTTTGTTCACAGAGACCGTCATTCAATCTGACCCCTTCACAATCCCTGCTCTGATATTTCCTTCGAGGGCTCAGAATTAAATGTTCACAGAAGGACAAAAGGAGGCTGATTGGCTCATCACCTCACTGAATGCCATTCTTTACCTTAACCCCATAAACCTTCCCATTCGTCCTCTTCCAATAACTGTTCACTTCGATTCTCTTCATTGTACCTGGTTCCACCACACTCTTTGGCAGTGCATTTCTGACCATAAAACTTTCTCTGCATGCAAATGTTTTGTCTCATGTCACATGCGCTTCTTTTGTCAATCCCTTGACATCGGTGCCACCTCATTATTGATTCTTTCATGCATGCGAACAGTTTGTCCCAATCAACTCGCACTGGATCCCTCTTGGAGGTATCTTTACACAGTATGATTAGATTAGATTACTTCCAGTGTAGAAACAGGCCCTTCGGCCCAACAAGTCAACAGCGACACGCCGAAGCGCACTCACCCATGCCCCTACATCTACAACTACGGGCAATATAGCGTGGCCAATTCACCTAACCTGGACTGTGGAGGAAACAGGAGCAGCCGGAGGAAACCCACGCAGACACAGGGAGAATGTGCAAACTTCACGCAGTCAGTCGCCTCAGACGGGAATTGAACCAGGGTCTCTGGCACTGTGAGACAGCAGCGCTAACCACTGTGCCACCGTGCCACTCACCACCCCAGGATGGTAAATATCACCTCTTCCTGTCACAGGAGACCAGTGCGAGACCATTTAGGTGCTCTCACTGTAGGACTGGGTTCAGTACACCATCCAGCAAATACACACTGGGAAGAGGCCATTCACCTGCTCTGAGTGTGGGAAGAAATTCACTCAGATATCCAGCTTGATGAAACACCAGCGAGTTTACAAGTAACCACAGCGATTGGATTTGTTTTGTTTGTTCATGGGATCACGGCATCACTTGCTGGGTCAGCATTTGTCATCCATTCTGACTGGCCAAGAGATCGTTCAGAGTCAACCACGTTATTCAGGGTCTGGATTCACATGTCGGCTGGTCAAGGTCAGAATTAACAGTTTCACAGGCCCAATAACATGAAGAGTTGATTTCTGGTCTATTATCATATTTCAGAAATAATAATGAATAATGTTTGTAGTTGAATTAAAAGTGCAAGACCAAAATGGGTTTTATTCTGATTGAGCACGTCCTCCTGTTTTCTCAGTTGTTATTGACAGTCTCATCCCCCTCGCATCAGATCCTGTTCCAGAGAGTGTTACAGAAAAGGCAGAATGTTCAGCTGCAGCTGGTCACCTGACCGGTCACTGGTTCCGAAAGGTTCACTCTCCACAGATGCTGCCAGATCTGTTGAATTTTTCCAGCAATGTCTGTTTTTGTTTCTGATTTCCCAGCATTTGCAGATGGTTAGTTTTTCAATATTCATCTTGTCTGTTGCAGAGGAGTTTATTGATTAATTTAGCAGGTTTTGAAAATTGCAAGTTAAGCCACAATTCAGCCATGATCCATTGAATGGCAGAGCAGGGTTGAGGGGCTGAATGGTCTCCTCCTGTTCCAATGAAAGCTGTCTATCTGCAGCTTCTGGCAACTTTTCCCCTCACTTTCACTTCACCTCCATGTCTAACACACTGTTACTGACTGAACAAACCTCCGGTGCTTACACCAAACCTGCTAATATTCAGTGGCTCCCTCACCTGCCACCCGGGTTTTACACTCATCATGGAATGTTGTCTTGCACTACTGCGGAAATGCCCACAAAGGACTCAGCCTGGAGTCTGTATCCCCTGGGATCCACAAACACCGTTTATTTCCTCCTTCCTCTCTCATTCTGGCTATTGAACTCTCGGTTTCAATCCATTCTCCTGTCATGCTCTTCAACATGCCCATGTACGTGGAATAGAGGCAGCTGGGATTTAATGAAAGGAAGTGGGGATTACACAGAAGCACTAGGAGAGGTGACGTTTCAGAGAACACCTCTGGGACGCCCGGACCATCCCACCCAACCACCCCGTGGCTCAACACTTCAACTCCCCCTCCCACTCCACCAAGGACATGCAGGTCCTTGGACTTCTCCATCGCCAGACCATAACAACACAACAGTTGGAGGAAGAGCGCCTCATCTTCCGCCTAGGAACCTTCCAACCACAAGGGATGAACTCAGATTTCTCCAGCTTCCTCATTTCCCTTCCCCCCACATTGTCTCAGTCCCAACCCTCGAAATCAGCACCACCTTCCTAACCTGCAATCTTCTTCCTGATCTCTCCGCCCCCACCCCCACTCCAGCCTATCACCCTCACCTTATCACCCTCACTTTAATCTCCTTCCACCTATCGCATTTCCAACGCCCCTCCCCCAAGTCCCTCCTCCCTACCTTTTATCTTAGCCTGCTGGGCACACTCTCCTCATTCCTGAAGAAGGACTCATGCCCAAAGCGTCGATTCTCCTGTTCCTTGGATGCTGCCTGACCTGCTGCACTTTTCCAGCAACACATTTTCAGCACTTCACATCCACGTCTAACACACTGTTACTGACTGAACAAACCTCCTGTGTTTGAACTAAACCTGCTAATGTTCAGTGGCTCCCTGTCTTGCCACCCGGGTTTAACTCTCATCATGGAATGCTGTCTCGTATTACTGCGGGAATGCCCACAAAGGACTCAGCCTGGAGTCTGTATTCCCTGGGATCCACAAACCCCGTTTATGTCCTTCTTCCTCTTTCATTCTGGTTATTGAACTCTCGGTTTCAATCCAATCTTCTGTCATGCTCTTCAACATGCCCATGAGGCTGGACTAGAGGCAGCTGGGATTTAATGAAGGGAAGTGGGGATTAGGGGAAGCACTAGGAGCGGTGACAGCAAAGAAAGCTCTCATTGTAACGGCAGAGTTTCTCCGTGACCCAGTGAGTGGTGAGGCACTTGAGATTGTGGGGGGAGGCAGATTTGGGATCAGGGATTTGGAAAAACACTCAGACACTGACTGACCTGTCCATCTGATTGTTTACTCAGATATAAAGACAAAAGAAAGATACACATTTAGACCGCAACTTTGACCTGGGGCAATGAACCACACTTCAGACCCAACGATTCCAACCTCAAATCTCTGAACCCACAAAAACAAAGCTCCCGACTTATGCCAGGTTGTCCCTCAGCCTCCTCTTTTCTTGAGAAAAACATTTTGAGCTGTTAAGCCTTTCCTGGTAATTATAATCTCTATGTTCCTGTAAGATTTGTGACGAATCCGTTATTATTTTTCTGTTCCTTGTGAGTGATGCCAGCAGCAGAAACAGTTCCTGACCTGTGCGGATTTTGGTTGAAGTATTTGTATTTACAAATTCATTCCCACCCTCACGTACAGTGTGTAATCGCTGTAAAACAGAAGGAAAGGATAATGTGAGAACCCACAGAAACACACAGGCAGCGTGTGTACCTGAGTTGAATGAACCTGGCATGAAGAAAACGTGACGACAATCACAACTAGTTAGGATTCCAGAATCCCGTAGATGCAGAAAGAGGCTACTCGATCCATCGAGCCTGCAAGGACCTGCTTTCCCACCCTACCTCCATGACCTCACATTTACCATGGCTAGCCCAATCCGCCGAATTTGCACACTACAGGCCATGTTAGCACGTCCAATAGAGCAAACCTGCACATCTGTGGGAGGGTCACAGATTACATCCAAATGCTCGGAATTGTGGATGATGTCTCACGAATATTTGACTCTGATACAAATGCCCTGCTTTTAAAAATAAAATCTGGAGGAAACTGCAACCAGAAAGATTTCCAATTATCTCTGGAGGAAGAGAATTCAAAACTCGTGCCACTGACCCAGGGGACACATTGAAGTCACAGAGGCCGTGGATCCATCAGAAATGTAACAGGTTGTGAGGAAGTTGGGGGTCAGACAAGGACAAAAAGGCAGTCTGTCACACGGGGGAAGGCACGAGAGATTAAACAGCAGAAATGGTAGTCCCTCAAGGCCACGGGGAATGAGTTAGGGCTGGGAAAGATACAAGGAAACAAGGAGTGCAGCTGTCAATGAACAAAAAACAGATTATAACACTTAGGGTCGAGTTCAGAGTCTGAAATTGTTTCTGCAATTGGTGAGTACAGAAAGCCTGGATAGTTCTATTGCAGCCAACACATAGAGGATGGGTCAAGTGCCCTATATTTGTGCTGCAACTTTCTGATAAATTTATTCCGACATTTGGATATCAAGTCTGATGATGCTCATAAATTCACAAATTAGACTTGAATTTAATAATCTGGAGAAATGTCAAATAAATCACATTGATACCATTCTGCAGACTTTAGTCCATTGCTCTGCATGTTTCAGCATTTCAGTTACATCTATGTCCTTTTATTCTAATGTGATGCTGGTTACTGCCTCTACCACCCCATCAGTGAGTTCCTGCTCCACACCATCTTTGCGTGTTATGAATTCTCCCCTCCACTTCTTTCTGAGAATTAGTTCAAGCTAAAGCCTCCAGTTTCTGACCTCTCTGTTATGAATAGCTCCTTCCTATCCACTCGATCTGGATTCCTCGGCATTTTATCACTTCAATTAAATCTCAGCTCATCCTCCTCGGAAATCATCCCCAGCCTATCCAACTTTTCCTCAGAGCAGAAATTTTCCAATTGTAGAAACATTCTGATCAATTCCTCTGTACCCTCTCTGGTGTGATCACATCAACCCTGGAATGTGGGGATCAGAAGTGTGTGCTATACTTTAACCGTGGTCAAACGAGTGTTCCTGACATTTCCCGTGTCCCCTCTTGTGTGGTTGTCGCTTACACAAGAAGTGTCCTGGTTTTCCCACATGGAACTGGATGTGCACTCCATGGGGCTGGGATTCCCTACCTTATGTGTATTTGTTAATTAATCCTAAATTAACTTCAGATTAAAACAAGATTATCAGCTACCGACCAATCAACTTCCTCCATTATACTCAAGTCACCTTACTTTTAAAAAATATCTTTAAAATTATTACTATCTTAACACAATAGGCTTTAATTTGCTGATCAAGTATTCAGATGTCTCCACTGTTACAATCACTTGAAGATTATCTTTACCTTCAGCTACTTTTGGTGAATTGAACACTGATTGTAAATGTATGAATATCAAACGGACTTGAATTTTATGATAATTAATCCAGTCTGACATTCTTGTTGGTTAATATCTTGAAGAGAACTGTCCTCCGAACTCCAGCTGTGCTCTGACTTCGTTCACAACTGGATTTGGTTGGACTGCAGATCTTTGATCTGTTCTGTTGTTTCCCGGATTGCTTCACTCTGTCTATGACTTGCTGTTTATGCTGTTTGGCACACAAGTAGTCCTCTTTGGTAACTTCATCAGGTTAACACCTCATTTTTAGTTATTCATGCTGCTGTTACTGACATGCCCTCCTGAACGCTCTCTGTTGAACGAGGATTGATCCTCTGGTTTGATGGTAAGAGGTAAGTTGGGGAATATGCGGGGCCGTGATTCTGTAAGTTTTGTTGGAGTACAATTCTACTGCTGCTGGTGGAAGGAAAGAGCTAAACTCTTACACTGTCGGCCCCATACACAAGAAGCTACATGCAGTATCATGATCACTATTAGGCCAAGACATGAAATACAAGCAACACTGTACAATAATGCAGGATCACAACTGCAGCAAGAGGAGATTAAGATCCAACTTGACATAGGAGTTGGGGAAGAAGCAGCTGATCAGATTGTCTCATTCGTAATCATAAAGAGACACTGTGAGATTATTGTATTGTTGGAGTGAGGATGGAGTGGTTGTGGAGATGGAGAGTCCTTCAAAAGAAACTAATCTGCCTGAGAGTTTTGGGAGCGGCTTGATTGTGATGCATTTAACAGAAAGCTAACTGAAACTGTTTTTATCCCCAAAAGATAACAAGACTGATGGTGTTTCCAATCACCATCAGAAAGAAACCCCAGAATCCATGGTTCCGAGATGGATGTCAATAGCCCGTAAACATCCAACTCCTGCAATCATTGAGCAAACGGATGTGTGATTACCCAGAAAACCGCTGTTCACTGTGCAGATGGACAGCGATGTGGGGAAGTATTGGCCGAGTGGTATTGTCGTGAGACAGTTAATCTAAAACCCGAGATAGTGTTCTGGGTTCAAAGCCTGCTGCAGCAGATGGGGGAATTTGAATTCAATAAAAAAAAACTTGTGAATTTAGAGTCTAATGATGACCATTAATCAATTGTCAGAAAACCCCATCTGGATCACTAATGCCCTTTCAGGAAGGAAGCTGCCATCCTGACCTGGTCTGGCCAACATTTTGACCTCAGCTCCACGGCAATGTGGTTGACTCTTACCTGCCCTCTGGGCAATTAGGGATGGGCAGTAAATGCTGCCGGGCCAGCGATACCCTCATCCTGTGAATGAATAAAGGAAAATAAAAATCTGTGCCCAGTGTGAATCTGTACATGTTCAACAATGTTGTGAACATTTCCAAAGCTAAGATGTGTGCACAACTTTATCAGCTGCCAAAACCATTGTTCATTACTTGGCGTGAAAAAGAGAAAACAATCTTTCAACTGTGGCTATCAGTAAATTGACTGGTGTCTCAGCAGGATGGATGCCTGAGTGAATCCCTTCCCACCGACCCCCCCACCACCCCCACTCCCAACACACACACACACACACACACACACACACACACACACACACACACACACACACACACACACACACACACACACACACACACACACACACACACACACACACACACACACACACACACACACACACACACACACACACACACACACACACACACCAGATGAACAGCTTCTCCCCAGTCTGACTGATTTGGCCAGCTTCCAGGTGGGATGGGTAAAGAATTCCCTTCTGGCATTCCCCACATTTCCAGAGTCGATCCCTAGTCTGGCTGCACTGGTGTTTTGCCATTTCAGATAAATGCTAGCAGACTGTTACACACACCATTCGCCCCCCACCCCCCTCCCCCACACACACCAAAAGAACCCAGTATAAAGCAGTAAATATTATCACCTTCTGTGGAGGGACAGCCTGTATTGGTCTGAGTAGGAACACTGAGCAGATTTACCTAAATGACAACTTAATTGGTGACCAGAGCAAGTTAAGCAAGTCCAAATAAAATCATTATAGCTCAGAAAGAGGCCCATCAAATCCAAGCTGGCTCTTTGTAGCAGAATCCCATATTCTCATTCCCCATACGTACCCCAAACTCTGCAAGTTTATTTCCCTCAGAACTGATCTAATTGTTTTTATCAATCATTGATCTTCTCTACTTGCACCACCATAATAGGCAACATGTTCTGCATACTTCCAGCCAATACAGTCAACAGAAACACTTGCTCATCTTCCGCTGTCTCAAAATCTTACATCTGGTCTTAATTCTTGTGCCATCACCTATCAAATACAGGTATTTTTGTCTGCTACATCTAGGTCTATTATAATCTTATACGGCTTTATCAAAAATGTATTTAACTTGTTTATTTCAAAGAAAATAGCAATCTCTTCAAATCAATCCAGTGACTGCATTTTCTTCATCAGTGAACCACTCCAGTAAGTCTGTACTCCACACCCTGAAGATCACTCATATTCTTCCTTGTTAATGTCTGTTTTGTTCCACAAATCCAGACGACACAATTTTCCTGTACAACAGCAGTAGCTTTATTATCGGACAGCTGGCAAGAGTTTCAAAGCATCTCTAAAGTAGCTGAGTGTCTACCTGTAGACTCATCTTCACGAACCTCTGCCTTACCCACAGAGACAGTATATTTAATAAGAATTAGACAAAGGCATATCAGTCACATGGGCGATTGCTACTACATAGTTTAAAGCTGGTAATTATGAATTTGCAAATCTTGGTGAATGCCAATGTCCTGTGATAATGTGTGATGGATTACAGAAACTGATTATCGTATTGTCCATGATTATATGTTGATGGGAAGAGATTAAGGCAGAAGGGTTCTTCTTTCAGTAAATGGGGGATTCACTTACCTCTGCTCATATGGAGGGGAAGTGAGACAATGACAGCAGGAGGCAGTTTAACAGGGTTGTGCCCAGGGCTCTCAGTCTTGTCTAGAAAGGGTAAATTGCTCTGTCTGGGGTTATGGTGGAATCCACATGTGTGGCTCCAAGAGGTTCTATTTCGAAGATACGGTCTGCCTCACGCCTACTGAGGTGTTCAGTCTGTATTGGAAGAGTACAGGCCTTGTACTCTTACAATACGGCAGTAAGACCTTTGGCAGGAGAATATTTAACCCTTGAGTCACCAATGCATCCTGAAAGAGAAGCAAAGTATGGAACAGACCCCTCTGTGGTATTTTAACTTCCTCATCCTGACCAGGAATCTGTTGACCACAATTGGATGCAATGATTGACTGTGACCTAACTAGAACTTTGCCAATGGTCAGCATCCTTTCCATGAGTATGTTATCATTCCCTCTATTAATGAAGCCCAGCATCCTATACGTTTACTCAAAACACTTTATGTTCTCACTCCTTTAAGGATTTGTACACATTGCCCCGCATTCCTGCTGTCCTGCTCCCTGTGTCTGTGCCATTCAAACATATGTTCCCTTTCTACATTGCTTCTCTCAAAATACATCAACTTACTGTGTGTTCTAAAGAAGAGACATATTATACTCAAAATATTATCATTCTACCCCCTGGAAAACAGAACAGTACAGCACCTGAATAATCGGCCCAACATGTCTGTGCGGATCATGATGCCATTCCAAACTGATTCCATCTGCCTGTACATGATCCATATCCCTGCCAACCCATGCCTGCTTATCTGTCTGTCCAAATGTCTCTTAAACATTGTGATTGTTTCTGTTTTTACCATCTCTCAGGCAAGTACATTCTAGTCACTGACCACCTTCTGCAAAAGAAACTTATCTGACACAACTCCCTTTTAACTTGCACAGATGTTGTTGAAAATGCTCAGCAGGTCATGCAGCATCTGTGAAGAAAAATCAATTAATGTTTCGGGTCCAGTCCCCCTTCCTCAGAAATGCTAACTAATTTCTCTTCACAGATGCTGCGAGAACTGCTGAGCTTTTCCAGAATCTTCTGTTTTTCTTTCTGGTTTACAGCATCTGCTGTTCTTTCGGTTTTCATTTCCTTTAAACTTGCCCCCTCTCCCCTTAAATCTATGGCCTGTGGAATTGGTCATTTCCACTTGGAAAAGGATTCAGATTATTCACTCTGTCTGTGCCTCTCGGATCACTCCACAGCCACTGACTTTCCAAAGACAACAATCCAAGATTTTCCAACCTCTCCCAATCCAGGCAACATCCTGGTAAACCCATTTCCACCCTCTCCAAAGCCTCCACATCCTCCTTATAATGCGGTGCTCAAAACAGCACACAATACTGCAAAGGTGGCCTGATGACAGTTTTATATTCAGTCCCCTGACAGAAGAAGGCAAGCCTGCCATCCACCTCCTTCACCACATTCAGAGAGCTGTGAACTTGCACCTCTGCATATCAATGCTGCTCAGGGCACTTCCTTTTAGTGTATACATTCCTCTTACAATGAGCCGCCCAAAACGCATCTCGTCACACTTGTCTGAATTTAAATCTATCTGCAATTTCTCCGCATAACCTTCCAACTGATCTCGTCCTTGATGTTTCCTTTGACAACATTATTCACGATTCACAACTTCTTCACTTTGTGCCATCTACAAACTTGCTAATTAAATTGTTTACATTTTCATGCTAATCATTTATATGTATTACAAACAACAGATGTCCCAGCTCTGACCCTTGTAGAACAGAGGCACTGGTCACAGACCTCCAGCCGGCAACATACCCCAGCACATCTGTTGCTGGGAGAAATATCAAAGAGCAGCCTTGAGTTCTGTGCTGAGCAGCACGACCAATGTTTATTCAGAGCTTCTTACTAATGCATGATGGAAGAGTTCCCTCTCTGGAATTCTGTGGTTCTCCCAGCCAAGTCCAGCATTTTGATGTGCTTCTTCCATACGTTCCACTAATATTTCCCCCCTGACCGATCTCCTGGGTTCGGGCTGTCAGCTCGGATGTTTGTGAGCTCCATTTCCCAGTCTCTGATTCTCTGTCCGTCTGCAACTTCCCCTCTCAGCTCATGCAGTTGCTTTGTCAGTTCTTTCACAAATTGTTTCACCCTATCCTTGCCATTGTACATCTCCTGCCCTCCCAATACCATACCCTCTGGCATCTGCATAGTCCATCCGGTCACTAATTCAAAGGGGGGTTGCTCTGTTCCCTTTGCTGGGGTTGAAGTCAGTTTCATTAGGATTGTGGGGAGTACACTAACCCAACCCTGCCTGTCTCTGTCAGGGCCTTAGTCAGACTATCTTTCAGTGTCTGCTTCATTCCTTCTACTGTCCCTGAGCTCTGGGGGTGGTATGTGAGATGGGATTTATGCTCAGTACCAAACAGGCCACAGAGCTGGTTAACTTCGTTTCCTGGAACATGTGCCCCTTGGTCAGAATCTGCAGGGGATGCTTCCATCCACTGAGTAAGCCTGTTTATTAAAACCCAGCAGGATTTCCTTCCCTGGGATTGGGATGGGGTGTATGTAAAATCCATCTGTAATTGTTCCCGTGCGCCCCTGGGTCCCTGCTGCTCCCTCCATTTTATCCTGATTGTTTTCCCTGGCTCACACTGTGTACAGACTATACCCCTTCGACAAAATCTTCTTGTTCCAGAACACCCCTGTAGTTGATCATCCGATATTGCATTTTATCCTGCTCAATATGGGCCATCCCATGATATGTTTTTAATAATGTTTGTCTTATACAGTGGCACTGCTAGATCATCCTATGTCCTATTACTGCCCCATCCTTTTCCCATTCCTGTTTCTCCTGCTATGGGACTGTTTCTGGAAATGTCTTACAACTTTCCTTTCTTGCTTCTGTAGCTACTGCCATTGCATCCTCTTCAAATGTCTGCACTGTTTCAGTAAGTATGCTCACCCATGCTCACCAACTACCCCATTGGTGTGGGGTTTCTACTTTCCTGTGAGCTCTAATCTTCATTATTGCTGCTTCACTGGGAAAGTTAGCTGCTTCCACTAGCTCTCTGACCTATTCTTCATGCTCAATGTGGCCCCCAGACAGGGTGATATGCCTTCACCGAGCCCAGTCCTGAACTATACCAAAGGCATGCTGACTGTGTGCATTTAGCCTCCCTCACCCCTGGTTAATGTCCGTGCTTCTGCCAGGGCTCGTGATGGTTCTCTATTCCTGGATAATTCCTCACAAAATTCCCACAATAATTAAACAATCCTAAAGTTTGCCTGATCCCTTTACGGTGTGTGGTAGATAATTTTATCATCATAATTTTTGTTCCCGCTGGGACTGTCCCCTCTCCCTTCCTGATTTGATCTCCCCAATATGATGTCCCAGTTCCGTCTCTCTCTACCTTCCCAGTTGCACTTTCTGTGCGTTGATTTTAAGCCTGGCCTGGCAAACCGGCTCCAATACCCTGTTTAATACCTAGATATGTTCTTTCTCACTGCTTGAGGTGATGAGGTGTTGGTAAGATCAGTGTGACTAAATCCATCAAACACACATCGGTGGGATATACTGGAGTATTGCGGGATCCCTGAGGTAATAGTATCCTGGTGGCCTGTTCTCCTCGGTCAGTAAACACCACTCTCGTCTGCCATTCAATGTCCACAGGGATGGACCCAGACTATTTCCAGCTTCTGTCAATCTATCACTGTCACAATTACTGCCTCCCCTGCCCCAGCTTTGATGAGATCCCGTTTGTGTGGGGAGTGAGAGGGCCCTCGACCTCTACAGGGTCGATAGATAATAACCCACATTCTTGTTTGAGTTACGCACACCGCTGAGTGGGTCCGAGCTATAACCCACCAGATTCTCTGACTGCCCCAGTCTCCCTGCAATGTAGCTACTCCGGAGAGGTTGCCTCTCCTTGTCTTTCTGTCCCAGTCCTGGCCGGAGCATCCCCATGTTTAAATTCACGTGTTGACATCAATAGTTGCCATTTTAGAATAAATAGGAGGAACTCCCAGAATGGTCCCTTTTTGAGTTTCACACCTCCATATCTGAATACATTTTGTCATACTCCCGGTCTATATAGGGACAGGTTTATTTCATCCAGCTTCCTGAGTTCCCTCTCCGACTGCTCTTATTTTAGTCATTGAGGGGGTGAGTAGTAAATCCTTATCGGTAACTGATAAAGATGCTCCACATTAGCATAATGCGGTGCTGACCCCTTAACAGCGCGTCAATAAATATTCATGAGTTATGCATGTGCACATGTGAATACAGGCCACACACAATGTGAACACCTATCTCCCTCTCTCTGCCTACATTCCCTGGCTCTGTGCTCTTTCCTGCTTCCCTTGTAACATTGTGGATCTGGATATCCCTCCCAGGGTATTCCCCTGTGTTTCTGAGTTTGCCTCAGTTCTCATGGTCCAATTCAGAATGTTGTTAGAATTATCTCCCACTGGGAGTCCCATGTTTATAATTACAGTTAAATGTAGTACCATTTTAAATACATCAAACTGATTTCATCATCGCAGGATGGGGTTTGGTAATCCCCTGTGGTCCTTACACACCTCAGGCTTCCTCTCTGTATTATACTCTTCATTACCCATGGGTCCCTGAGTCACCAAGGTTATTTTAGCCCATTCAGTCTGTCCTCTTACCCAGTGTGTTCCTGCAATATCTGTAAATGCCTGGAGCCATTGATCGGCTGTGCTCTGGGGGGAGCCGGGTCACACCCGCAACCTCTCATTGCAGCGACAGGTTCTGCTGTACACGTCAGGGCATCTTGGCTTGAAGGAGGGTATGCACATCATCATTGGTGAGACTGTGTACCTCAACTAATTCATCCATATTCTCCCAATAAGGCCCATTATTACCATTTCTCTACCAGGCTGGGTGTTCATTCACCAATATCTGTCGTTCAGCCAGGTGAACGGTTCAGGTTTGGTTTCTGTCAGTTCCATTCGCTGCCCCTCCCGTCTGTCCAAGTTTGAGCTTTGATGCCCAGTGGTGCCATAGACACTGCCTGCGGGGCCTTACAGATTGGTGGACCATACCATCCATGACCGTTCCTCTGTCCATGCATGGGAGCTGTATCATCTAACCCGTTCCAGTCAGTGTCACCATCCTCGCTGCTTTCTGAGGAGAGCGGGGCACTAGGTACCTCCCCCACTATAACTACGATCTGGCCCTTTGGATTTAAGGCCCCACATCTGAGAGCCACCACCTTCACTTGTTCCTGTTTCTCATAATAATGTAACAGTACGTCATTCCTGGAATAAAACAGAACAAAATGTAAATTTGATTTTACTTGAAATAAGAATAATTTGAGATTCACTCGACATAATTATAGAGGTGAAAATTCTACTGTCAGTATTTAAGTGAAATTAACGTGATCATACTGTGAAAATAATCCTGGAAATCAACAACCATAAATGAGCTCAATAATATGTGATCATTTGTACCAGTTCTTGCATTGAAAATTCAATGTTATTCAATGCTTGTCAACTGTTAGACCATGCATTGTAAGCAGGGCATAAAGTAATGGAAGGATATCAGAAAAAAAAAAAACAGACTTTAATTTTAGCTTCACTGCAATAATGAACCGAAACAATATTTGGACATATGATTGAACTGAAAACTTTGTTATAGAGTGTCCATATTGACATGAAAAAATATTTTAGTTTGCAAGTTGTTCTGCACTAGGAATAATTTGAAATAAATTGTGATTATTAATTGAACATCTAAAATATATTTTCAAGAGAATAATCAGATATTTTTGGAGGAAATTAGGATAGGAAACAAATATGTATACCTTGATATCAATAGTTTAAAAACGTTTAGAAATTGACCGGTATTATTTGATTGAGAGAGGCTGCATGAGTATAAAGATTAATTCGCCTTTTTCGTTGCATTGTTGGTTTCACTACGATCTGTTGTATTCTAAACTCTTGTTGTATGCAATGGACTGTCACTAATAGCTTAATTTATCTGAGAGACCCTGATCAGGTTTCCTTTGTCTGTAAATCGGGGGCCAGTGAGCAATACGCCTGTTTTTCTTAGGGCAAGCAAAAATTCATTTCAAAGGAAAGAAGTGGCAGATCACACTGAGAATGGTTTCCAGCACACATCATCAGCAGGGAAGGGTTTTTCCAAAGACTTCCAATCTCTGTCTACAAATCTGATGGTATCTGCGTTTGTCAGTTTGTTAAGGATTCAGCCTCTTTGGTCTGAGCTGTTTTCATACAAGCAGTTGTTTCATTATGTCACTGCTTTTTTACTTCCCCTTTTACCATGATTCTGGGAGATTACTTTCTGCAGATTAGACTATTCTGTTAATCAGTAATGTTCAGTAACTCAACATTGAATGGTTTTGACTCTAACAGAGCAGTGGCCTTGTTTTCAGCGAATTATTCACTTTCAATTTCCTGGTTGTGTTGAATGTTTCAGAAACAGGCTCTGGGCAATGTTTCCATTCAGTTGTGTTGGATTCACTGACAGCCATGTGGTCAGTCAGTTTCTGGTGATGATCAGTTTCTCTGTCCTATTAGGCAATGCTCACTTGCTCAGTTTTCACTGTCTCTCCTCAGCATCAGTCCATCAGCTGCTTAAACCCTCCATCCAACATTTGATCCCTCTCAGCGTGACTACTCCAATACAGTCCATGCTTGTCTCCAAAATTCTATCTCCATTTCCTCATGATCATCTCAGATTCTACTGTCTGTGTCCTTACAGCAAGTTGCATAAGACATCTACCTCAGGTTTAACCTGATCTGCATTGCGTTCAGAAAGATAATTTCAAAATTTGGTTTGCTGCTTCTAAACCTACCCGTGCCTTCACCCTGTCCATCCGTGTAGTTCCACACCTCCCTGAGGTATCTGCACTTATCCAATTCCAGCTGCTTGACAGTTTCTTATTTTATTCTCCTCCCTGTTGGTGGCTTTAGTTTCAGCTGCCTTGAATCCAGGCTTGATAATTCTCTTCCCCTATTCCCTTCAACTCTCCTCCATTCCATAGGCTCTCCTTAACATCCACTTGTTTGATCAAGATTTTGGTTTCCAAACTTAAAACTCTCCCTTTGTAGATAGGTAACAGCCTCATGGTATCATTGCTGAACCGTTATTATTCTGGGGACCCTGATTCAAATCATACCACGGCAGATGTAGAATTTGAATTCAGTGTAAATCTAGAAATACGAGGCTATTGATGACCATGAATTATCGTCGATTGTCAGGAAAAACCCACCTGGGTTCACTGATGTCCTTTAGGGAAGGAAGCTGCCATTGTTACTTGGTCTGGCCGACATGTGACTCCTGACCCACAGCAATGTGTTTGACTCTTACCTGCTGTCTGGGTAATAAATGCTGCCCTAGCCAGTGGTAACTACATCCAGTGAATGTATTTTAAACAAAGCTCTCAGTCCTGTGATCATGTGAGAGAGAATCAGAAGGTGACCATTCATACCCACGAGCCTGCTCCACCATTCAATAGGACCAGGCCTGATCTGTTCGTGATTTGCATTCCATCTCCCCCCAACGCCCCTTAACGAGAATCTATCAACCTGTGTCTTAAAATACTCAGTGCACCCACCTTCTGCGGCAGAGAGTTCCAAAGTTGCACAGCCTTCTGAGAGGAAACAAATCTCGTCAACTCTGTCCTGAAAGCATAAACCCAATTTTAAATCAGTTCCCTCTGGTTCAGGAATGACCCACAAGTGAAACATCCATTCCACATCCTCCTTCTCAAACCGTTCAGGATCTTATGCACTTCAGTCATGTCACCTCTCACTCTCCCAAACTCCAGCTGAAACAAACCCAGCCTGTCCAACCAATCCACATTTTATTTCTATCACGCTGGGTGTGAGTGGGGTTGAAATGTTGTTTTATGTTTATGATGCAGTGAATGTGTTGCTTCACTGCGAGGGGTCTACAAGTCAATTCCTCACTGTATTACATATATCTTACATCACTGTGGTGTTTCCACCCCTCCCTCCATTGTCTAACGAAAAACAAGGAGAGAGAGAGAGAGAGATTGAGAAAAGTTATTAGAAACGTTGTTGTCACCTAAAAGGTACTTGGTCTGTTTGTAAAGATTGCATTGGAATTGAAGTAACCAGTTGGTAACATTTTGTCAGTAATATTAACTAACAATTTATCAACGACTGAGGTCAGGCTTATCAGCTGATAACTTCTTTTACCTTACATCCTTCTTATACTGGGGGGTTATATTAGCAATTTTCCTGTCCTCTGGGACCCGCCTTGAGTCCAGTGATACCTGAAAGCTCACAACAAAAGCCACCACTATCTCTTCAGTTATTGCCTTCACAACTCTGGGGAGTAGTACATCTGGTCCAGTTGTTTTATCTACTTTCAGACCTTTCAGTCTTCCAGCATCTTCTCCTTGGTGATGGCCACCGTACTCATCTCTGTCCCCTTGACTCTCTTAAAGTTTTGGGATATTGCTCGTGTCTTCCACCGTGAGGACTGATGCAAAGTACTTATTCAGTTCCTCAGCCATTTCTTTGTTAGCCATAACTACTCTGCCAGCCTTATTTTCCAACGGCCCAATGTCCACTTTTGCCTCTTTTGAACTTTGTATATCTCGAAAAACTCTGGCAATCTTGTTTTTAATATTACTGACTAGCTTTCCCTCATGCTTAATCTTCTCCCTCCTTATTTCTTTCTTCATTGTCGTCCATTGGTGTTTCTAGGCTTCCCAATCCTCTGGTTTCCCACTGCACTTTGCCACATGATGTGATTTCTCTTTTGCTTTTATGCTGTCCCTGACTTCCCGAGTCAACCATGATTGCCTCATGCTCTCTTTAATGTGTGACTTTCTCCTCGGGATGAATGTCTGCTGTGTCACCCGGATTACTCCCAGAACCCCTGCCATTGCTGTTCCATTATCTGTCCTATTAGGCTCTTCTCCCAGTCAATTCTCTCCAGCTTTTCCCTCATGTCTCAGTAGTTGCCTTTATTTAGCTGTAATAGAGTTACATCTGATTCCACCTTCTCTCTCTCAAACTGCCAAGTAAATTCTATCATATTAGGGTCACTGCCACCTCAGGGTTCATTCAATTTAATCTCCCTTATGAAGGTTGCCTCATTGCACAACACTAAATCCGATACTGCCTGTTCTCTACTGGGGTCCACAAGCTGCTCTGAAAAGCCATCTTCCAGAAATTCCATAGATTAATTTTCTTGCAATCTACTGTCAGCCCTATTTTCTCAGTACCCCTGCATTTTGAAATCCCCCCGATTACTGTAACCATGCTTTTCTTACATGCTTTTTCTATTTCCTCATGTGTGTTACGCCCCAAATCTTGACTATTTCTTGGAGGTCTCTAGATAACTCCCATTATGGTGTTTTTACCTTCGTGAATCTACATTATCTGACTCCACTTCATTTATGCTATTGATTTAACTTCATTTCTTACTGATCAGGCAACCCCTGCCCACCTGCCTGTCTTTTCGTTTGGATGTAAGACTTTGAATATTTAGCTCCGAGAAAGCTTCAGCCTTATCTTTTGCACTGATGTGCTCGGCTTTTCCATCATTGTCAATGGGAATACTGGTGGAGCCTCCTCTTCCAGTGAGTTGTTAAATTGTCCACAGCCATTCTCCACTGGATGTGGCAGGAATGCAGAACTTAGATCTGATCTTTTGGTTGCTGCATCACTTAGCTCTATTACTTGCTGCTTATACAGTTTGACATGCAAGTTTGCTGTTTGGTCGCTTCACCTGATTGGCACCTCATTTTTAGGCATGCCTGGTGCTACTCCTGGCATGCTCTCCTGCACTCTCCATTGAATCAGGATTGACCCCCTGGCTTTATGGTCATAGTTGCGTGGGGGATATGTCATGCCATGAGGTTACAGATTGGGCTACTGCACAGTTCTGAAGCTACTGGGGGCCTAGTGCCTCATGGACACCTTGTCTTGAGCTGCTAGATCGTTTCAAAGTCTGTCCCATTTAGCACGGTCATACTGCCACACAACACGATGGAGGTTATTCTCAATTTGAAGGTGGAACTTGTTTCCACAATGTCTATACTGTGGTTGCTCTTACTGATACCGTCATGGATAGATGCATTTGCAACTGGCAGATTGGTAAGAATGAGCTCAGGTATGTTTTTTCCCTCGTGCTGATTCCCTCCCCAACGACTGCAGACCCAGGCTCACAGCTATGTCCTTTAGGACCCAACCAACTCCATCAGTAGTACTGCCACCGAGCCACTCTTGATGGTGAACATTGAAATCCTCAACACAGAGTACATTTGGTGTCCTTGCCATCCTCAGTGATTCCTTCAATTGTTTTTTAAAAATTCATTTGTGTGACTTGGGCATCCCTATTTGCCTTTGAGAAGATGGTGCTGAGCTGGTTACTGGAATCGCTGCAGTCCACTTGTTGTGGGTTTTTGACCCACAATGCCATTAGGGAGGGAATTCCAGGATTTTGGCCCAATGACTGTGAAGAAACAAATATATATCGCCAAGGCAAGGTGGTCAGTGGCTTTGAGGGAAACTTGTAGGTGGTGATGTTTCCAAGTACCTGCTGCCCTTGTCCTTCTGGATGGAAGTGATCGTGGGTTTGGAAGGTGCAGTCAAAGATGCTTCGGCGAATTTCTGCAGAGCACCATGTAGATAGTATACACTTCTGCTACTGCTCGCTGATGGTGGAGGGATTGAATGCTTGTAGATGTGGTGCCAATCAAACAGGTTGCTTTTTCCTGGATTCTGTCGAGCTTCTTGAGTGTCATTTGGGTTGCACCCGTCCAGGAAAGTGGATAGTATTCCATCACACTCCTGACTTGTGCCTGGTAGATGGAGGATAGACTTTCAGGTACCAGGAGGTGTGTTCCTTGTCACAGTACCCGAGTCTCTGACCTGTTTTTGTAGCCACTGTGTTTATGTGGTGAGTCCGTTGAGTTTTTGGTCAATGATAACAATGGGAGATGGAGTGATGGTAATGCTGTTGAATGTAAAGGGGCAGTGGTTAGAATGTCTCTCGTTGGTGATGGTCATTGTCTGGCGCAAATGTTACTTGCCACTTGTCGGCCCAATCCTGCGTATTGTGCAGATCTTGTTTCATTTGAGCATGGACTTCTTCAATACTTGAGGAATGCGAATGGTGCTGAACACAGTGCAATCATCGGCAAACGTTGCACTTCTGACCGTGGCAAGGGTCATTGATGAAGCAGCTGAAGATTGTTGGGCCGAGGACGCTACCCTGAGGGACTCCTGCAGAGATGTCCTGGAGCTGAGATGACTGACCCTCCACAACCACAACCATCTTTCTTTATGTCGGGTATGAATCTAACCAGCGGAGTGTTTGCCCTCGGTACCCATTTTTACCAATTTTGCGAGAGTTCCTTGATGCCATACTCAGTCAAAAGCAGCTTTAATGTCAAGGGCTGTCACTCTTACCTCACCTCTGGAATTCAGCTGTTCCATCCATGTTTGAACCAAGGCTGCAATGAGATCAGGAGCTGAATGACGCTGGGGAAACCCAAACTGGGCGTCACCGAGCACGTAATTGCTGAGGAGATGCTGCTTGATACCACTGTTGCTGACCCCTTCCATCACTTCATTGATGAAGGAGAAGAGAATGATTGGGCAGTAACTGGCCGGGTTGGATTTGTCCTGCTTTTTGTGTACAGGACATAACTGGGCCATTTTCCACATTGTCGGTTAGATGCCAATGTTGTAACTGTACTGGAAGAGCTTAGCTAAGAGAGCAGCAAGTACTGGAGCATACTTCTTCAGTACTATTGCTGGAATGTTGTCAGAATCCGTAGCCTTTGCAGTATCCAGTACCTCCAGCCACATTTTGATATCACGTGGAGTGAAACGAATTGGCTGGAGACTGGAATCTGTGAAGCTGGGACCACTGCAGGAGCCCGAGATGGATCAGTCCCTCGGCACTTCTGACTGAAGATTGTTCCGAATGCATCAGCCTTACCTTTTGCACTGTTGTGCTGGGCTTACCCATAATTGACGATGGGGATATTTGTGAAGTCTCTTCCTCCAGTGAGCTGTTTTCAATTCCACCACAATTCACAACTGAATGTGGAAGGACTGCAATTCTGAGATCTGATGCATTGGTTGTGGGATTGCTTAGTTCTGTCTACCACTTGCTGTTTATGCCATTTGGCACGCAAGCAGCCCTGTTTGGTAGCTTCACCAGGTTGACACCTAATTTTTTGGTTTTCCTGATGCTGCTTCTGGCATTCCCTCATGCAGTCTGCATTGAACCTGGCTATATGTTCATCATTCAGTGGGGGATATGCCAGTCATGGGGGTGCTGGAGTACAGTTCTGCTGCTGTTGATGGCCCACAGCGCCTCACCGATGCCCAGTCTTGAGCTGCGAGAATGGTTTGAAGTCTGTCCCATTTAGCACGGTGATAGTGCCACACAGCACGATGGAGGTTATTCTCAATGTGAACGCAGAATTTCATGTCCACAAGCACAGTCGTCACTTTTACCAATGTTCTCATGGACAGATACCTCTGCAGCAAGCAGATTAGTAAGGATGTGGTTAGGTATGTCTTTTTTCTCTTGTTGGTTCCTTCACCACCAGCCGCAGACCCAGTCTAGAGGTTTAAGCTCCAGCATTAGTTATCAAGTGATTACCATCACAATAATTGCATAATAATTTAAATCAGTCTGGCTAACAAGTATACTGAGGGTGACATTTTAAATTAATTGATTGACTGGTAGGGCAAATAGTACAATATATTCTTTTTTCAGGATTCTAACAGCAATTATTAAGTCATTGGCATTACAATTATTACACAATGCTTTAACTTAGTCTTGCTGACAAGTACAGTGGGTTCATATTTGAATTTAATCCACTGTTTCCTTGTAACAATACAGTAAGATAAAAATCCATTTTATTTCAGATCAACACACCTCCAAAAGAATCAATCATTTCTGATGAAACACGCATTGTAAAAACCTGAGTTTTGCTAATTTGAATGATCGCTGTAATCTCAGCCCTTTAAATTTAGAAAACCGTAATTTTCCCTGCAACAATTCTGTTCATTTCTGCACATGGCACAGTCACATTGTAAGATGAGATTTATCATTATTCGGAAGTTCCCTAATAGAAGTTTGAAAATCTCTTTGTTGCTTATATATAATAATTGTTCATTTCAGCACATAGAATGTAGAATAAAACAGCACAGCACAGACCCTTTGGCCCACGACATTGTGCTGACCTTTTATCCTACACTAAGATCAAACTAACCTCCATACCCTTCATTTTACTATCATCCATGTGCCTATACAAAAGTCACTTAGAAGTCCCTGATGGATCTGATTCTCTGACCACCACTGGCAGTGCATTCCACGCACCCATCATTATCTGTAAAGAAACTATCTCTGACTTCCCCCTAAAACGTTCTCCATTTACCTAAAAAATATCTTTTGTTATCAGCACATCCATCCTCGGAAAAAGTGTCTGGTTATCCACTCTATCTATGCCTCTCATTATCTTGTACGTCTATATCAAGCCACCTCTCATCCTCTTTCACTCCAATGAGAAAATACAGTGCTCCCTCAACCTTTCTTCATATGGCCTGCACTGCAGTCCTGGCAGCATCTTTGTAAATCTCCTCTGCACCCTTCCAAAAGCCTACACATCCTTCCCAAAATGAGGCAAGCAGAAATGAACGCAATATTCCAAGTGTGGTCTAACCAGGGCCCTATAAAGCTGCAGCATAACCTCCTGGCTCTGAAACTCAATCCCCCAGCTAATGAAAGCCAACACACCATACGCCTTCTTGAGAACCCTATCATCTTGAGTGGCAACTTTGAGGGCATTATGGATATGGTCCCCAAGGTCCCTCTGTTCCTCCACACTGCCAGGAATCCTGCCTTTAACCCTGTATTCTGCATTCAAATTTGAAATTCCAAAATGAATCACTCACACTTTCCCAGGTGGCACTCCATCCGCCAATTCTCAGCCCAGCTCTGCATCCTGTCAATGTGCTATTACAACCTTCAACAGCCTTCCACACGATCCACCACTCCACGAACCTTTGTGTCATCGGCAAACTTACTAACCCACACTTCCACTTCCTCATCCAAGTTATTTATAAAAATCACAAAGAGCAGAGGTCCCAGAACAGAATCTTGCAGAACACCACTCGTCACCATGCTCCAAGCTGAATAGTTTCCATCTACTGTCACTCTGTCATCTGTGGGCCAGCCAATTTATTATCTGGACAGACAGGTTTCCTGTATCCCATGTCTCCTTACTTTCTGAATGAATCTACCATAGGATCCAATATCAAACAATTTGCTAAAATCCATATACATCACATACACTGTTCTACCATCAATGTGTTTTGTCACATCTTTAAAGAATTCATTAAGGTTTGTGAGGCATAATCTGCTCCATGCTGACTATACTATTCCAAATAATCATAAATCCTGTCTTTCAGAATCCTTTCCAGTAATTTGCCCACAACTGATGCAAGACTGACTTGTCTATAATTTCCAGGATTATCCCAATCCCTTTCTTGAACAAGAGAATAATGGTTTCCACCATCCGGTGGAACTCCAGTGGACAGTGAGGATGCAAAGATCTTTGCGAAATGCACAGCAATCCCTTCCCTTGCTTCCCATACCGACCTTAGTTTCATCCGTTCTGGCCCAGGACTTATCTATCCCCATGTTTTGCAATATTTTCAGCAAATCCTCCATCTTAACATCAACCTGTTGGAGCATATCAACCATTAAGGACCTCCCATACCTCTTCCAACTCGTGGCCCACGTTCCCTTCACTGTTAGGGGTAT
Organism: Chiloscyllium plagiosum; assembly: GCF_037043375.1. Lineage (NCBI taxonomy): Eukaryota > Metazoa > Chordata > Chondrichthyes > Orectolobiformes > Hemiscylliidae > Chiloscyllium > Chiloscyllium plagiosum. Next base: position 69,189,323 of record NW_028270180.1, on the reverse strand, counting down.
ACATGTGGAATTATGTCTCAGTACTGAATTAATGTAACGATATTGCAGTCTATAACGTCTCAATTACAGTGACTATCAAATTGTATTTTAACTGAGGAAACAAATTTGAATTGATTTGGTTATATTTCACTTCATGCTAACAATAAGAGTTTCCTTTTCTCATTCGTAAAACTTACTTAAAGTTCATCTCACTTTTATGTACAGAAAGTAGAATTGACATCTGTTTGTTCCTTTCTTTATCAAAGCCTGTTAATTTTGAATTTGTAGAAGTTGTACATTCTTGGAAGGAAGAGAAATTGTCTTCAGCTGAATATTCACATTGAATGACTGATGCATTTTTTTAAAAAATCAACGTACAATGATCACGCAGTCAATTTGTCGTTTGAAGAATTGTCATGAGATTCCTATTTACTTAAGAACATCATTCCTTTACTCTATTATTAATGTAAATTACTATTTCATTTCCAGTCCATTACACACACAAACTACCTAATTAATTCCCACTCCAATTACTACAATAAACAGCTAATTAGTTTTCATTTGAGTAACCACATTAAATATGCCATTACAGTCCTGCCCAGCCTGGGTGGGAACATTTTCAAAGGAGCTTGTGGAGCTGTGGTAGTGTCTCTACTACAAGACCAGGAGGCCAGGTTTCAAATCACACCTTCAATTGAGCTGTATCAGAACAACTCTGAATTTGATTAGAAAGTAACTAAGCCCAGACTTTTCAATCCAACATTAGATCTGCTTCTATCTATTATTCGTTGCAATAATCACAAAATCTGATTGTTATTTTTGTCACATTACCAAGAAATATGTGTGCAGGTATCCCCCACTTTGAAAAAGTTTGTTTTACGCCACTTTGCTTTTCCAAAATAATTACCTTAGGACGTGTTTTCTCTCGTTGAAAGAAATCCAAAGTGGATTTTTGCTTTTAGGGAATTGGGGGATTTTTTTCCCATACAAATTAATGCTTTTTCGATTTACACCATTTCATTGCAATGCTCTACTTTCGGATAACGGGGGATACCTGTATCTAATTACGTTGCTTATAAGTTCCTGAAGAATATTTGAGAATGTTGCAGAAATGGCGCAGAATTTGGGTGGCACGGTGGCTCAGTGGTTAGCACTGCTGCCTCAATTCTGTGTGGCAACTGTCTGTGTCGAGTTTGCACATGCCCCCCGTGTCTGCGTGGGTTTTCTCCAGGTGCTCCGGTTTCCTCCCACAGTTCAAAAGATATGCAGGTTAGGTGAATTGGCCATTCTAAATTGCCCGTCGCGTTAGATGGGTTAGTCAGGGGTAAATGTAGGGCAATGGGTCTGGGTGGGTTTCTCTTTGGAGAGTTGGTGTGGACTTGTTGAGCCGAAGGGCCTGTTTCCACACTGTAGGGAATCTAATGTAATCTAAAGGTTAAAATGTCTAAATCCAATTGATCATTTTTTTTGTTTGGACTTGCCCCTGTGAAAAAACCGAAACACATGAAACATTATTCATTCATACTACAAATTTGAAATAAAGTTGATTTCTTCTTCAGTAAACTAACAAATCCCACTACCTATTTCTTGTCAGTCAACTGATTAACTACTTTGTAACTAAATGTTGTGATTCATCTAAATATTACTCTGTCCTTTCATAAAAATGATTTTTAAATTATTGTTCAATTTATGAATTGTCAGAAAATTGTTTTTATTTTTCCATTTACCTGTTCATTTTGACTGTAAGATTAAAATGCTTTGAAAATATTGGAATGTGTTCATTTGAAAATAAGCTTTTCACATCTCTCACATATCTTGCTTGTTGCATTGTGGATTAAGAATGTTTCCTGGTGGAATTCCAGTAAAAGCCAAACATTTGTTGACTTTAACTAAGATCTTAACACCCAATTATCAATCTGTTGTTACATCATATAAAATATATCAATGTTATTGAAATCAATACTCACACAAACTATTGCACATAAAGCCACACAAAGGTCTTCTTGGCTATAATGCAAGGTTACAGGAATATGGAAGGGAGATGAGTTTGGGTGGGATAATCTTCGGTGTAGTAGTGTGCACTTGATGGGCTGAATAATATGCTTCCACGCTGAGGGAATTCTATAGTTACTGTTCAGTATAGCAATCTGAGTAAGTATCTTATTGTTCCTGAGATCAATAAACCCAGTAAACATTTGGTTGTCATTCCATCCAATAAATGCAATTGATATCTTATATTGCAATTCAGTAATTGCATATGATTCTTGTTGCTTAAAGCAATAGTCATACTTTATCATGAATTATCAAGGATGCAACAGCAAAAAGATTGAAATGTTGATAGTTCTAATTTGTAGCAAGCTTCCAAACTGCTTTCCAGTTCAAATATCACAAAAATTGTGCAATTTTGCCTGAGTACAATCATAGATGTAAATATTTTGAGTTCGTGTCCATTAAAAAAAATATCTGCCTATTCAGAGCAAATACTGAAAGTTGCCACTGTAATTTTAAGTTACTGTGTCTTTAATTCTGTAAAACATTCCTGTTAATTGCTCCTCATTTTCTTTCTAACTCGAATTCAAATGTCAAAACATTGCTCATAGTAAAATTATATGTATTAGAAATGAGTATTCTCTGCAAGGAAACAAATGGAAGGATATACAGAATTATTGAACAGCCTATACAATGGAATGAAAAACAATTCCTACTAGTATACACTTTTACAATTCATCAATCCTGCCAAAACATTCTAATTCTCAGTTTATCGATCTTAATGTGTATCGAATCAATGTCAGTGTAAACTGCATGAAAATATTGAATCATTTTAATTGTTAAATGCAAAAGTAATTACTACTTAATTGTTATTACAAAAGTGAATTATATTTTAACTATCCATTGAGGTCAATTGACCATCGATCCTAAATTGGATATTCTCAATTCACCCAAAGCTGGACTAACTGGGCTGAGCAAAAACTTCGCTAAACTCAATGAAACAGCAGCTAGTATCAGTTGGCTGCGGAGAACAGTGGAAACCCAAGTCAAAGAGATCACAAAGTTTCAGGGAGATCCAGTTACAACCAGCTAAATAGTTGTGTATTGGAGGAGTTTCATCCAGAGTTGCTGTCATCTTGACATCCTGCCAGTTGCTCAGCACTTTACACTTCTCCACCATGGCAATATCAAACGGTGTTGGAGTCACCCTGCTGGAAGCTTTCAATCCAGTTCATGGACATAGTAGGACCTTTATCACTCGACTATTAGTCATTTCCAAACCATTTAAAACCGCTTAACATTATTGAAATCAATGTGCACACAAACACTGTGATACATAAAAACACATGACTGTCTTCAAGGCCATGTAATTACTGTTCAGTGGAAAATGCTTCGTAGGTAACATATGCTTGGGTTGTATATCCACAGCACACATCTGGTTATCACCCCATCCAAATCATCTGCAAGAGATAATTGACACACTAGATTAGACTACTTACAGTGTGGAAACAGGCCCTTCGGCCCAACAAGTCCACACCGACCCGCCGAAGCGCAACCCACCCATACCCCTACATTTACCCCTTATTACCTAACATTAAGGGCAATTTAGCATGGCCAATTCACCTAACCTGCACATCTTTGGACTGTGGGAAGAAACCGGAGCACCCGGAGGGGACCCACGCAGAGAACGTGCAAACTCCACACAGTCAGTCGGCTGAGTCGGGAATTGAACCCGGGTCTCTGACGCTGTGAGGCAGCAGTGCTAACCACTGTGTCACCGTGCCGCCCACTACATGTTGATCAGATTGATAATCACTCTTTAATAATAATGCCTGAGGATATTAATATTAAAATGTATATGTGATGATATTCCTGAATATTTGAAAGATTTCCAATAATTTTCCAGTGCAATCATTAATTATAAATGTGTAATTGTGGCTGAGTACATCAATACCTGCAAGATTTTAAAACAAATCTCCATGAAAATTACTCATTTGTTTATTCAGACCAAATATTGAAAAAATCCTCTGTAAATGCCAGTGACTGTATTTTTATAGGATACCCACTTTCCTCATCTAGTTATTTTTGTCCTAATTGTGACTTGAATGTCTAAATATTGATGATATGAAAAATTGCAGGAAATGTACTATTTTCATTGAGAAGAAAAGCAGAGAAAGGAATTCTTAAATAACTGAGAATTATGAACCAAACAATACTGATTAATAATCCCTCAATGTCTTTTGTTTTTCAAAACATCACTATGTCATTTTAATCTTCAATTCACTATCTTAATGAATGTCTAATCAACATTAGAGCAAACTAATTTGAAAATATTTAATCATTTAATTTGCCAGACCTCTAACATTAATTATCAATTTATTGCCATTCCAATAATCAGACAGTAATTTTGTTTAGTCTTTGTGACAGGCATCGTGAGATTCACATTTTAGTTTAATCCATTGTTTATTAACATCAATATTAAAATGAAAAATTGTAATCATTCTTTCCAGGTTAACACATTTGCAAAAGAACCCATGATTTCCCATCCACCGCTCATAGTAAACATATTATCCCTTTTGATGTGAATGCCCAAAATAATCATGAAATTAATATTCAGTCTAATAATTTAACACATGTTAGATTGCTATTCACTCCAATAATTTCTGTGCATTTCTACACATCACACAGTTGCACAGCAATATGAGATTTCCTGCCAATTTAAAGTTTGACATTCACTGATTTAAATACAAATTATTTCTTGTTTCCAATATTTAATAATTGTTCAAATACAGTAGATCCAGCTTTAAGTTTGGAATCATGTTTCAATACATCAACTGATGTACACATATCGCATGGTATCATTGTACAATTATAGCAAATGCTGGTTTTTATGGTAATACTGCCATCCTAGTTGATTTTTAGTTCAGTAATGGGATGCAAATTGATTATTTTTTTAATAGTGGAATCCTGTTTGACTTGCTTCGATTTCAATTCAGTACAGACATTTATCTTGTTTTGAATGCCACATCCAGCTCGTGATGAAAATGTTCTACATTTCCTGTGCTGTTTTTTGTGCGAAGTGAAGTCACATAGATTTGCTGTTCAGTTCAACAAATTTAATCATTTTTGAATTCTTGAAAGTCCTGCTTTAAAAAAAAGCAAAAGAGGAATGTATCCTTCAGCTGATTAATCACATTAAATGAATGTTTGCTTTTATGGATCATGTGCACTGCAAACTTACATCAATTAAAAATACACGTTCCTTCAAGTAAACCAATAGAACGAAATACATAATTCTTGTATCATCTGCATTTTTGAGCAAAATTACTGAATGGCTCATTTTTTCTTCAATCCATTAATATATTTTATTCTTCAGTTTACCGATCTTAATGAACATCCAATCAACATCAGAGCAAAGTACTTTCAAAATATTTAGTCAATTTATTTGTTCAGGTTAACAAAAACAATTATCGAGTCATTATCATTACAATAATAGTGAAATAATTTAAGTTTGTCCTTTGAAGGTGAGAGGGAAATTCATGAATTAATTTAATCTATTCTTTAACTTAATCCATTGGAACAATACTACAATATGAAAATGCATTTTTCTTTTTGGTCAACTATCCCATAATGGAATCCACGACTTACCATCCAAATCTCATTGTAAATACAGGTATCTGACTTTTGCTCATATGAATGATCACAGTAATCTCACCCTTGTAGATTGAGGTTTTCACTGCAATAATTTCTGTTCATCGCTACACATTGCAAAATCACATTTCTGATTCTTCTAACTGCACTAACAGAATTTTGAAAATCTATGTGTTGCTAATAGCCAATAATTGCTCAGTTCAGTAATGGGTGTAAATGTGGAATTATATCTCAGCATACGAGCTAATGTGAAGACATTGAAGTGTACAAACTCACAATCATTCTGAATATCAATTTATATTTTAACCATGGAAACAGAGTTGAATTGATTTCATTATATTTCACTTCAATGATCATATTTATTCGTATTTCTAATCACAGACTATTTTAGATGTTACAAAATTCTTTATAATTCATGTCACTTTTTAAGGTCGCAAAGTGAACTTAAAACCCATTTGCTCTTCCTTTATCAATCGTAACAATTTGTGTTTTGAAGAAACGGAGATGGATACAGCACGAAAACGGGCCATTCAGCCCAACTTGTCCATCCCGACCAGGTTTTGTAAACTGAAATAATCCCATTACCTGCATTTGGCCCAAAACCTTCTGGACCTTTCCTCGCCACCTAACTGTCCAAGAGTCTTTTAAATGTCGTAATTGTACCAACCTCTACCACTTCCTCTGACAGCTCATTTCATATGCGCACCACACTCGGCGCAAAAAGTTGACCCTCAGGCCCCTTTTAAATGTTTCCCCTCTCACCTTTACAGTCATAAAGAAAGTAAACTCTTTACGACTACAAAGTTCTTAAAATTTTGGAGGAATTTAAAAGCAGCATAATGACATTCATACTTAATTAGTGACCCGAAGCAAATAATTTGGAGGTATTGTGATCATTAAAATGAACAAAACTTACAAGTGGATTTAATGTTAGAGTGAAAAGCAATTCGGTAGATATCTTCTCGTCAAATTTCAGAGGTGCTTTCATACACCTCTGTGGAAGGTGGGAATTGAATCCTGGTCTACTCGTAGAGACATTACCGGAGCTCCATAAGAGTTTTCCATAATGTTCCCACTCAGGAATGGGAGGACTATAATCACATGTTTACTGTAGATACTCTCATGAAAACTGCTCAGATATTTATGATAATAATTGGACTGGAATGGAATCAGATACATTCTGTGTGGAATGGACTGACAAAAATAATAATGTTGGAGATAAACAACAATGGTCTTGATTAAATATAAATCGTGTGATAATTCGCAGGAAGTTGAAGGGAGAATCAGTGAAGACTAACAATAAATCAAATGATTCAATATGATTCAACAGTTATTCATTTACCTAAATGAAACTTAAACTGCATTGCAAAGGTCATAAATTGGAAATAATGTATTTTTGATTCAATATGACTCTTCAGCTGAAGAAAAAGTCCCTTATTTCCACAAATGTGTGATTTGTACCAATTCAAGATCCACTGTTGAAGAAAAGAACAAACATATGTTAATTCTGTTTTGAATACATAAGTAACCCATGAAATTTAAATGCTTTTGAGCCTGAAAAACATTAAACTCTTATTGTAATAGTTAGAAATATAGAAATGCTAGCGTTATTGTGAAAGACAATCAATGCAAGAAACCATAGAAATGTGCATGTTGGAAATCAGAAATAAAATCAGAAATTGCTGGAATAAAGCTCAGCAAGTCTGACAGCATCTGCAGAGAGAAGCAGAGTTCATGTTTTGGGTCCAGTGACCCTTCATCAAAACACATTTTTGTTCACAACCAATTCACTTCAGCACAGTTTCCACTGTTGAAGCAGAAATCAATATTCACAATGATCAGGAGAATATACAATTAAAACGTTTACATCAGTTGATGAACTGAGCCATATTTCCACAATATAGGAAACCTGGATGGAAATAATCTAATAGTAGATATTGGAAATAATTAGATTTTTTAAAAACTGGAAGTAGTAAACTAAAGAAATTTGACACATCTCATTGTTATTTGACTAAACAATCAACAGCAGTTATTCGAGTGAATTGATTAGGCTGAATAATAAGCAATGATTATTATGAGTATTCAAATAAGGTAAAAATGTGATATTTTCGACAAAACTAGATGTGAAGTTATTTATACTTGGCAGATGTGTTGACACTGAGGACGTTTTTGCGGAAGGTCAGTCAACCCAAAACATTAACTCTGCTTTCTCTCCACTAATGCTGCAAGACCTGCTGACTATTCCCAGAAATTTCAAGTTCTTGTTTCTGATCTACAGCATCTACAGATCTTTCCGTTTTTATTTATAATTAATGTTAGAATTCTAAAAAAGAAAACTGTTTCAGTGCTTTCAAAGTAGCTTACTTTGATGTTGATTAAATATTCATTAAGATCAGTAAACAGGATTAAAACAAGGTAACTAGGTTGATAGAAAACTAATGATCATTATCAAACAGAATTATATTTTCATTCAAAAATGCAGGCGATTCAAGAATTCTCTCTTCTTTCCATTGTATTTCTTGGAGAGAAAGGTAATTTATAATTTGTCAAATTTTAACCGCAATCAGTGGTTAGATGTTTGGGACAGAATTAGACAGAACGTGAATAGATAATGAATGTGATTATCCTTTTTAGTGAAAGGTACAATCCATGACATTTGGTAGAAAGAAGAAATGTGACACACTTGTGAAATATTGTACATTGACAAATAATTTGGGATAAAAGCTTTAATATTTCTGTATCTTCAAATCACTTTTTCATACATTGAACTAAAAATTTAAAAACAATGTGCATGAATTGGGAAAGAAGAAAAGGTATTAAAGATGACAGATCAGCTAAAAGCAAATTCCCTTTTTCCAAACATGTGGTATTTAATTAAATAATTGGAAATTTAGTGGATTTTTAGCAAGAACTACAATAAATGTGAACAATGAAGTGAAATATAATCAAATCAATCTAACTAAGTTTCCACCCATGAAATTAAATTTAGCTATGTTTGGGAAATTGTAGAGTGCAATGTGTTTTTGAGTCAATTGATGTACTAAGCCATAGTTCCACATCTACAGCTGGATATATTGGAGTTAAACCTGTTCGTTATTCGCAAGAAAATGGTTTAAAATAGCTGAAAACAAATTTAAGAATAATGAGAAAATTTGTATTGCAATGTGACTGTACGATATGTTGGCGAGAACTGAAATATTGTTGTGAAAATTCATTAGACTTCTTATAATTGATAAAGCTGATTAATAATCCTTCCATTAAAATGAGTAGTGAGATGAAAGAGTATCAGATATTTACTATGAGTGTTGGATGAAAAATCTTTGGTTGTTTGCTGGTGTGTTGACCAGAATAAAATGTTAATATTTCATGATGATACTGGCATTAAGAAATAATGGATTAAAAATAAAGGGGGAATCTCATGATGCTTGTTAGAAAGACTAAATTTCATTAAGGTGTGATAATTTAAATTAAAAAAAATCTTTAAGAGAAGGCAATGGCTTAGTAGCATTATTGCTAGCCTGTTAATCCAGAGATCCAGATGATGTTGTGGGGACCCAAATTTGAATCCCACCACGGCAGGTCTGACTCCAAACCCACAACAACGTGGCTGACTCTCAACTATCCTCTGGGCAGTTAGGAATGGGAAATAACTACTGGCCTGTACAGCGACACCCTCATTCTGTGAATGAATATAATGTTAGAACTCAACAATTAAAATGATTCAATATTTTCAAAACGGTTTGCTTTGATCTTGACTAGATATTCATTAAGATTGGTAAACTGAGGATTAAAATATTATTTCTTTTTAATAACATTCAGAGATTATTGATCAGAATTGCTTAGTCATTCAAGAGTCTCATTTATTCAAGAATTCTATATTTCCCTTATTTTCCCTCGTTCTTCCACAGGATCTGTACTGGGACTCTGTTGTTTATGGCGTACAAAAAATGACTTAGATGAAAATATAAATGATGTATTAGTAAGTGTGCAGACATTGCAAAGGTTGGGGGAATAGTGGATGTTGTGGAGGGTTACAAAATATTACAGTGGGACAAAGAAAAGCTGCAGATATGGCGGAGAAATAGCAGATGGAGTTTAATCCATGTAAGTGTGAGGTGCTGCTCTTTGAGAGATTAAATAGTAAGGAAAAGTATATGGTGAAAGACAGGACCCTGAACAGCTTTATTGTTCATGGGAATCGTGTAATTCAAGTCCACGTCTCCCTTAAAGAGAAAATGCAAGTAGATAAGGTAGTAAAGATGACATTTAGCATGCCTGTCTCTATTGGTGAGCAAATTGATTACCAGAGTCAGGTTGTCATGTTGCAGCTTTATAAGACTTTGGTTAGGTCATACTTAGAGTACTGTGTTCAATTGTGTTCACCACATCACAGGAAGGATGCAGTGGCTTCGGAGAGGACGCAGAGGGTGCTTACGAGGATGCTGCCTTTTTTAGAGGGTATGACCTATAATGAGATGCCAGAAAAGCTCAGGATATTTTCTCTGGAGCAGTGGACGTTGAGGGGAGACTTGATCAGATCAGGCAAAATTATGAGATGCATAGATAAGGTTAACAGTCAGAATGATTTTCTGAGAATTGAAATGTCAAAGACTAGATGGCATGCACTTAAGGTGGAGGGATGGGGTGGGTGGATGCTGGGGACTTCAAAGGAGATGCAAGGGGCAAATATATTTTTACAGAGAGTGTTAGGTGTCTGGAATGGACTTCTGGGGTGATGGTGAAGGCAGATACAATTGGAGCGTTTAACAGTCATTTAGATTGGCACATGAATATAGAAGGACTGGATGGTTATGGGCCAAGGGCAGGCAGAAGGGAGGAGTTTCATTTGGCATCATGCTCGGGATGATGTCATTGGGAAAGTGTCCATTCCTGTGCTGCACAGGTCAATGTTCTATGCTCATTTCAAGTGCAATAATGTGTAACTCACATGACATTTAATATAATGAATATTTAACCGTGACTGTCAAAATTAGGAATAAAATAGGAAAACAACAAACTTGAGTATAATCGAAAGATATGGTCAATGACATTTACAGAGGTAATTTTTCATTTTTTGTTCTGAATTAACAAATATCTTTAAGGCATGTGTTTAAAATATTTGTACTGAGCCATAATTTTTCACTGATAGTTTGACTAGAAACCTGTCAGAAAACTTCTGAAATTCATATCTTACCTTAATACATTATTTCTTAGTGCCAATACTACAATAAACTGTGGCTGTGTGGAATGCTCTGCCACAGGGGGCAGTGGAGGCGCACTCTCTGGATTCATTTAAGAAGGAGTTGGATAGAGCTCTCAAAGATAGTGGAATCAAGGGTTATGGAGATAAGGCAGGAACAGGATACTGATTAGGAATGATCAGCCATGATTATATTGAATGGCAGTGCAGGCTCGAAGGGCTGAATGGCCTACTCCTGCACCTATTGTCTATTGTCTATTGTCTAAACCAAAGCATTTTATTCATGTTCATAAAACAAAAACATTAATTTTCCATACAATGCTCATTGGAAATAGTTGATTGCTACTCATATTAACAGTCAAAGTAATCACAGCGCCATCCATAATGAGATATCTAAAGACATTTTATCCAATAAATACTGTTTATTTATACATATTGCTTGTTCAACTACCAATGTGAGATTTCTCATTAATATTCAGCTCACTCATAGCATATTAATAATTTCGTTATTGCTAATATCTAATAGTTGCTCAGTACATTAAGGGGTATAACAGTTGAATTATGGCTCAGTACATCAACGGATGAAAAGGATTTGCAGTGTTCAATCTCCCAATTATTGTGAATATTGATGTGTGTTTTGAATTGATTATATTTTTCTTCAATGCTTAAATTTCTGATCAAACTGAGTTAAATATTTTAATGTGAAAAAATAGTTCAATTTTTGTGAGTTTTTTGTGTAAACAAGAAAAAGAATTTACAGCTGTTTGCTCTTTCCTTTTTCAATAAGAGTAAATTTTGAATTGTTGAAAGTTGTACAGTAGTGGAAGGAAGGGAATTTGGCTGCAACTGAATAGTCACATTGAATAACACTTTTTTTCTGATTTCTTAATGCTGCAAAAAATTCTGATTGTCTTTTTATTATAAGAACAAATACTTTAAACATATTGAATAGTTTTATTTATTTTAATGAATTTACAATATCAAACGATTATGTCTACATGTCTTTCATTTAATTATCATGATATTAATTTTTAAGTATGACCATTTGTGCTTTGTACCGTTATTATTGTGAACTATTTCATTGTTAGTCCATTACACACAGAATCAGGCAAATTATCGCAATGAATCTTGTTTAGTTTTCGTTCGCATAACCACAGTGAGGATGTGACAATACTCCCACCATTCCTTGATGAGAACATAATGAAAGGCTCTTGTGGATCTCTGGTAATGTCTCTACTACAAGACGACGAGGCGTGGATCGAATTCCTACCTTCAGCAGACATGTGTCAGAGCAGCCAAGAATGTTGGTTCAAAAATATCGAAGCGAAGAATGAATTGTTTTTCAATCCAACATTGGATTTGCTTCTACCTGTTGTTCATTTCCATAATCACAGAACTCTGCGATTTATTATCTTCAGGTCACTAACAAAACTATGTACCTCATTATAGTATCTGAAAATTTTAAATTTGAGAACATTGTAGTTTTTAAAACTGAAACTATCTAAATAATGATTTTTTTTGTTTAAAATATCCTACAAAAATTGGGGGGAGGGGGGGCACGGTGGGTCAGTGGTTACCACTGTGGCTTCACAGCACCAGGGTCCCAGATTCGATTCCAGCCTCGGGCGACTGTCTGTGAGGAGTTTGCACATTCTCCCCGTGTCTGTGTGGGTTTCGTCTGGGCATTCCGCCTTCCTCCAACAGTCCAAAGATGTGTAGGTTAGGTGAATTGGCCATGCTAAATTGCCCGTAGTGAAAGGTGCACTAGTGAAAGGGAAATGGGTTACTCGTCGGAGGGTCGCTGTGGACTTGTTGGGCCAACGGGCCTGTTTCCACACTGCAGGGAACTGAAAACAAAATCCAATTAGGATCCATATGGTGAGCAATAGCATTTTACTGCCAATCAGCTCAGGAATGATCACATATAATATATTCTCTGAATTCAATCCCGCAAAAGAGTTTCAATAAACATTTAACACATAAACAATATGCATTTCAGAAAATCACGTACATCAGTCCTTTTTCTGTACTGTGCAAGATAAAAAATTGATTTCTCCTTCAGTAAATGAAACAGATGTCATTTCCTATTGCCCTTCAGTCTCTTGATTACCTTTATTATACATCAAAATGTTGTAATTCATCTCATTATTGCTCCATCTTTTGATCAAATTAAATTTCTCCTTCCACTTCGATTGATGTACTGAGAGCTCATTTTATTTTCCTCTCGCCTACTTATATTCAGTGTGAAATTAAAATGCTTTGAAAATATTGGTGTGTTCACTTGAAAATCGAAGTTGCAAATGCCTCACTGATCACATGTTGTTTTTAAATCTGATTCACAAAGGAATTAGAGTAAATTCTTACAACAGTGGCTTTAATTATGATCTTTAACACCCAATTGTTAATCCATTCCTATATCACATAAAAAAATCTCAATGTTATTGATATCAATGCTCACACAAAATGGCACATCGAGCCACACAAAGTCTTGATGATCATATAATTAATGCTGAGTAGAATCACCTGAGTAAGTTCCTTCTTGTTCCTGAGAGCAAGCACCACAGTAAACATTTACTGATCATTCTATCCAATGAATTCAATCGTTACCTTATATTTCAGTTCAGTAATTACACAGGACATATGCAGTTAAAACCAATAGTCATTTTTTTTTATTACAGATGGCTGAGGACGCTAGCACCAACATATATCGAGATGTTGATGATCCTGATTCGTTACAAGTTTTAGAACAGGTTCCCAGTCCAAAGTTGGCAAAACATTTCATTTTAGCTTAGTACAAATACTTTGGACTCATGTCTATTAAAAAAAAATCTTCATCTGCTTATTAAGAGAAAACACTGAAAATTGCCACTGTAAATTTTATTTATTGTTTTCATTCATGAAAATACTCATGTTAATTGTTTCTCATTTTCTTCTGAATTCTGATATAAATGTCGAAATACTGACCATAATAAATTATATGAATTATAAAGGAGTGTTGCCTGCAAGAAAACCAAAGGAAGGAAGTGTGGACTTCTTTGTAAAACAGCTCCACGTTTGGGAAATCAAAGTATACACACACCCTGCACAAAGACGACATGACCATGTTCAAGGCCATCTAATTAGTGCTGAGTAGAACACTCTTCTGAAGTATCTTATTGTCCTTGAGCTCAATACGCACAGCAAATATTTCGTTATCATCCCATTCAATGGATGCTAGATGTTGATATTCCTGAATATTTCTAAGTTTTCTCATTTTCCAGTCTAATCATCACTACAAAAGTGTAATTGAAGCTCGTTATATCGATATCTGCAAACATTTTGGAGTCATATACATTAAACGTATTTGTTTCTTCAGAGAAAATATTGAATACCATTCTTCACCACTCAATGACATTGACTTTCATTCTGTAATATTAATTTTCCTTGACTACTTATTTTCTTCCATGTTTTAGCGCAAATGTCTAAATATTGATGATACATAAAGTAACTACAATTATGAATTATTTTTCTTCAGAAGCAAACCCGAGATAAGAAAAATAGAATATTGAAAAGCTGAGAATTTTGAATGGCAAAATAATTCTGATCAATGAGTACAGCATATCTGAGGTGCTTTTTACACACCATTATTCCAACATTTTTATTCTCAGTCCACTGATTTTAATGAATATCTAATCAACATCAGAGCCATCTTGTTTAGAAATATTGAGTTATTTAAGTTGTAAGACTTCTAACACTAATTTTCATTTCATTGTCATTCCAATAATTAGACATAATTCAGTTTAGTCTTTGTAACAACATCATGAAATTTGCATTTTAGTTAAGTCCATTATTTCTTAGTGTTTCATATTACAATGAAAAACAGATTATTTATTCCAGGTCAACACACCCACTAAACAAACAATGACTTGCATTCCAGCACTCGCAGTAAATACATTATTCTTTCTTATTTGAATACGCTCAGGAATCATGACGTTAACGTTCAGACATATAAATCAAGTCATGTCTGATTTCTTTTCACACCAATAATTACTGTTCATCTCTACACATTACGTAGTTACATAACAACCTGACAGTTCTCATCATTAATATGGTTGCAATGAACTTTTTGTAATCCAGATTGTAGCCAAAAATATTTTAACATTGTTCAAATACAGTATATCCAGCTTTAAGTATGATATTATGGCACAGTACATCAACTGATGCAACCATATTACATTGTAGTTTCCCATTCATCGAAAGCAGTTTTTTATTGTAATATTGCAGTGCCAGTTGATTTTTAGTTCAATAATGGAATCCTATTGATTTTTCATTTAATAGTGGATTCCTGTTGACTTGCTTTGATTAGAATTCAATTCAATACAAACATGAATTGTGTTTCAAATGAACCCACTAAGACCTACATCTTTTACATACTAAAATTCCTTTAAAATGTTTATGAAGTTTGTTGCATGCAAGAAAAAAGTGCAGTTACATCCATTTGTTTGTTCGTTCAACAAACACACTAAATGTTCAATTCTTGGAAGTCCTACTTTTTGAAAAAGGAAAGTTGTCTTCAGGTAAAATATCACATTAAATGCCTATTTCCTTTTTCAAATCATGTTCTTCAAAATGATTATTATTTTAATTTTAATTGTAAAAAAAGGATGCTTTGAATATGTTGTTTTTTTTTATTTCAACATTATTTATCAATGTGCAATAATTACACAATTATACAAATCCTTTTTAAACCACATGTCATTCACTGCATCTTTTATTCACTATAAATTCACTTTCACTGTCAGTTTATTTTCTTCCTAATTCTGACACAAATATCTAAACATTGATCAGAATAATAATTATATAATTTAAAATAGCATAGCTCTACAAGGAAATCAATGGATCAAAATAAAATGCTTGCATTTCCTCCATTATTGAGCAAAAAGAAAATTTTGTCCAATAATCACTGAATGGATCTTTTTTTCTGTGTGTTCGGTCTTTAAACCTGTATTGTATTCCTTTGTTTACCAACCTTCATGACTATCCAATCAACATCGCAGCAAAGTGCTGTTAAGATACTGAATCACTTTATTTGCTTCCATTACAACATTAATTATCCATTCATTATCATTGCAATTATTACACAATTATTTCAATTAGTCCTTCTATCAAATGTTGTGAAATTCACATTTTATGTTAATCATTTGTATCTTAGCATGAATACTACAATATAAAATCAATTTTTTCAGCTCAACTATCCCACAATGGAACCAATGACTTCCCATCAAACACTCTTTGTAAATATCTGATATTTACCCATTTGAATAATCACAATAATCTCAGACTTTAAAATTCAGAGAACTATAATTACTTTTTATTGGAATAAATCCTGTTTGTTTCTATACATTGCTCAGTCAAACAGCAAGATGAGATTTCTCATTATTCTTAAACTGACTGATAGGATTTTGACAATCCAACTGTTGCTAATATCTAATAATTGTTCAATCTAGTATGATATATCAATGTGGAATTCCAACTCAGTATATGAACAAATATAAAATTATGGCAGTATATAATCTCTCAATCATTGTGAGCATCAAGTTTTATTTTAATGATGGCAACACTGTTGAATTGTCTTTCAAGTCAACATGAGTTTTTAATCTGTCGTTCATTCCAATAATTACAATGCTATTTATTTTCTTCAGGCCACATAGAAAAGCATACATTTAATTCTGCTGGTTCGGTATTCCTTCGAAAATATTTGAGAATGTTGCTGTGTTAAAGAAGAAGGAGTTGAAGTAAGGATATTCATCAATTATTTTTCCAAAAAGCTTTGCTCAAACAACTAAAACACATAAGAGCTTATTCTCCATGAAAAGAAAATCAATTTCTTCTTCAATAAAATAAATAAATGTCATTTCCTATTATTCATCAATCAGCTGATTTCCTGCATTTGTAACTAAATGTTGTATTTTTTCTAATGTCTTTATATCCTTTACTCAAAGTTATTTTTAAATTATTGTTTAGGTTATGAATTTAAAAAAAAAATCACTCACCTATGTACACTGAATGCCAGATTGGAATGTTTCGAAAATATCGGAGTATTTTCATTTGAAAGTTGACTTTGTGTAACTCTCATTTATAGCATGATGGTTTAAGTGTGTTTCCAAAGCAATGCTAGCATCAAAATTTCATTAATTTTCAATAAGATCATTGACACCAAATTATTCCATCTGCATTATTGAAATCAGTGCTCACACAAAACACAGCACATTGGGGAACACAGATCTTCATGAGCATCTAATTACTGTTCAATAGAGTAACCTAAGTATTTTATTGTTCCTGAGAGCAATTACCACGGTAAACTTTTGGCCCTCAGTCCATCCAATAAATGCAATCTATATCTTACATTTCAGCTCAGTAATTAAACACAATGTCTGCTGCTTAAACCAACAATTACACTTTTGAATGAATATTGACTGTAATACTAAGAAATAAATCTATTTCATGCTGAAAATCTTTTACATTTTCTTGTTCTTTCCTGTGTGCAAGAGAAAGCTCATGTTGCACTCATTTTACTTTATTACTCAACAACACTAAATTTTGATTTTTTGGCAGTCCTGCATTTCTGGAAAATGGGAAGTGGTCTTCAGCTGACATGTCACATTAAAGACTGCTTCTTTAATTCATGCGTGCTGCAAAATGTTTATTGTTTTCGTTTCATAAGTAGAAACTTGTTTTGAACTTGTTCCAGTCTTGTCATTCTTATTTTAATGTTATATGTCAATGTACATTGATGACGTTTTTATGAAAATTCCTTTTTCAGTCAAATGTCATTTAATGTAGCTTTTGTTCAGTGTAATGTTCACTTTGACTCTATGCATTTTTTCTTCCTAATTCTGACACAAATATATCAACATTGATAAGAATAATGACACAGGTTTAAATAACAGTGCTCTACATGGAAACCAATACATTTTTTTTCATGTATTCCCTGCATTTTTGATCAAAAAAAAATTCTGTTCAACATTCGGTGAATGGTTCTTATTTTTCATCTATCCTTAAAGCCAGCTACTATATTTTAATCCACAGGGTATTACCAGTCTTAATTAATATCCAACCAAGTTCACAACAAAATTCTATTAAAATAATGCTATCGCCCCACAGTAAGATAAGCAAGAGATATCTTTGTATTATTTACGTGCTACATCTTTCCTAGGGCAATAATCAAACTAAAATACTTACAGCTGAGAATGCTCATAGTAATCAATTCTAGCCTCGGGCAACTGTCTGTATGGAGTTTGCACATTCTCTCCGTATCTGTGTGGGTTTGCCCTGGTTTCTTCCCACAGTCCGAAGATGTGTAGGTCAGGTGAATTGGCTGTGCTAAATTGCCCATAGTGTTAGGTGCATTAGTCAGAGGTAAATGGGACTGGGTGGGTTACTCTTCGGAGGGTCGGTGTGGATTTGTTGGCCCGAAGGCCCAGTTTCCACACTGTGGGCAATCTAATCTAAAAAAATTCAAAGCATGTATTGAGATGACGCAAGTTCACGGTATGGGCAATCCAGCTCAATCACCCATACAAAGGTGTAATTATGACTCAGTACATTTTGATCAGATCCCCATTAAACTTAATCAGCTGTTTTTTTTTCAGAGACAATATTCAAAGCAATTTCTCTATAAATGCCGTTGACTGTATTTTTCTGATACCTATGTTCTTTATCCACTTATTTTCTTTGTTATTCTGTCATAAATGTCAAAACATTAATGACACAAAAATTGCAACAATTACATATGGTAATTCTACAAGAATAGCAGCAACACGAAGCTTAGAATTCTTCGATAACTGAGAGTTTTAAATGACAGCACAATTCTGATCAATACTTGCTACGTGTCAGTTTTTATCGAACTCATCATACCAGTATTTTAATTCTCAGTTCACTGACTTTATTAAATATCTAATCGACATCAGAGCAAACTCGTTGGGAAATATTGTATAATTTACTTTGTCAGAATTCTAAAATTAATTGTCAATCCATTGTCATTCCAACAGTCATACAGAAATTTAGTTGATGTTTTGTAACATGCATCGCGAGATTCACATAATAGCTGACTCCATTATTTATTAGTGCCAGTATTACAATGAAAGATGTATCTTTTATTTCAGGTCAACACATCCTCAAACCAACCAATCAATTCCCATTATGCACTAACAGCATTTGAATGTTCACAGTAATCGTTGGATTAATATTGGGCCTTATAAGTTAAGACACTGCTGAATGTTTTGCATTCCAATAATTACTGCTCAGTTCTACACATTATGGATAGCAATATGAGATTTTTAATCATTTTCAAGTTTGCTATGAACTGTTTACAAGATCAATTGTTGCTAATATGTAATATTTAATAATTGTTCAAGTCCTGTGTGTCTAATTGTGGCTCCTATCCCTCTAGACCCTTCCTATCCAGAAATTCATCCGGTTGCCTTTGAAATCTTCTGAGTGTACTAGCCTCCTCCACTTCCTCTGGTAGCTCATTCCAAACAGGCACAACCTTCTGTGGGAAAGGTTGCTCAGGTCTCTCTTAAAATTTTAGCATTCTCACCTTAAACCTATGCTCTCTAGTTTTCAACTCGCCCCACCTTGGGTAAAAAACTTAAACACTCAGTTTACAAACTTTCCATGCTGCCTCACCCTGCAGTCCAAACATTGTCACCCTGACAACATCCTTGTCTATATTCTGTAAGCAATTTCACGTGATATTCTAACATTTCCGATGATGCCAATAACGCTGGACAACGACGAGCTATTGGACACAGAAAGATGAGGCGTAGAACGGCAGCAAATGTTAGTGCTGGACACCGCTGAACAGCAACAGCTCCCGGCGCGATTTGTTTCTGAAGTGTCATGGTTATCACGTTCGCCTTTCACAGGAAAGGTTCCCCAGTATGAAACTGGGCAGAAACAGCCCTGTTCCCAACAGGAGCCTTTTAGACGAGCGGGAATGGAGCTTTCTTGCTTGCTTTGCCATTCGCAAACCTGGCTTTGAGTTTGCTCACGCAAACCTGCTCTCGGGGTGAAAAGTAATGCAATTCCATTTAATTATTGGGCGAAACGTTGTTAAGGTTTTCTCCAACCTGGTTCTGAACATACGCCATTCTGTTTGAGAGTGCAGTTCCCGCGTTCTGATCCTTCCACGAAAAGCAGTACCACATTTGCATTCCTTGCGCAGGCGGCTCGTTTCCAAGGCAGGGAAGAAGCTGATGCGCTAGTGTCACAGTGCACCACGGATTCCTGAACGAGTCTGTCTGTCAAATGTACCCCAACGTCCCCCAATGATGGGCTATCATTAGCTGCTGCAAAATTGATATTGTAGAGGGGCACATCGCAGCAGATGTGCGAGTCGGAGAGAGATCATGTAACCCTTTTCACGTGACGTTGCATCTGTTGTTATGCAGGAGCCTAATTGGAAGTGCAAGAAAATGGGCAGCTCTGCCGGCTGGTAGTTTGGCCGAGCGGTCTAAGGCGCTGGGTTAATGCTACAGTCTCGACAGTGCTTTCGACAAGCGGGTGGTGTTCGAATCCCTCTGCTACCATTTTAGTTGATCAACTCCAACGGCGCAGCCTTGTTATAATGCAGTTTCTACCCCTGGTGCATTTCTGTTTAAGACAGAAGTAAAATGGTATTGCTTCCCGGGGAATTAACTGTGGTGTGGGGAAGTTCTGTGCTGTCATGAACGTGTTCGCCTCCCGCGCGGAAAGTCGCAAGCAGCTCTAGTGTTGCTTTACGTTCCAGGCAAGTTGAGTTTTTACTGGAACCGAATGGAGACTGTTATTTCATCGCGGTTGTGAAACAAAGTCCTTCGGTGACTCGACTCGTCGTTATTTGGTTTTCTGGCCAATGAGAAAATCGTTCCAATGAATTTCGTTGTCATATGATATTTAATTTCTCCGATTTCCTTCATTTCCGTCCTGGAGACATCGGAAGGGAAAGGTAATCTAATCGAGACTGTGATTGGTGAAATTCACTTTTTTATGACCCATTCTTATTGTGTTCTTTCTTTCTCTCTTTTCAGCATTGTCTGGGAAGTGGTGGTGCACTCAGGCTCCAGTATGTTCGAAAGAGTAGTTTTGAAAGAGTGACAATTGTCACTCTGCCACCGAAAACACATTTCCTATTTACTGCGATCAAGTGATTCACGAACTGCACGTATGGGCGAAGAGGAAAAAACAAACACTTAGATCGTGGCACTGTGGCTTAGCTGGTTAAAGCGCCTGTCAAGAAAATTCTGAGTTTAAATCCCAGCATTGACTGCTCACGTTGTCGGTGGCCGGTCATTTCAACATTTCTCAAAGGTTGTGTTGCGGAGCCAGCAGCTCATATTTCTTCCTGTGTTCAGCCCGTCACTTATTGGAGTTCACTTCAGTTCAATTAGTGAATGCTGTTCCTTGCAAACTATTGATTCAACCGGGAATTTATTTCCTCTTTTTCACAAAAACTATACAAATTTGAAAGGACTGTATCAGCTCTAAGGCTGCTTCCGTTTCAGAGAGCTGAATTAAGGCAGGACTTAAATGGTTACCTTTGTCTTTTCCTTTCTGTCAGTGAGCAGTCATGTCGAACATGACAGTGAGCAGCCACTGAAAGTAATGGTCCTTTCAGTGGCTACCTCAGTATGTGCCAGCATTTGTCTCTCTTTGTGTCTGTGTCATCTTTCAAAATTCCTGACTTCCTCTTTGTCCATATGTCCCATTTGCAGTTTCTGCACTTTGAAAAGTATGGCATTTGGAGGAAAGTTTGGAAGTGGAGCTGCTGATAGGTTTTCTTCCCCCTGGTTGGAATGTACAGATATGGGCTCAGATTCTCTGGGTAATGTGTCTGTCACCTCGGCCTCGGATAAGATGACATTTCTTGCGTCTAAAAATTATGAGCCTGAAGAATGCGAAATATAGTCGATAATCCACCAGAAATTAACACAATTCATTCCATTTCAATTATAGGACATCAATGATGTATTTGCTGTTGGTGTAGAATTAATAAATGACGACAATAGGGAACGAAGGTGATAAGGTCGTGGTGTCTGTGCTATTACCGCAACGTTCCCCGGCAAGTTAGCAGTGTCTACTGCCTCACGTCGTTATTCAGAATAAAGTGGGAATGAAGGAGTGAGACATAAAGACGAGGAGAAGCAAAGTGATTTTGGAAAGAAGGAAATAAATTCCAGTTTGAATCAATAGTATTCGAGGAACAGTATTCACTAATGGAAGTGAAGTGATCACCAATTCGTGATGGGCAGAACTAAATCACAGGAGGAACTCTGAGCCCCTGGATCCGAAACAAAGCCTTTGAGAAATGTTGAAATGACCTGCCATCGACAACGTGAGCAGGCAACGCTGGGATTTAAACTCTGCAGTTCATGAATTACTTGATTATAGTAAATGGGAAATTTGTTTTCGTTACCAATGTGGTTGAGTGAGAATTGCAATCAACGACTGTTTTTGTTAAAGACGGACACTTCATAGCTGAACATCCTCCACTGAAATGCGCAGAAAGAAACGATTTCCTCTTGCATTGACTTTCAACCTGTTACTTTCACCTGTTTAAACTGATAGGATAACCAGTATGCATTCATCCTGTCGGTGAGCATTACTTCTGTAGTACATCCAGAAGGAACCTTATAGCAAAAGGAACAGGATCGTTGTGTTGGATTTACCAGGAGTGTTATGTGCAACAGTGTAAACATAGATAGTAAAGGGTGACCCATTAGCACTAACACTGAAACTTGCACCACCAGCTCCACACTGATTCCTGCCTCATGCCTCCCAGTCATCATTGTCTTTCATTTTTATTTCACACCCCCGCTCCACTTCTCAATTTGTTCCCGACCAATTGCAGGTGGCTGATTAGCAATTGTAACTTTTAGAAATGGATTCTTGGGATATGGCCGGCACTCACTTGAAAATTTTTCCTGCCCATCCCAATTACTCCAAACGTGGAAGGGATGAGTTATTTTCCTGAACCCTCGAACGCCTTAGCATGGAGATACAGCCATGGTGACGCTATGGAGGGCGTTACACGATTTAAACCCAGCGACACTAAACCAACAGCGACATATTTCCAAATCAGAAATGTGAGATCAATGAGGGAGATATGCGGTCATCATTTTCATGTGTACATGCTGTTATTGTCCTTCCAGATGTATGCAAATAATCACTCAAATGATTCTGCCAGGAGCAGAGTGTGTGTTCTCTATGCAACCAGGAATTCGTTCTCATTTGGATGTTTTAATAAATCATAGAATTCAATCTTCAATTCCTAACTGGGAATTGTATCCACCTTTAGGGAATTTAAATGCCGAAGCAGCGAACATCAGTGGTGCTGAAGGTTACTCTTGTGATCTGACTTGTACACATTATTGTGTCTGTTCTTTACATCATAAAGGTCTTCACCAGCAATGCTTGTCTCTGCAAATTGCCAAGCAGTTCATATTATTGTCCTGGGGTTCGATATAAAGAAAGTGAACCAGTGCTAGTCTGATGCTGGTCATTAGATGTGCTGCAGGAAGGTAAAGGATAGGCTGATGTTAATAGGGGCTGATTTTGACGGGCAACAACAACAAAGGCGTCATTTAAATTGGGTGATTCTCGATTCGGCCAGAACGGAGCAGAGGATTTTAACTGAATCTTTCAGGGTCAAGTCAGGATCTTGACCCGAAGAGATCATGCCTCAAAGTCTGAAAAGACATTTAATTGTAATGGGTCATGACACAGCGCAGTGACTGAGTACAACGATGGAATGTTCCAGCAGAGAAGGAGTCCACCGTGACGCAGGCACCTGAGGACAAATATGTTTCCTTTGCCATAGTAAGGCACAGCTTCAGAAAGTGTAGATTACTGAAGTGAAGCAGTGACATTGATTATCTTTGTTAGTTGCAACATTGTTGCTCGTATCCCTGAAAACATCACAACTCTGCAGCATGGGGGCGTGAGGTATTCACAGGGCCAGGGATGCATCAGGTTTGTCGCTTGCATGGTTTGATTTCAGTTCACGGTGTCTTTATCCTTCCAAACTCATCTTCATCGTTGTCCTGAAGTGAAGATGAGGTTGATATCTGCAGCAGGGAGAATCCTTTCACTGCCCCATATCAGTCAATGTCCCCGAGAACACCACAGTCAATCGGACAGCGCTGTCAGAGGAGGGGATGCAGAAATAATTGTGGATGCCCCTCACGGACACCTTTCCATTTCCCAAACCAACCGACCCAATCACTGCCGCTCCTGGGAATGGGAAGTAAACAAAAACCAAAACCCTGTCTCTGTTTTTCGAATATTTAAAAACTGTTTGGAAACGCAATCAGAGGAGAATGAATGGCGAAGTGTCTGACTGAGCAGTTTTAGTAATCACACAACACCAGGTTATAATCCAAAAAAAAAAAATTTGCCTGTGCAAACCTTCAGAACGCTGTGCCTTCTTCAGGCAACTAGTCAGACTCAGTAAGGCTGCTCCATATTTTTACAGGAAATGCTGAGGTTTTCGGGGAGATTCACGGATCTGAGAGAATGAAATGATTCCCTTCAGAGTTCTCTGCTTTCGCTGTTGTCATTGGCAGGAAGAACAAACCTGTATTCTCTCACCAGAAATCGAACTGGTCGTCAAGGCGTAAGGATCACTCCCCACTAGACAACCACGGATAAAGGCGAAATCTACTCCACCGTTTCTTCATGTCACAGCTTTTGGATTTTTAAAAAAATCATTGGAAATCAGTTTCTCCTCTAAAATGATGAAGTCGTCGACTTTTTTAGACCATGGAAAGAGGCCCATGATCCCAGTTTCCAGCACATGGACTGTAGTCTTGTGTGCTCTGACGTTTCAAATGCTCATTTCAATGGCATTTTCCCTGCAACGTTTTTATTAAATATAACAAAACGAATAGTACTGAAGATTGAGATGGAAATAAAAACAGAATTTGCCGGAAAAAACTCAGTAGGTCGGTCAGCATCTTTGAAGAGAAATTAGATTTAAAGTTTCTGGTTCCATGACCCCTTCTCATGAACACAATTTCCCCAAAAAAAGTTATGTTTTTACTCAGGGATACGAAACTTTGTTCACGCCCACCTCAGGTAATTGAACCTCATTTTCACAGACAGAGGGAAACACACAGACACATTCTCTCAAGACTGACACAGGCCTGAGTAAACACCAACTCCAGAAAGTAGGATTTCACCCACTTGGCTTATATTGTTCCAGTTCAGACTTCAAAACCAGAGATTGTTTAAAACAAAGTGCACCTTTAGGTTGCTAAGTGCGGCAAGTGTACAAAATTCACAGATCAACAGTGACAATCAAATTGACGGCACATAGTTTACACAACCGAAACGTCGATTGTGCTGCTCGTCGGATGCTGCCTGAATTGCTGTGCTCTTCGAGCACCACTGATCCAGAATCTGGTTTCCAGCATCTGCAGACATTGCTTTTACCTCGTTGATTTTAACCCTACTGCGAATCCTCTAGCAAGGATGCCTGCCTTGAAGAAGTTTTCCTCCTCTCTCTACAAGAATCTCAGGGAGTCCCTCTCCCACTGCAACTCCCAGGTCCTCCCCCACTCACCTATTGTACTCTATGCTACTTTCTCCCCACCCCCACCCTCCTCTACCTTATCTCTCCATGCTTCAGGCTCTCTGCCTTTATTCCTGATGAAGGGCTTTTGCCCGAAACGTCGATTTTGCTGCTCGTCGGATGCTGCCTGAATTGCTGTGCTCTTCCAGCACCACTGATCCAGAACCTAGTTTCCAGCATCTGCAGTCATTGTTTTTACCTCTTACACAACCAATACTCTAACAACTGAGCTACAGAGCCACGGAAATGCACACTGGCAATGGGGGATTCATACATTAGAAACTGTAATATAACAGATGGTTGTTTAACCTGTATATGATAAAGCAGCATGTAACAAAGACGATACAGAAATGAGGGGATCATGTGCAGAAAGTTGGGAAATTGCAATGCTGAATCAGACAGTGCATTGAGTGATATAAACAGAGATTGTCCCTGCGTAGTCTTGCTATAAAGATTCAGTGCTTCGACAGTAATGACCTGTTAACGGGTAACATTTACACTGATCCATGTAAAAGACTATCTGATCTTTGGAAGCAGAATGATTCTGTGTACCAGACAGAATCGTTTCAATGCAAGAGACAGTTTCACATCAGCAATGTCAAGTAGTTTTGGCTGATGTGCAACCAGTTTAAAAGAACAATAGAGGAGACGCCAGGAAAAGGGAAGGGTAATGATTGTTTGTGAAAGGTGACTGTGGGCCTAGTGAAGCCAGGCTCAATGTGTGTGCTGAAGACCAGTGTTCCTCTTTTACCCTGGCACACTAATCACTCTGGATTAATCGCTCACAATAACTGTACTTTGTGTGTTGGCCTTTGCACATATCACCTCGGTTCAGTGTCTTGAGGGGATCCACGCATTATTAGTTTGGCAAACTTTACTCAGTTAACACTCTGGTGCTAGACTGCTATAGGAAGGACAAGTTCCTTATCGCCCCTTTCCATCCCCTCCGATCCCGTCGCCAATCCAAACCTCCGCCTTGGCACTGGCCTCTTAAACTGTCTTAACTGTCCATCTTCCTTCCACCTATCTGCTCTACCTATCCAGCCATTTTATTTACCGGTTTTCAAAATATGCACAGATCTTAATTATCCAAATATAAGCTTGTGAACACTTTCGTCACTGCATTCCTACCCATTTCCATTGGGTGTGAACTCTCTCCTGATTGGTAAAAGACAGTTTATCCGAGGAGAAAGTGTCACTGTCTTGATCATGTCAAAATGGTGTCCCATTCCCCTGGCCAAATTAATATTTTCATTCGGTTGTTCCTCAAGCAGCTACATGTATTGTGGGACCAATCCAGTGCAAGTTCACTGAATTTACACGCTCTTATATATATAAACACATGGTATCTGCACATTCACTGATACCACAATATCATGATATATACTAACTTTCAGGTGCATTTATCAAAGTGGATGCGTGTCTCAACATCTGCCTGTGTGGTCCTGATCTGTCAAGAATTTGTTGATTATCATAGTTGGTAAACTATTGATAAACAACGCAAATATTTCCAAGGAAGCATATCAATGTATTCAAATCATCTCAACATTCCCGATTTTAGATGCAACATAGGAGGATACTAGATTGGAAGTTTGTCCTGAACTGCATCGGAAATGAGTTATTTCATTCCATCTGTTATTCTTCACAATTTACCCACAAATGTCTTTTTAAAATTGGAGGCTCATTGGTGGATTTCAACTTGCAAGTTTATTGGGATAGAACAATGACTGACATTTGTTCTAAACAAATCCAGATTTACCTCCTTATCTCCCATCCTGTTCTGCCCCAATTACTCTGTGATCAAAAGCGAAGAGGATCAGCTGCTCCAATACATCCGATCAACTGAAGTCCTGAATCACTGATGAAATTCTTATAATACCTGTCTCACCCATCTCAATAACTATTAGGTCGTTCTACAAAGGTATGGCTCATATGTTGGGTCCTTTCTCCAGGGATAAAATTGCAAAGGAGGAAGATGATGTTTCATTTAATTCAAAATAAAGCTAATTCCACTCTTTGCACTATCTACATTTGTCATCGTCATTTGAAGAAAGGAAATAGAGGCACTGGAAACATGTTACAAAGATTCACAAAGAATTTCTCTGAACTGAGAGTTTATGAACCTCTTGAACAGCTGCGGAACTTTTCCCTAGAAAAGAGAAGACCGAATGGTGATCTGATAGAAGCCTTTAAAATGATGACAGGGTTTACAATGCCAACAGGAATTTCATAAGAAGCTTCTTTAAACAAGGAGAGATCAGAATGTGGAACTCACTCCTAGATCGGATAGATGAGGTGTACAGTAGGAGTATATTTAAGGAGAAGCTGGATTAATATGTAAGAGAGAACGGAATGCGGTGATGGTCCCAGAAAGTGCTGCATGTGTTCTTCGAGAAAGTAGAGATGGTGCATTTGAAAACTGCTGTCATCATGTGTGTATACTGCAAACTAAGAAATGCTCTAACTTCTATAATCAATTGTGAAATTTCTTATGGGTCTACAAAACGGATTACAGAGTGAATCCCTTCCCACAATCAGAACACATGAATGGCCTCTCGCCAGTATGACCTCGCTGGTGGACCTGTAGGCCAGATGAATCCCACACTTAGTACATTTGAAAGGCTCCTCCCCTGTGTGTGAATGTACTGGTGCTGCAAGAGGGCCAATGACTAAGTTGTTTACTGTCCCACAATCAGAGCAGGTAAATTGTCTCTCCCCAGATTGAACTCGCTGGTGTGCACACATGCTGGATAAATATTTGAATACTTTCCCTCAGTCCAAGCACAAAGGTGGCCTTTTTCCTGAATGATTTTGCTGGCGTCTCAACAGGATTAAATACTCATGGAATTTTTCGTCACACGCGGAGTAATTGCATGGCCTCTCCACAGTGCAGCACGATGGTGCTTCCATAGAGCAAATGAAGCAGGCCACCCTTCCAACACTTGGAGCACGTGAGGAGCCCCTCCCTGGTGTGACCACGTCAATGAAACTCCAGCGTTGTCAAGCAATGGATTCTTTTCCGACAGTCCTCACATTTTCGTAGTTTCTCTATATCATGTTCAGCCTTGTGTCTCTATAGATTCCTACTGTGAATGGTGTTAATATTTCTTTCAGCTGTGACTGGTTGAAGGTACATAAATTCACAAAATCTTCAAATTGGGTACATCTCAGTGTTTTTCCAGACCAAGTGTTGTTTCAAATATTTTGAAACAGACAAAAAATTCTTGATCTATGACTTCAAGCCAATTACTTCAATGTACCAGTTACTTAAATGACTCCATGAGATCTTCTCATGTTGTTACTTTTGAGATTTTTGTCTGAAAGTCTTTTCTTCCTAACATTTTGCGAAAAAAGTTCAAGAAGCCATCACTGTTCGATTGGAAATTAGCGTAGAAATTCACAACAGTCACATATAAGTGATCATCACTTCTTGGAATGGGCAGAATTTGTGCTTCCCTACCTTCAATTCCATTCTCGATTTTTGAGTGCGAGCAGCAGCTGAGTTTAAACGAACCTGGAAGGCTACAGCTAAGGTGAGACAGTTTGTTTTAAAATTAGTTACCGGTAGCGGGCAGCGGTGTTTTTTCCTCTTCACAGAAAGAGCGGGAGCAGCAGGGGGAAGTGACGACGACCACAGGGGCAGCCGGTAGCTGGTGTAGCGCAAGCTTACCTGGGTAGGCTTTTTTTTCTATAAAAGCGCATAGGAGAGGAAGTATACGAAATAAGGTAGGTGAACTTGCAGCGTGAGTTGGTACCTGGGATTTCGATGTTGTGGCTATTACGGAGACATGGGTAGAACAGGGACAGGATTGGTTGTTGCAGGTTCCAGGGTTTAAATGTTTTAGTAGGGTCAGGGGTGGGGGTAAAAGAGGGGGAGGTGTGACATTGCTTGTCAAAGATAGTATTACAGCGGTGGAAAGGACGATGGATGAAGACTCGCCATCTGAGGTAGTTTGGGCTGAGGTTAGGAATAGGAAATGTGAGGTCACCCTGTTAGGAGATTTCTACAGGCCTCCTAATAGTCCTAGAGAAGTAGAAGAAAGGATTGCGAGGATGATTCAGGAGAAGAGTGAAAGTAATAGGGTGGTTGTTATGGGGGACGTTAACTTTTTAGATATTGACTGGGAATCTGTAGCTCGAGTTCGTTAGATGGGTCGGTGTTTGTCCAATGTGTGCAGGAGGGTTTCCTGACACAATATGTAAACAGGCCAACAAGAGGTGAGGCCATACTGGATTTGGTTCTGGGTAACGAACCAGGCCAGGTGTTAGAATTGGAGGTAGGTGAGCACTTTGGGGACAGTGACCACAATTCGGTGACTTTTACTCTCGTGATGGAGAGGGATAAGTGTGCACTGCAGGGAAAGAGTTATAGCTGGGGGCAGGGAAATTATGATGCGGTGAGGCACGACTTAGGATGCGTGGCTTGGAAAAGTAGGCTTCAAGGCATGGGCGTAATTGATATGTGGAGCTTGTTCAAGGAGCAACTATTGAGTGTCCTTGATAAGTATGTACCCGTCAGGCAGGGAGGAAAGGGTCGTGTGAGGGAGCCGTGGTTTAATAAGGAATTAAAATCCCTTGGTAAATGGAAGAGGGCGGCCTATGTAAAGATAAGGCGTGAAGGTTCAATTGGGGCGATTGAGAGTTATAAGATGGCCAGGAAGGATCTGAAGAGAGAGCTAAGAGCAGCAAGGAGTGGACATGAAAAGTCCTTAGTTGGTAGGATTAGGGAAAACCCAAAGGCTTTCTATAGGTATGTCAGGAATAAAAGAATGACTAGGGTAGGAATAGGTCCAGTCAAGGATAGTAGTGGGAAGGTGCGTGTGAAGGCTGAAGAGATTGGGGAGACACTGAATGAATACTTTTCGTCAGTATTAACTCAGGAACAGGACATTGTTGCCGATGTGAATATTGAGTCACAATTAATTAGAATGGACGGCTTTGATATATGTAGGGAAGAGGTGTTGGAAATTCTGGAAAGGGTGAAAATAGATAAGTCCCCTGGGCCTGATAGCATTTATCCTAGGATTTTCTGGGAAGCAAGGGAGGAGATTGCAGAGCCATTGGCCTTGATTTTTATGTCCTCGTTGTCTACAGGAATAGTGCTGGAAGATTGGAGGATAGAAAATGTGGTTCCCTTGTTCAAGAAGGGGAGTAGCGATAACCCTAGTAACTATAGGCGGGTGAATCTCACTTCTGTTGTGAGCAAAGTCTTAGATAGAATTGTAAGGGATAGGATTCATGAACATCTGGATAGGAATAATGTGATCAAGGATAGTCAGCATGATTTGTGAAGGGCAGGTCGTGCCTCACAAACATTATTGAATTCTTTGAGAAGGTGACTAAGGAGGTAAATGAGGGTAAAGCGGTAGAGGTGGTGTATATGGATTTTAGTAAGGCGTTTGATAAGGTTCCCCATGGGAGGCTACTGCAACAAATAAGGAGGTATGGCATTGAGGGTGAGTTGGACGTTTGGATTAGGAATTGGCTGGCTGGAAGAAGACAGAGGTAGTAGTTGATGGTAAAGGTTCATCTTGGAGTACAGTTACTAGCGGTGTTCCGCAAGGATTTGTTTTGGGACCATTGCTGTTTGTCATTTTTATAAATGACTTGGAGGAGGGACTAGAAGGTTGGGTGAGCAAGTTTGCGGATTATACGAAAGTCGGTGGAGTTGTTGACAGTGAGGAAGGATGTGTCAGGTTACAGCGGGATATAGATAAGTTGCAGAGCTGGGCAGAAAGATAGCAAATGGAGTTCAATGTATGTAAGTGTGAGGTGATTCACTTTGGTAAGAGTAACAAAAGGATGGGGTACTGGGCTAATGGTCGGATACTTGGTAGTGTGGATGAGCAGAGGGATCTTGGTGTCCATGTACACAGATCTTTGAAAGTTGCCACCCAGGTAAATAGTGCGGTGAAGAAGGCATATGGCATACTGGCTTTTCTTGGTAGAGGAATTGAGTTCCGGAGCCCTGAGGTCATGTTGCAGTTGTATAAGACTCTGGTGCGGCCGCATCTGGAGTAGTGTGTGCAGTTTTGGTCGCCATACTATAGAAAGGATGTGGAGGCACTGGAACGGGTGCAGAGGAGGTTTACCAGGATGTTGCCTGGTATGGTAGGAAGATCGTATGAGGAAAGACTGAGGCACTTGGGGCTGTTTTAATTGGAGAAAAGGTTTACGGGTTGACTTGATAGAGGTGTGCAAGATGATTAGGGGTTAGATAGGGTTGACCATGAGAACCTTTTTCCACGTATGGAGTCAGCTATTACGAGGGGGCATAGCTTTAAATTAAGGGGTGGTAGGGATAGGACAGATGTTAGGGGTAGATTCTTTACTCAGCGAGTCGTGAGTTCATGGAATGCCCTGCCAGTAGCAGTGGTGCATTCTCCCTCTTTATGGGCATTTAAACGGGCATTGGATAGGCATGTGGAGGATAGTGGGCTAGTGTAGGTTAGGTGGGTTTGGATCGGCGCAACATCGAGGGCCAAAGGGTCTGTACTGTGCTGTATTTTTCTATGTTCTATGTTCTCTTTCGGTTGCTGCAAGTATATCATTTCACATTCAATTTTACTGAAGAGAATGTCAGGAGAAACTGTTTGCTTACAGATAAAGTCAGAGATGTACAGGCAGAAACAGATGCTTCGCTCCAACCCATCCATGCCAACCACATATCCTCACATGATCTGCTCACAACTTGGCCCATAATTCCTCTCAACCATTTACATATCCACGCAGATGCCTTTAAACAATGCAATTATATCAGCCTCGAAGACTTTTTTTGAGAGGTCATTCCATACCCTCACAACCGTCTGCATGAATAAAATGCCCGTAAGGTCACTTTTAGCTTGTTCAAAAGTCACTTCAAACCCGTATCCTCTCGTTCTGAATTGCCCAACCTGAGGGAAAAGATCTTGTCTATTTGCCCTATCCATAACCGTCATAATTTTATAACTTCTGTAAGTACATAGCTCATACCTCCACGAAAAACAGCTCCAGCCCACTCTGCCTCACCATATAGCTTAAACTCTCCAAACCTGCTTTGCTGTGCAGGAAGAATCAACTTCGCAAGCTCATGTTTCAAGTTCACGCTCAGACAATAGGGAGCTCTCATTGGCTGGAGTTCCAGAGTGGTTAGGGTCCTCCAGTGCGCCCGATTGGTCACAGTGTCATGAAATGGGGAGGAATACGTGATGACGCATGACTTTGACATAATGATGTTTAAATGCTTCCACCAATAAACAAACAGCCTGCTATGATAACCGGCCAATGACATTGAGGGAATCAGTCTCGCTCCAAAGCCATCCTTGCTCGTGCGTCGTGTGCGATTTCTCCGAATATGTGAGGTCCTTGTCTCATGACCAGTAGAGGTGTGGATGTGGGGATTGAAGTCCCCTTAAAAGCACTCGAGCTTGTCTGCGAGAAGTGGATGAAAAGTGTGATGCCAAAGCTGCTGGGAACGGGATCCCGAAACGTTAATGCTGATTTCTCTTCACAGATACTAATCGACGTGCTGAGCTTTCCCAGCAATTTCTGTTTTAGTTTCGCATTTTCACCATCTCCTGTCATTTCAGTGTTTCTATAGACTTATAGACCTGTGTGACAGGTTTTAGGGGAGAGGTGGAATAGAAGACTGTTATTTTGAACCTGTTGGGGAGATTTCACTGCGGTGTTTAATGTAGGGCTAGGGAGGGTGACACTTCCAGCCCTGAAATGGTTAACAACAGCCAAGCGAGCTGCTGCAGGCGATTGCATGACTGCTGGAGCTTGTAAGGGATATGCATAATGTTAATTAAATCTTGGAGCCTGTAAATACCAGCCAGTATCAATTGCCCCATCGAAACTTGGGATTAATAAAGAAACTGATCGGAATCTGTAACTGTTAGACAAGTGTGAATTGCTCTATCGGAACCTGTAACTAGTGAGTGTGAATGGCTCTATTTAAGTCTAAAGTTGATAAGTGTAATTGACAATTTAGTTAAACTAAAACTATTGAAAATGGCTAGCCTGTCAGACGCATAGTAATTCCTTGACACAATGGACTATTGAATACGGGATCGGAACCGCTCCCAGGGATGGCTGAGCCATTGTCAAGCACAGCAGGAGCTGGACAGGCACTTCGATGCGGCCAATAGGAGGACGAATCCCCAGCGCGCGCAGATGAATGGACCAATGGGGAAGGCGAACTGACCGGGGACTCCAGGCAGCGCGAAGTATAATTGTGTCAACTTTGAACGGGAAGGGAGAACGCCTTCTCCAACGAATGCATGCCTGTAGATTCGTTGTATCAGTTAAGATTCTGTGAATAAACTGCTGTCTGCGTCTAATCATAGTTGCCAGTGTGAGTCTCTCCTTCCGAAAGAACACGCAAAGACGGGACCCCGCGGGTCCGTCTTAACATTTGGTGAGCCCGACGCGGGAAGGAAAAGAGACAACGGCGAGTTGGCAACGTTGGCGGATCAGGGAGCAGACAACCTTCGGCCGAAGTTTTCTAAAGGTGGGGAAGCGCCTGTTAAATCCAAGGCTTCCAGTAGTTAGATTTACTCTCAGTTAGTTTCTTGTCTGCTCTCCGACCCTCACCAACCCAAAAAAAAAAAACCTGATCAATTTGACAGCAGCATCGCAGAATCCTGACTGGTAAGCTTTTACTAACCTTTTGACGTACCCAGTGTGTGAATTTCTAGCGTGGCTTTCGGAGCCGGAGCGCATATATATTGTACCCATTGTGTGAATTTCTAGCGTGGCTTTCGGAGCCGGAGCGCATATATATTGTACCCAGTGTGTGAATTTCTAGCGTGGCTTTCGGAGCCGGAGCGCATATACATTTGTACCCAGTGTGTGAATTTCTAGCGTGGCTTTCGGAGCCGGAGCGCATATATATTTGTACCCAGTGTGTGAATTTCTAGCGTGGCTTTCGGAGCCGGAGCGCATATATATTTGTACCCAGTGTGTGAATTTCTAGCGTGGCTTTCGGAGCCGGAGCGCATATATATTGTACCCAGTGTGTGAATTTCTAGCGTGGCTTTCGGAGCCGGAGCGCATATATATTGTACCCAGTGTGTGAATTTCTAGCGTGGCTTTCGGAGCCGGAGCGCATATACATTTGTACCCAGTGTGTGAATTTCTAGCGTGGCTTTCGGAGCCGGAGCGCATATATATTTGTACCCAGTGTGTGAATCTCTAGCGTGGCTTTCGGAGCCAGAGCGCATATCTGTTTTGCCCGATTTTGCAGATAGTTCTGCCTGACGATTACCTGACGTTTCCTACCTGAGCGCTGACCATATTCGACTTCCTGGATCCATGTTAATGAGCACTTAAACCTGACGGACTTTGGGTTTGTATATTTGTTGTGACCACCGAACATACCCGGGGTGACAGAGGTCGGAGCTCTTCTCCTGAAGAGGGTTTAACCGTACAGACGTCTGCCTTAGACCGGTTGTTAAGAGCAGAGATCTGCCACGCGAAGGTCAGGTTTTGAAAGACGTACTGTTTTTGAAGCGGTTCCCTTCAGGGGAGATCCGACATGGGGGACCTGAATTTCGGGCCACCTAAGTTGACTCACCTCAGGACAGCATGTCCCGGAGTGCCCTGGTGGCACTACAGGGACGGTGGGGACATGCCTATTCACAGTCAGTTACTGCTGGATAGCGTAGCCCTGCATAAGGAAAAGTTGGACCTGGTGATTGCCCAAGCACCAGAACAAAAGGGAATTATCCTGACAAGATTGAGGGAAACATTTAAAAATCCCACATTAATGATCAAAATTCTGGATGGTCTCTACAGGTCACCACATTATTCGGCTCTCCAAACAATTGTGCTAGGCAATCCCCCCGCTGGGTGGGCACCCCCGAGCACTGATAGCTCCCGGGGATGGAAAACAAAAATGGTTGTGACTTTTACCCCACAGTGGGGATACAGACCGGTTTGTTCCCCTAATGGCCCAACTGTTTCGGACGGTCTTACCCGGGAGCTAGACTATTTAACTGCGGCTGTTACTTTACCCACTGATGCATACACTGACGAGTCCACCCCAGTCCCGAAAATCCCCGACTCGCGGCCACCGACAGGGGAGGTATTGGCGGAAATCAGGACCCAGTTACGGGAGAATAATACTGCTATGGAGGCTAAACGAAAAGTCCGTAACCTAGAGAATAGTCTCAAGCTGTGGCGGGTTAAGAACTGGTTCCCTAAAGATGACCAACCCTTCTTTATGACAAGCGAATTTGATGCCTTCCGAGCTAAAGTCCAAACCTTCTTGCGGGAGGGGAAAGGGGATACCAAGAGAGGGTTTTTTAATTTAGTCAAATCTTCCAATAAAAAGGAGGATGGAGATGTTTACTTGCGGGAGCTTCTGATACGCTTCCAAAGTCACTTACCGACTTCACCTATTCACACACCAGTATTGGGTGAGCAGGGTCCTGTCCCGGAATGTGAGCCTGAGTGGACTCTGAACCCTACTCCAGTTTACCCCCCTACACCTTACACTTCTCCTATGGCCATGCCGATCCGAGGTGCCAACCACGAGGGAAGTCTGCCACCCCCTTACACCAGCCCACAATCAGGATCACCCGCCCCCGGTGCATCGCCCACGGCCCCGCTTGCGGACACCAGGGCACCACTGTGTCCGCTCCAACCGCGTTGCGAGGGGCCAACCATACAGGCCCCTGTTGTCAAAGTTCTAGGGGGAAATTTCGCGTATGAGGACCCGATCCGGGACCGTGTAACAGAGCGACTGGAGAGTGTGCTCAATGATCATGAGCAGAAACTAAGCGCCCTCACTGAAATGGTCGCAGCCGGGACGGGGATGGTAAAGCCAGGGGGCGGTCTGTGTCGGATCGGCCAGCCGGACGGCATCCCACAGAGATGGGAAGTACAGGGCATAGAGGTAGAAGGGGAGGGTTGCTGCCCCGTGCTGGGACGGGATGGCTCCCATGCCCCAAAAAATCCTTCCCTGGGAAGACATGCCAAATTGGCTTCAATGAATGGCCAGTCCGCCAAGGCTGAACAGGCGCCCCGGGGAATTCAAAAATCCCGGCAGGCCAGTAGGTCCATTGCTGCGGAAGGGGACACTTTAATTGTTACGGGAGCTCGCCTCCAGAGCAAGCTTGTGAAGGGAGGGAGTGAGTATGACCCCCAGCTAGATACCACCTCCTCGGAGGACGAGGGGGAGATTATTGGGGATTTTGATAAGGGCTCCTACACATCACTCCCACGGCCCCACGGTGGCCCAATGCAGGGGACTCTCGACACTATGTCGGCCGTTCAAGCGCCTCTTCTCGCCACTAGTATGGGGGTGGAGAAGTATGTCCCCTGGTCACGGACAGACCTAGACGCCCTGGTCAGGAGGCTTCCTCCGATTGCCAACGGGGCGTCTGCCTGGATAGCGGCTTTTGAGAGGGAGACCTGTCATGAGAAACTAGCGCTGGCGGATTTTAGAACCATAATGGTACGCATCAGAGCAGAGGAGGCGCTGATCAGGGCAGAAAGACTGGCTCGGTGTTCCAGGTCAGATGAAACTGTCTCGTTTGACCTCTACCGGAATCTAGTCTGGCGGTCCCTGCGGGACAGCTTCCCCACTACTTTCTCGCTGGACGCGTTGGGGACCCTCAGACTAAAGGACGGGGAGGACATACATGAATACCTGGGGAGGGCCTGGGATCTATGGCAGGCTGGGACAGGTGAAAGGCCAGATAGCTCTCCCTTGGCAATAGCACATTTCCGGAGGGGGGTGACCGAGGGGCTCCCTGCATCAGTGCAGAGCAAATTAAAAGACCTGGTGGGGGTGGATTCAATGAAGGAAGACATATGGAGGAAACAGGTACATCACTATCTGAACAGGCACCGTACCTCGGAAAAGATGAAAGTTGAAGGGCAGGCCGCCAAGACAACTACACATATCTTAGAACAGTTTGGGAAGATTTTAGAGCAAGTGGGGGCGAAGACCGCCGCGCGGGAGCTTGTGCCTCCAGCCGCTCAAATGTACATTTCCCAGCAGCCCAATGCACGCAAGGCCCTGCCACGACCCAGCCCTGACAGGGCAGAATATGCCGGCCATGTGTCAGCCCACGACAGCCAACAGCAGCTGTCTTCAGACGCGCAGAGGCGGATCCATGGGGGACGGCAGCGCGATCACTGTTGGGCATGCAATGGTACTGACCATTACTACCAGAACTGTGACCAGAGGGTGAGATGTTGGTCCTGCAATGGGATTGGGCATCTCGCCCGCGAATGTAACAAAGGAAGGGGAGATCGGTTTGTGACTAAAAGCTCGGGACTGCGTCCCGGGGAACGGGATAGACGGGACAGAAATGACGGACCCCGGGATATGAATAAACGGAGAGGTTGGGTTCAGGCCCGGGGCAGGGGAACACAAGGGGTAGTACAGGGTGCGCTGGTGGGGCCCGATGAAGACTACAGCGACTCCCGGTGGTCTGAGGAAGAGTGCTGACGGTGCCCACGAGAATCTTGCAGTCCCCTGGCCCCCAAACCGACACCTCCTAGTAGACCCCCTATGGTTCGAGGGAAGGTGTGTGGGGCGAACTTCCAATTTCTGATTGACACAGGGGCATCCGCCTCCACAATTACTAAATTGCCAAGGGGCCTGACCCTCTCGGGCAGGATACTGGAGACTGTGGGATTCTCGGGGATGGTTGAGAAACAGCCTTACACCGTGCCAGCAACAATAACCATCGGGGGACAAAAGATCTCTCTGCCCCTACTCCTGGCCCCGAGGTGTCCAGTTAACCTGCTGGCGAGGGATGCTCTTACCAAGTTAGGGGTCTGCATCCACTGTTCACCTGAGGGGTTGCGATTCCTCTGGCCTGGGGATCCCTCCCCAGACTTAAGGGGGATGGGACAATTCCTGCTTGCCCCCACTTCAGGGGACTCGCGAGTCGCATCTGTGGACATTTATTGGATTCGGCTGTTGTACGCGGTGGAGGGATGGGGATTGATGGGGGAATTTGACAACTGGCTCCCATCTATTCCAGGCTCCCAGACGTACCTCCCCCCAAAAAACCCCTACCACGTAACGCTAAATTATGTCACCCATTATGACCCTGAGTACGATGACCGCTTCAACGCCCACCTGGGGGATAGAAGGGGTATGGTTAAACTCACGTATCTCATCGCCGGGAAGGAAGGGATTGCCGCTGCAGTCAGCCTGCATCCGGAGCAGGCTGAGTGGTACCAGCTAGGGGAACAGGCGGCCCCGCATGTCACACTCGCAATAGCACCTGGATCAAAGGCCCGTAACCTGGGACCCATGGTCCTTGCCGCACTACGATGCGAGTACCAAAGATTAGGAGACGGCCTCGATGAGGTGTCACTGGATGGCTGCTTCCAGAGACGCCCCATCGATGTGCTAGAAGAAGGGATTTATGAAAAAATGGCGATGGACAGGTCCCTCCTTTTGGATAATGTTGACCACTGGAAAGCAGCACAGCTGCTGCGTGATATAGACCCCGTTCTCTGGACGGTACACCCACAGGACACTGGCCAACTGGACGGGGCAGTCCACCTGCAGCTGAAACCTTCTGTTAAACGCTGCATCTGGGTGACACAATATCCTCTCACTTTAGAACAGAGGGAAGGGATTCGCCCAACAATCAGGGGACTGCTAGAAGTGGGGGTCCTCAGAAAAGAAAAGGGAGGACACTGGAATACGCCAATCCTTCCCGTCTCCAAGGGGATGGGTAAAGGGTGGCGCATGGTCCATGACCTCCGAAAGATAAATGAAGCCACGGAGACTTTAAACCTGAAGGTCCCTGACCCCTACGTTGCACTGCAGGCGCTCACGCCTGCCAGCCGCTTTTTCTCTGTCATAGACCTGGCTAACGCTTTCTTCTGCCTTCCACTGCACCCAGAGTGTCAGGAGTGGTTTGCCTTCACCTTCGAGGGAGAGCGGTACACATACAATCGCCTCCCACAGGGGTACAAAGACTCCCCAGGCCTGTTTAGTGCGGCTTTGACCCCTATACTTAAACAGATATCGCTTCCCACCAGCACCACAATCATACAGTATGTCGATGATTTGTTGATTGCCAGTGAAACTGACACCCAGAATTTGGAGGCGGTCCGCACCTTGCTGGACACCCTTGTGGCAGCCGGTTTTAAAGTGAAACGGGAAAAGTGCCAG
Organism: Chiloscyllium plagiosum; assembly: GCF_037043375.1. Taxonomy (NCBI): domain Eukaryota; kingdom Metazoa; phylum Chordata; class Chondrichthyes; order Orectolobiformes; family Hemiscylliidae; genus Chiloscyllium; species Chiloscyllium plagiosum. The sequence goes on along the minus strand of NW_028270180.1, from coordinate 69,149,780 downwards.
ATAGCCCGAAAATCAGTATCCTTTATGGGACGGATAGTGGGAAAAGGGGGCACCACACTTTCAAGAGCGCACAGGGAAGCAATCCTCTCCTATGGCACCCCTATAACAGTACAGGACATGATGGCCTTCCTGGGGTTATGTGGGTATTCTCGCACCTACGTCCCTAACTTTGTGGATATAACGTCCCCACTCAGGGAAATGATCACGGAGGTTGGGGCAAAGAGGCTCAAGAGTCAATTGCGATGGAACGCGGAGAGAGAGAAATCGTTCAAGGAGGTGAAGCAAGCTTTGGGAGCAGCGGCCACGCTAGCGCACCCAGACTATAAGAAAGGTTTCCACCTGGACGTGGCAGAGACTGGGGGGATAGTAAACGCCGTCCTCTACCAAAAGGACCGAGGCTGCAGGAGAGTACTGGGGTATTACAGCTGCCGTTTAGAGCCCATTGAGACAGGACAGCCAGGCTGTGCCAGATTTGTGGCAGCAGTAACGAAAGCAGTCAACAACACTGACCATCTAGTACTCTGCCATCCCTTGACTATTCACACAGATCACAGCATAGGAGCCTTTCTGGCCTCCAACTCATTCAGCTTTTCAGCTGGGCGGCAGGTTAGAATTGAGGATGCCCTTCTGTCACCGCACATTACGTTTGCATCCGATAGGGGGAGTACAAGGAATATGATGGTGGGAGTAAATGGGGGATCCTTGAAACCCCACGACTGTGTGGCCAGAGTAGCTGAGGAGAGGAGGATACGTAAGGGGTTGCACACAGAACCCCTGGCCGAGGCAGACTGGGACCTGTACACCGATGGCAGCAGCCGTCGGGAAGCAGACGGCGTACGAGCCTCGTATGCCGTGGTCAGAGATTCAGGGGGGGTATACGACACCATCGAGTCTGGGGAAATCCCACAGCCTGCATCTGCACAGCTAGCAGAGATTACAGCCCTGACAAGGGCATTAGAACTGAGTGAGGGACACCGAGTTAACATCTTCACAGACTCCAATTATGCATGGACCGCAGTCCACGTAGAGGGCACAGCATGGGTTAGACGTGGTTTTAAAACCAGCACGGGGAGGCCGGTAAAACACGACCAGAGTTTGCGACGGTTGCTCCAGGCAGTGCATCGTCCAAGGGAAGTGGCAGTAGTGAAAGTGCAAGGACACTCTGCCTTACGTACCAGGGAAGCGCTGGGAAATGGTGCAGCTGACAGGGCAGCCAAGCTCGCAGTGCAGATGGTCACCCTGAGGTCAGGGACAGACACCCAGCAGAGTCCGGGGCCAAGGGAGGGTGGCAGTGATGCCCCTGGGGAGGCGGCTAGGGTTGATGCCATTAGGCATCTGTGTGAGCTGCAGGGACGGGCAAGCAGTGCTGAGGTCAGGGAATGGGAGAATAAAGGCGCAGTCCGACAGTATGTGGAGGTCGGAGGGTCTCAACAGCCCCTTTGGCGATCCCCGGGAGGAGAGGTAGTGGCCCCAAGGGCTCTCCTGCCAACACTTTTCTCTGAAATATATGGGCCGACACACGTGGGGGTTGCCCAAGTTGTACGAACTGTCCAGAACCACTGGTGGGCACCCCGGCTGCGGGAACATATAGAGAACCTGAGGGCTGAGTGCAGGGTGTGTAATGAGTACAACACCAGGAGAGTTCTCCCACACCCGATGTTAAAGTTCCCAACCCCGATAGGGCCGTGGCAGGAGATCTGCATGGACTTTACGGACATGGGGGTCAAATGGAGGACCCCAGAGAAATACAGATACATGCTAGTCACAGTGGATAGGTTCTCCCGGTGGGTGGAGGCAACTCCTACGAAGGCGGAGGATGGGGAAGTTGTTGTGAAGTGGCTCACGAAGGAACTGATTCCCCGCTATGGCGTCCCCCGAAAGATTTGCACAGACAATGGGACACATTTTAAAAATGAACATCTTGCCCGGGTGGAGGCTACTCTCGGGATACTTCACCGCTACGGCAGTGTCTACCACCCTGAGAGTCAGGGGTTAGTAGAGAGGGCCAATCGCACGCTTAAAGACAAGATTGCCAAGGTCATGGCAGGGACTGCATTGACGTGGGTGCAGGCACTCCCCCTAGCCTTGCTGTCAATGAGGCAGGAAAGGAGTGGCGATACCTTCCTGACACCCCATGAAATCCTGACAGGTCGCTCCATGCCTGGCCCCCGAACATCACCCCTGTGGGAAACGGATTGGGATATAATGAATCAGGACATGACACAGTACATGCAAGTACTGGGGGAAATGGTCCGGCTAATATCCAACCAGGTTACGGCTGCACGGCCGGACACCCCCGACAGGTCCCGACCCCTTCGAGTGGGGGATGAAGTCTATCTCCGGCAGATGGGCCGCACGACCTGGGACGAGGGGCGGTGGCATGGCCCCTACCCAGTGACGGGGGTCGCAGCCAACACCTTGAGGGTGAACCGGGAGGGGGACAATAACTGGCATCATTTCTCTCACTGCTCCAGGTCAGGAAGGCCTAACACAACTCTGACTCCGGTTGCGGAGGTCGCGCCCGACGAGGAACTGGGACATGATGGACAGTAACAGACTCCTGAACTGGCTGGGTTTCTGCCTAGTGGTAAGACTGTCCATGCAGGTTTCAAGGGATTCATGCGGAGCAACGGTTGCTTTACATGCAGACCCCGCACAGGATAAGACTTTCCAGTTCGATCTGTGCGATGTGATAGACTGTGGGGGGACTGACTCAGAGGAGGGGTGGACAGCTTACAGTGTATACATGTGTCCTTGCTCATGCGCCCCCCACATCTTGCACAAATGCTACGGATATCCGAAAGACATCCATACGCGCCGCATGTGTGCCTCCTGGGATGATGTTTGGTGGGGGCAGGCTTACACCAGCACCCCGATACGAGCAGAATACTTGGACTTTAGCAGAAAACTCTCCCTCAGGAGAGGGCGAGTCTCTGGCTCGCAAGCTCGGAAGAACCCTTTGCTTCTCCGAGTCAAGCCCGGGCTCTCCAATCCCATGATCATGACCGGGTGGTCCAGTGACAACTGCTGGGCACAGGGGCGCGAATCTGACCAGTCGGGTGCAGCCCACACGAAAATCCTCTATTTAGCAATTGGGGTTGCGGTCATGGGGAAGGACCCGGAGGGGATTATCCGAATAAACCTGGGGATGCCTGGTTCTTCCCAGATCCAGCTGAGGGTCCCGCTCGACCGGGATAATCACCCCTCCTGGCCTGTGCCTGGTGTAGTTACAGAGTTTGAATCCCGCAAGCTGACTAAGCTGGTTGATCCCCGAGGGCGGATCGCACCTGCCACTGGCTACATGGAGACAAATACCTGGCTGGATCGAGTCGTCCAGTTTTCTCGGCAGGCAGGCCACGACCACTGCTCGGTTTGTGCGGGGGGGCGGCCCGGCCTGATAATGAGTAGGACCCCATTTGAGGACGGCCACATGGGCTGTGGGGTCGAACTAATGTCCGAGACTAACCCTACATTGGAGTGCAAGTCATGGGAACAGTACTTCCCGATGGCACCGGCAGATGTTACCCCTCCTGACTTCGTTGTGCACCCACTAGTAAACTTCACCTGCTTCATCAACCCCACACCACTTACCCAAGGATATCCAGTTGGCAGCGTAGACAGGGCAAGCTGCAGCAGAACCTGGGTGCTTACAGGAAGCCAAGCGGCAGCACTAACGGTGAGCCGCGCGGACTTGTGGTGGTACTGCGGAGGACGGATTCTGTACAATTGGTTGCCCCTAAATTGGGAAGGAAGCTGTGTCCTGGTCACCCTCAATATCCCGCTTTTCATCTCCCCGCGGGCCCCGGGAGATTACACCCTCCACGAGCCCCCGCCTGGGCTCGCCTCTCTGACCCGACACAGACGGGCTGTTGACCCGCTGTTGGATTTCAAGAATTCGGATGGGGTCTGGATTGATGCTATTGAGCAGGCCAGAAATATCCCCGACGAATACAAGCTGGTGGATGAGATTGCTGCGGGTTTTGAAACTTTTCCCCTTTTTTCCGCCATTTTCCCGATCACGGTTAATAAAAACGTTAACAGAATCAACCTCCTCCACTACAATATGCAGAGACTTACCAACCTAACCCGGGATGCGGTTGACGCCATCCATGAACAGCTTGCACAGTCCTCCCTCATGACTTTACAAAATAGGATGGCCTTGGACATGTTACTTGCTGAAAAGGGAGGTGTCTGTGCACTGTTTGGGACCATGTGCTGTACAGCCATATCAAACAACACAGGCCCAGATGGCAAACTCACTAAGACCCTGGTGAAGCTCCGAGCCCTGGCTGCTGAGCTGAAGCACCAATCGGGGATAAGGAATCCAGTTGTCGACTGGCTGAACGCCACTTTTGGGAGATGGGGGACACTGCTAGGGCAGCTGGCCATGGGGGTGTGCATCTCGGTAGCTATTCTTGTCACTTGCGGGTGTTGCTGCATTCCGTGTATCAGGACACTGGTAACACGCACTATTGATCGTGCCCTATCAGGAACAGATGCCTCCTCGCCCGTATACCAGGCGGTGTTGCTGGACCGGCCTCCAGCTGGACCTGCCCAGCGAGAGGGTACGCTCCAAAACTCGCACATGTTACGTGCGGCACTGCGGGTACTGAGTCGCAAGACTAGCTACGACTTTCCCCTGTAACCCTAGTGCCCGATTCCCTCACTTTCATCCGGGTGTGCGTGCTGTACTCCACAGACCCAGGGCTGTGTCATCTGTCCGTTTCAATCGGAAACTCACCCAGCTTTTACCTCGAAGGGCCCTTGATGTTTACACAGCCAACGGCCTGAGGTGAAATTGCTAGAGTTGTAGGTAATCACTTTTCGAGTGCCTTTAATATGTTTACATAGCTGGCGGGCTGCGGGGATCTCCTGCTGATTCGAGTACTTGAATCCTAGAAAGCTTACCCAGCTGACAGCCGGATTGCCTCTGCGTGGGGGTGATTGCTTGTCTCGATGCTTGCGGTTTATAATGATTTGTCTAATGGTGCCTGTGGTTTATAATGATTTTTTTCTCGATGCGTGTGGTTTATAATGATTTTTTTTCCGAAGCTTGTGGTTTATAATGATTTTTTTTCTCGATGCTTGCGGTTTATAATGATTTTTTTCTCGATGCGTGTGGTTTATAATGATTTTTTTTTTCGAAGCTTGTGGTTTATAATGATTTTTTTTTCTCGATGCTTGCGGTTTATAATGATTTTTTTCTCGATGCGTGTGGTTTATAATGATTTTTTTTTCGAAGCTTGTGGTTTATAATGATTTTTTTTCTCGATGCTTGCGGTTTATAATGATTTTTTTCTCGATGCGTGTGGTTTATAATGATTTTTTTTTCTCGATGCTTGCGGTTTATAATGATTTTTTTCTCGATGCGTGTGGTTTATAATGATTTTTTTTTCGAAGCTTGTGGTTTATAATGATTTTTTTTCTCGATGCTTGCGGTTTATAATGATTTTTTTCTCGATGCTTGTGGTTTATAATGATTTTTTTTCTCTCGATGCTTGCGGTTTATAATGATTTGTCTAATGGTGCCTGTGGTTTGTAATGATTTTTTTTTTTTTCTCGATGCTTGTGGTTTATAATGATTTTTTTTTCTCGTTGCTTGCGGTTTATAATGATTATTTTTTTTTCTCTCTTGAATAGATACAGATGCTACAGTTTGCGCGCATGTCCGTTCCCCGTACACGGGGGACTATCATTAATGTACGGCAATTCACACTGCTCACGGTGACAGGCCTATTTGAGGGTCATCTATTTCCGTAGGGTACGGGGCTCCAATAGGTGTGCTTATGGTTTCGTTCTTCCCCTACTTCTACCCAATACTATTCCTTCTCCCTCAATGTAGCGTCTGCTGTTCAAAGAATATAATGAACCCCTTCCGTGTTAGTTTTGCCCACCTACATTGGCAGCACTTTAACCTATACTGTACGCTGCAGTCAGGGGCCGAGAAGTACTGTATGCCCCGGGATCCAACTGCTGGTCACACCAGTAACTACTACCCTGCAATCGGAGGCTCTATGTGGGTTTTGACCGGGTTGCCACTGCCTGGCTCTGTCCTCAGCGGCACCTGGATGGAGGTTGCTGTCCGTTACTGACTGGAGGTTGTCCAGTGGCGGAAGACTCTCCTCGGGCACGGGTCAGCCTGGCACAGGTGCAATTGCGCTGTGCACTGGGAGGAGATTGCCTCCGACCACATGGCCTGCAGTACACACATCAGACGCCTGGACGGGCCTGCAGGCCGGTGAACCATTCTGGCTGGCAGGAAGGCCGGGGCACAGTACACTGTTCCAATGGGTTTCCGGTCGCTGGCGTATACCTGACTGCGGGCAGTCTGCCCTTACACCTTCTCGTTTGTTGTACAAGGAAACACGAGACAAACCACACACCACCGTAGCGGATGGGCATTTGCACTTCTTTTCTTGGACAGCAGACGTGGCACCCTATGTGGTTTACTTTCCCCCTTCCGGTCCTCTTACGTTCGTTACTGTTTACATGGGTTGGTGTGGCCTCAGTAGAGGCCAAGGGAGGGAATGTTGGGGAGATTTCACTGCGGTGTTTAATGTAGGGCTAGGGAGGGTGACACTTCCAGCCCTGAAATGGTTAACAACAGCCAAGCGAGCTGCTGCAGGCGATTGCATGACTGCTGGAGCTTGTAAGGGATATGCATAATGTTAATTAAATCTTGGAGCCTGTAAATACCAGCCAGTATCAATTGCCCCATCGAAACTTGGGATTAATAAAGAAACTGATCGGAATCTGTAACTGTTAGACAAGTGTGAATTGCTCTATCGGAACCTGTAACTAGTGAGTGTGAATGGCTCTATTTAAGTCTAAAGTTGATAAGTGTAATTGACAATTTAGTTAAACTAAAACTATTGAAAATGGCTAGCCTGTCAGACGCATAGTAATTCCTTGACACAATGGACTATTGAATACGGGATCGGAACCGCTCCCAGGGATGGCTGAGCCATTGTCAAGCACAGCAGGAGCTGGACAGGCACTTCGATGCGGCCAATAGGAGGACGAATCCCCAGCGCGCGCAGATGAATGGACCAATGGGGAAGGCGAACTGACCGGGGACTCCAGGCAGCGCGAAGTATAATTGTGTCAACTTTGAACGGGAAGGGAGAACGCCTTCTCCAACGAATGCATGCCTGTAGATTCGTTGTATCAGTTAAGATTCTGTGAATAAACTGCTGTCTGCGTCTAATCATAGTTGCCAGTGTGAGTCTCTCCTTCCGAAAGAACACGCAAAGACGGGACCCCGCGGGTCCGTCTTAACAAACCGAAGAAGCACCTTCAGGGAATGACATTTGGGATACGAGCAAAGTGATAGTCAGATGAAATAGCACTCCAAATTTAGATAAGAAGAGAGAGAGAGTGCGGAATAGAGAGATTTATACTTTTTGACTGAGAAGTAGAATCACTCCATTCAAAGTGTTTTTTTCCAGAATGTCTATCCTCTGCTTCCAATACCTTTAAAAAACCATGTTATTCTTCTTGAGCTGTGACCATCGTAAAGGACAATTTACTTTCAGTCCAGTGTTATGGGTTCTGAGGTTATGAATTATTTGAATACCGAATGCACCAGCATGGCCACCCAAATAAGGTACCCAGAGCTGAACAAAATACTCTACGTAACGTCTGAGCAAAGACTTGTCGAGCTGTAGTATCAATTGCAATATAGAGCATTGAACATAGAAAAATATAGCGCAGAACGGTCCCTTTGGCCGACGATGTTGCACCGACCTGTTAACTAGCCTAAGCCCATCCCAGCACACTAACACATCATTATCTATGTGCTTATCCAAGGATTGATTAAATGTCCCTCATGTCACTGAGTTAACTACATTGGCTGGCAGGACATTCCACGCCCTGAACACTCACTGAGTATCGAACCAGTCTCTGAAACCTGCCTGAAATCTATCACCCACCAATTTGTAGTTATATCACTCGTATAAGCTGACGTCAACATCTTAGAAAAAAGACTTTCACTGTCTACCCTAACTAATCCTCTGATCATCTTGTATATCTATCAAATTCGCCTTAGCATTCTCCTTTCCAATGAGAACACACCCACGTCCGCCAGCATTTCGAAATAAGACCTTCACTGCGGACCACACAACCTCTTGGTAAAACTCCTCTGCAACCTTTTAAAATGCTTCCACATCCTTCCTGTATTGGGGCGACCAGACCTGTACACAATATTCCAAGTGCGGCCGCGCGAGTGATTTGTATAGTTCCAGCATGAAATTACTGCTCCGGAACTCAATCCCTCTACCAATAAAACCTAACACACTGCATGCCTTCTTTATAGCACTATCAACCCCGTTGGCAACTTTTAGGGATCAATGTACGTGGACTCCAAGATCACTCTGCAAATACACACGACTGAGAATCTTTCCATTGACCCAGTATTCTGCCTTCTGGTTATTCTTCTCAAAATAAGTCGCCTTACACTAATGTGCATTGCACTCCATTTGCCAGCTCTCAGCCCAATTCTGCAGTTTTTCCAAGTGCCCCTGCAACAGTCTTTCCTATTGTCCAGACCTCCACCGACTTCAGTGTAATCTGCAAACCTAATAACCGGCTACCTATGCCTGCATCTAACTTATTTATAAAAATGACAACAGTGGTCCTGAAACACATCCTAGTGACTCACCACTAGTAACCGGACTCCAGGCTAAATATTTCCCATCAATCACCACTTGCTGCCTTTCGACAGAAAGCCAGTTTCTAATCCAAACTTCTAAGTCATCCTCAATCCCATGTCTCTGCATTTTCTCCAACAGCCGACCAAGTGGAAACTTATCAAAGACTTTACTGAAGTCCATGTACACTACGTCAACTGCCATACCCTCATCCACATGCTTGGTCACCTTCTCGAAATGATTCGGTGAGGTTTATGAGACATGACATGCCCTTCGCGAAACCATGTTGACTATCTGCAATCAAATTGTCGTTTACTAAATGATTATAAATTCGACCTCTTATAATTCTTTCCAAAAATTTCCCAGAACAGACGTGAGGGCCTTTGGACAATAATTACCTCGTCATCTCTACTGCCCTATTTGAATAAGTGCACGACATTTGCAATCATCTAGTCCTCTGTTACTAAACTGGTAGACAATGACAACTGAAAGATCAAAGCCAAAGACTCCATCACATCCTTCCTTGCTGCCCAGACAATCCTCGGATAAATCCCATCCAGCCCAGAGGACTTCTTTACTTCCACTCATTCGAGAAATAGTAATACTTCTTCCTTACATACTTAATAATTTCTAGTCAAATATCTCGTATTTTATTGTTCTTCTCCACAATATCCTCCGTTTACTGAATGAAAACCAATGAGAAATGTTAGTTTAACACCTCTCCAATCTTCACAGGGCCCACACACGACTTCCCACTTCTGTCTTCGACTGACATTATTCCTCCCCTCGTCATCCTTTTATTACATACATGGATAAAGATTTAGGGGTCCCCTTTATTCTCCCTGCTAAAGTCTTTTCATGTCCTCTCTTTGCTCTTCTTAACTCTCTCTTTCAATCCTTCATAGCTAATCAGTAACTCTCCATCGCCTCACCTGAACAATCTCGTGTCATTGTCATATAACCTTCCTTCTTCTGCTTAACAAGTTCAGTAGGAAACCACAGTTCCCTTACCTTATCGCTTCCTCCCTGTCTGACAGGGACATACATATCAAGGGCATGCAATATCTCTTCCATCAAACAGCTTAACATTTCAATTGCCCCCATTCCCTGCATTTTGCTTCTCCTTTCTACGCAGCTTAAGGCTTGACTACTCGCATTATGATTGTCCTTCCCCCACTTATAACTCTTGCACTGAGGCATGTACCTATTCCTTTCCATCACTTAGCTAAATGTAACCGAATTATGGTCATTCTCACCAATGTGCTCACCTTCCACTAAACCAAACACCTGACCTCGTTTATTACCAAGCACCAGATCCAGTGAAGCCTCCCATCTTGTCGGCCCTTCGACATAATGTGTCATGAACCCCTCCTGCGCACATTGGACAAAAACAGATCCATTTGATCTGCAAGAGTTGGAGTATGTCCACTTAATGATGGGCAAGTTAAACTCCCCCATAATGACCACCCTGTTCGTTTCACTCCTACCCAGAATCATTTTGCAGATCCTCTCTACCACATCCCTGGAACTCTGCGGAAGCATATAAAAAAATTCCCTGCAGAGTGACCTCTTCTCCCCGTTTCTAAAATCAGCCCATACTACCTCAGTGGACGAGTCTTCGTCGAAGGTCACGGTTATACTGTCGTTGAGTAAGACGGCCACACCTCTCTCTCTTTTACCTCCTTTCCTGTTCATAATGAAAGATTTAAACTGTGTAACCGGCAACATCAATTCCTGACCACGGTCTCTTCATGTCTTTGAAATGCCCACAATATCGAGGTCCCAGGTACATATCCGTGCTGCAAGCTCACCTGCCTTATTTTTGATACTTCTTTCATTGATGCAAACACACTTCAAACCAGCTAGCATTTTGCTAGCACATTCTGATCCCCGTGAAATCCTCTCCATACCATCCCTACTCTCACCCTGCTGTGCAATGCAACTATACCTCAGGTTCCCATCCCCCTGCTGAGCTCAATTCATCCCACCCGAATAGTACCAGCCAATTCCTCACTCAGAATATTAGTACCCCTCCGATTCAAGTGAAAACCCTCCTGTTGTAGAGGTCCGACCTTCCACAGAATGAGCTCTAATTATCCATGTATCTGAAAACATCCCTACTGCACAATCCCTACAACCACGTGTTCAGCTGATGTCCCTCCTTGCTCTATGCGTCACTATCACGTGGAAAAGATAACAAACCAGAGATAACAATTCTGTTTGTTCTAGCTCTCAGCTTCCACCCTAGCTCCCTGCAATCCTGTCTTACATCCTGTCCCTCTTTCTCCCTATGTCGTTTGCTCCTATATGGACTATGGCTTGGGGTTGGACCAATCTCCCTACAGAACCGCAAAGACACGATCCGAGATGTCATGAACCCCGGCACCTGGGAGGCAACAGAGCAATGTGAGTCTCGTTCATTAACAACAAACCTTCTATCTGACCCTGTAACTATCGAGTGCCCAATGACTAACACTCTCCTCTTTTCCCTCCTTCCCTTCTGTGCAACAGAGGCAGACTCTGTGGCAGAGACGTGCACCCCACTGCATACCCCTGGTAAGTCGCCCCCCAACTGTATCCAAAATGGTACACTTCTTTATCAGGGGAACGACCACAGGCGATCCCTACACTGACAGTTATTTTCCTCCTTCAAACAACTTTCTTCGTGCCTCGAAATAACTGCTTCCCTCTAACTCCTATCTATCACAGCCTCTGCCTCCCGAAAGATCCGATGTTCACCCAGCTCCCGCTCCAGTTCCTGAACACAGTCTTGGAGGAGGAAGATATGGGTGCACTTCCTGCAGACGTACTTGGATGGAATACGAACGGTGTTCCTTCTCTCTTTCTCTCCCGCTCTTTCCCTCCTTGTCCCGATGTCTGACTCTCTCTCGCTATCTTTCTCAATACCTCTGTCTAACACTCTCCCTTCCGCTCATTTTGTCCGAATCTCTCTATCTTTCTTCCTCTGTCCGAGTCTTTCCTCTGTCTGTCTCTCTGTGTCTCTGTCCCGCGACACACCCGCCCACTATTTGTCTCTCTCCCTTTCCCTGTGTGGCTCCCTCTCTGTCTCTCTTTCTGTCTGACTGTCTCTCTTCCTTTTCCGCTGTCTGACTCCCTCTGGCTCTCTCCCTCCCTCTGTCTTTCTCTCTCTCCATCTCTCCCTCCCTGCCCATCTGTCTGACAGTCGCTCTCTCTCGCTAACTCTCTTCCTACCACCCCCGTTTAACACACTCTCTCTATCGCCCTCTGTCTGACTCGCTGTTCTTTCTCTCCACTGGCTCCCACTGTCTGCCTCTCTCTCTGCCTCTGTCTATGTCACTCACTCCCTTTCCCTGACACTTCCTCTCTCCCAGTGCCTGCCTGACTACCTCTTTCACTCTCCCTCACCGCCTGCCACAGTCTGACTCCCTTTTTCTTTCTCTCTCCCTCAGCCTGAGTCGGTCTATCTCTGTCGCCCTTTCTCTCTGTCTGACTCTATCCCTCGCTTTTCCTCTTTACCTTCATCTCTCTCACCCTCTCCCTGACTCTCTCCCTCTCAAACTATTTCTCCCCTCCATCTGACTCTCTCTCTCTCTCTTTCTTCCCCCGTCTCCGACTGTATGACAATATCTCTACTCCTCTCCCTCTGATTTCTCTCTCTGTCTCTTCCTCCTTTTCTATCTGTCTGTCGCTTCTCTCTCTCTCTCTGTCTCTCTTCTCTACACCTCTGAATCTCTCTGTCTTTCCCATTCCCTGATGTTCTCTCCCTCCCTCTCCTTCTCTTCCATACTCTCTCCCTCTGTCTGTCTGATGCTTTCTCTCCTTATCCGAGTTTAACACCATCTCTCTCTTCCTTTCCCTCTCCCTCCTTCTCTCTGACTCGACCTGTCAACTTCCCTACTTGTCCGTCGGTCTGATACTCTCCCTCTCTCTGTCCGCCTCTCTGTCTCCCTCTCCTTCTGCCTGACTCTCTCTCTCTATCCGTGTCACTCTCCATCTTCCTCTCTCCGACTGTCTGACTCTCTCTCTGGCTGACTCTTTCTCCCTTTCCCGACTCTCTGCCTCTCTTTCTCCCCACTTCTCACTTTCTATCACTCACTCTCTCATTCTCCCTCTGTCTGACTCCCGTTCTCATTCATTTTCCCACTTTTTCTCTCCTTCTCCCTCTGTCAGTCTGACTCTCTCTCTCCTTCTCTCGGACTCTCTCCTCCCCCTTAAACTCTCTCTCCCTCACTCTCTCATTGGTCCATTGTCTATTTTTCTTTCCCACTGTCTCTGTCACTCTCTCTCCCTTTTCCATGTTACACACTCTTTCTCCCTCTTCTTGACTCTGTGTATCTCACTGTCCCTCTGCCTGATTATCCCTCATTCTCTTTCCCTATTTTTCTCTCACTCTCGCTGTGTCTGTCTCTCACTTTCTCTCTCTTCTGACTCTTTCTTTCTTCATCTCCCTCTGTCTGACACTCAGTCTCTCCCGCTCTCTCTCTCCCTCCCTGTTCCGCTGCCTGAAACTCTCTCGCACTCGCTCCCTCTCCTTCTACCTACTCCCTCTTTGGAACACACTTGTTTATGTATGTCTCTCCCCCCGTCTGACTCGCTTCTCTCTCTCCCCCCTCGCTCTCACACTGTTTGACTCTCTCTCCCTTTCCCTGATATTCTCTCTCCCTCTGCGTGTCTGACTCTGTATCTCATCCACCCTCACCCTCTCCGTTGGTCTGTCTTCCTCTCTCTTTCTCTCCATGAGTCTGAGTCTCTCTGCCTCCCTCTCTCTCTGTCTGACTGACTCCATTACTCTCTCTCTCCCTGTCTAACCCCATCTATTTCACTCTGTCTCCCTGACTCTCTCTCCCGTCTACTTGACTCTGTCTCTCCCTTTCCCTTTGTCTGACACTCTCTTTCTCCGTGTCCATCTGATGGCTCTCTCTATCTATCTATCTATCTATCTATCTATCTATCTATCTATCTATCTATCTATCTATCTATCTATCTATCTATCTATCTATCTATCTATCTATCTATCTATCTATCTATCTATCTATCTATCTATCTATCTATCTATCTATCTGACTGTCGCTTCTCTCTCTACCCCTCTGACTCTCTGTCCCGCCCTTTCCCTGACACACTCTCCCTCCTCTCTCCATCTTCCTCTTTTCCTCAATCTCATCCTCTCAATCTGTCTATGTGAATCTCTCCCTCCCACTCCCTCTGACTCTGTCTCTGTCTCTTCCTCTCTTGAAACGCTCTCTTACTCTCTCTCCCTCTGTCTGAGTTTCCATCTCACCCTCTTACTCTCCTTCTGTCAGACTGACTCTATCTCTTTCCGACTCTGTCTCTACACACAGTGTGTATATATATATATATATTATATATTATATTATATATACTCACATATCCTGTCTCTCTCTATCTCCCTTTTCCTGAATGTTTGACACTCTCTCTCTTCCCTCTGTCTGATTCTTTCTCTCTCTTCATTTCCCTGCAACCCACTGTCTCTCCCTGTTTCTTAATCTCTCTGCCACGCTCTCTCTGTCTGACTGTCTCTCTTTTTATTTTGCCCTCTTTATTTTTCCATCTCCCTGTGTCTATCTATCTCTCCCTCTCCCTCTGTCTCGCTCTCTCTTCTTTCTCTACCCATCGGTCAGAATCTGTCTCTCCTTATCCCTGACACACAGTCGCACTCTCTCTCCTTCTCCGTAACTCTCCATCTCACACGTCCCTACTCTCTCTATCCGTGTCTCTCTATCTTTCTCTTGCTGAATGATTGACTCTGAATGCGTCTTCCTGGCTCTGTCTCTCTCAGTCTCTCTCTCTGTCGGACTCTCTATCATTCTCAGTTGCCTCTCACGGTCTCTCTTTCTCTCTATCTCCCTGCCCCGTTGTCTGACGCTCTCTCTCATGCTCCCTCTCGCTCTCTCTCCCTCTGCCCCCACGTTAAACACACGCTCTGTCTCCCCTCCTTCTGACTCGTTCCTCTCTGTCTCTCACACACACTTTCTCTCTCCTACTCTCCCCCACTGTCTGACTCTCCTTCCCTTTCCCTGACTCACACTCTCTCTCCCTCTTCCTGATTCTCTCTCACTCTCCCTCTGTCTGACTCTCTCTTTCTCTTTATCTCTTTTTTCTCCATCTCCCTGTGTCTACATTTCTCATATTTGGGGGAGTCCAGAATTAGAGGGCATAGGTTTAGGGTGTGAGGGGAAAGATATAGAAGCGACCTAAGGGGCAACTTTTTCACGCAGAGGGTCGTACGTGTATGGAATGAGCTGCCAGAGGATGTGGTGGAGGCTGGTACAATTGCAACATTTAAGAGGCATTTGGATGGGTATATGAATAGGAACGGTTCAGAGGGATATGGGCCGTGTGCTGGCAGGTGGGACGAGATTTGGTTGGGATATCCGGTCGGCATGGACAGGTTGGACCGAACGGTCTGTTTCCATGCTGTGCATCTCTATGACTCTAAGACTCTATCTGCCTCTCTCTCTGTCTGACTCTCCGTCTTTCCCTCTTTCTCTCTCCCTGTCTCCCTCCGTAACCGATACTATCTCTCTTTCGGTCTCTCTCGCTATCTCGCCCTCTCCCTGTCTCCTCCTGTCGAATACTCTCTCTCTCTCTCTCTGTGTCCCCTCTACCTTACTCGCTCTTTTCTCTCTCTGTCTCTCTACCACTGTCTGACTCTCTCTTTCTTTCCCGATATTCTCCCTCTCCATGCCTCTGTGTGACTCTCTATTTTCCCTTCCCTCTCTGTCTTTTTCCATCTCCCTCCTTCGGTCTGAATCTCTCCCTCTCAATCTCTGTCTGATTCTCTCCCTCTACCTCCCTCTGCCTGACGCTCTCATTCTTTCTGTGTCTCTCTACCTCCATGTCTCTTATTGCCTGACTCTCTCTCCCCTCTCTCTGCCTCTCTCACTCTTTCTCTAACGTCTGACTCTCTCTCCCTCTCTCGCTTTGTCTCTCCCCATGTTCTCTCTACATTTCTGTCACTGTCCTCTATCTGACTCTCTCTTCTGTATCTCTCTCCCACTGCCTGTTTCTGACAGACACTCTCTCTCCCTCTTACTGACTCTCTCCCCCTCTCCCTCTGTCTGAGTCTTTCCCTCATTCTCTTTCATTATTCTCTGCTGCCCCTCTGCCTGTCTCTGTCTCTCCCTCTCTCGCTCTATCATACCCCCTCTCACACTCTCTCTCTCTGACTCTCCCACTCTCTCTGTCTGACTCTCTCTTCTATATATCTCCCTCCCACTGTCTGTCTGTCTCTCCCCCGTTCCCTGTTACACACTTGCTCAGCCTCTTCCTCTCACGGTCTCTCTAAACCACTGGCTCACTCTCCTCTGTCAGACTCTCTCTTCTCTATCTCTCCCCCTCCCCCCATTGTCTGTCTATCCCTCTTTCCCGTTCCCTGATACACACTTGCTCAGTCTCTTGCTGACTCTCTTTTTCATTCTGCCTCATCTGACTCTCTCACTTGTTCTCTTTCACTCTTTTTCTCCCCTTCTCCCTGCGTCTGTCTCCCTCTCCCCCTCTCCCCCTCTCTGCGTGACTCTCTCTTTCTCCCTTTCCCTCGGTCTAACTCTCTGTCTCTCCATCTCTCTCATCCTCTCTCGCTCCCTGTCTCGCTATCTGATGCTCTTTTTCTAGCTGTCTCTCGTTCTCTCTCCCTCTCCAGTCCCTCTGTCGAACAATCTCTCTCCTGCTCGCTCTTCTGTCTCTCTCTAATCCCCACTCTATGAATCCGTATCTCTCCCTCTGCCTGTCTGACTCTGTCTGTCATTTCCGTCTCCCTCTCATTCGGCCTGGCTCACTCTCTCTTTATCTCTCCCTCTCCCTGATTTAACTCTCCCCTTCTCTCTCTCTCTCTGTTTCAGCCTGACTCCATCTTACTCTCTTTCTAACCTCTGTCTGTCTCTCTCACCCTTCCCCAGACGCACACTCTCTCCCTCTTCCTGATTCTCTCACTCTCACTCTGACTGACTCTCTTTCTATTTCTCTTTCCTTCTCTTTTCCTTCATCTGCCTCTGTCTGTCTATCTCTCTGTCTCGCTCTTCCTTTGTCTGGCTCTTTGTTACTCCCAATTCCTCTGTTTGATTCTCCCTCCTTGCCTCTCTCTCTCTCTCTCTCTCTCTTGCTCTCTCGCACCCTCTCTTTCTCCCACGTTCCCTCTCTTCGACTGTCTCTCTCTCTCCCACTCTCCCACTGTCTTTCTGTCCTCTTTTTCCTGACACACATTTGCACTGCCTCCTCCTGACTCTCTCACTCACTCTCCTCCGTCTTTCTGACTCTCTCTCTCATTTTCTTTCCCTGCTTTTCGCTCCGTCTCCCTGCGTCTATCTGTCTTTTTGTCTCCCTCTGGTTCTGTCTGACTCTCTTTCTCCCTCTCCCTCGGTTGGGCTCTTCCTCTGTTCCTTTCTCTCCCTCTCTCTCTCTCGCTGTCCCGCTGCAGGACGTCGTCTCCCTCGCCCCCTCCCGCTCGCTCTCCTCTGCCGCACGTCTGTCAAACATTCCTTCTCTCCCCCTCTCTGTTTCGATCTTCTATCTCTCCATCTCTTTCTCTTCCCCTCTGTCTGACACTCTCTCTCAATTTCCGTGATACTCTTTCTCTCCCTCTGAATGTCTGAATCTGTCTCTCACTCTCCTTCTCCCTCTGTCTGGCGCAATCTCTCTTTCTATCTCCCTCCCCTTCGGTCTGACTCTCCCTCTCTCCCTCCCTCTCACATACTCTC
The DNA here is from genome assembly GCF_037043375.1 of Chiloscyllium plagiosum. Lineage (NCBI taxonomy): Eukaryota > Metazoa > Chordata > Chondrichthyes > Orectolobiformes > Hemiscylliidae > Chiloscyllium > Chiloscyllium plagiosum. The sequence goes on along the minus strand of NW_028270180.1, from coordinate 69,132,436 downwards.
CCTCTGTCTCTATCTCTGCCCCGCTGTCTGACATTCTCTCTCTTTGGATCTCTCTCGCTCTGGCCCTCTCCCCATTTCGAATACACACACACACACACACACACACACTCCTTCTGTCCGACTCGCTCTTCATTCTCTATGTCTCTCTCTCCGACGATCTGACTCTCTCTCTTCTTCCCGCTGCCCTCTATCTCTGACTCTCTCCCTCTCAGCCTCTCTCCCTCTCCTCCTCTTTGACTGTCTCCCTCTGTCTAACACCCTCTTCTCTCTTTCTCTCTAGCCTTCGGTCTTACTCTGCCTTTCCTTATCCCGAACGAGCTCTCTCACTTTCTCTTCCTCTCCCTAACTCTGCATCTCACTTTCTCCCTCTCCCTCTCTCTGAGTCTTTTTCTCCCTCTTCCTCTGTCGCACACTATCCGTGGCTCTCTAGCTTCGTCTCTGCGACTTTTGGGGTCTCTTTCTCTCTCAGTCCCTCTGTCACTCTTTCCTTAATATCCGACTCTGTGTCTCCCCGTCTCTCGCTCTCTCTCTACCCTCGGTCTGTCTCACATTCACTCTCCATCTGTCCGATTCTCTCTTCTCTATCCCTCTGTCCCACCGTCTGTCTGTCTCTCTCCTTTACCCTGACGCACATTCTCTCCGTCTTCCTTTCTCTCTCTCTCTCTCCATTCGGCTGTCTCTCTCTCATTCTCTATCCTCATTTTTCTCTCCCTCTCCCTGACTCTGTCTCTCTCACTGTCTCTCTCTCCTCTCTACCTGACTCTCTCTTTCTCCCTCTCCCTCGGTCTGACTCCCCCTCTATCCATCCCTTTCTCCCCCTCTCCTCCTCCCTCTATTGAACACTCTGTCTCTGTCTTTCCCTCAGTCTGACTGACTGTCTCACTCTTCTTCTGTCGGACTTTGTCTGCTATCTCTCCCCCACTGTCTGTCTGTCTCTCTCCTCTTTGCTGACACACACTCCCTCTCCCCCTTCGTGATTGGTTCTCACTCTCACTCTGTCTGAATCTCTCTCTCTTCCTCTTTCCCTCTTTTACTCCCTCTCCTTGTGTCGTTTTCTCTCTCTCCCCGCCGCACCCACCCCCCCACACCCGACCTCTCGGACTGACTGTGTCTTTCTCCTTATCCCTCTGTCTGACTCACATTTTTTCTCTCTCCCTCCCGTCCCCGCTGTCAGACGCTCTTTCTCTCTTTCTGTCTCTCTTTTTCCTCTACATGACTGATGCTCCCTCCCTCTTCCTATGTTCGACTCGCTCTTCTATTTATCTCTCTCTCTCTCTCTCTCTCTCTCTCTCTCTCTCTCCTCCTGTCGCTGACACTCTCCCTCCTCCTGTCGCTGACACTCTCCATGTCCATTTGGCTGACTCTTTCTCTCTCTCTCTCCCCCCGACTACCTCTGTCGGACTTGCTCTCTCTGCCTCTATCTGTCTCCCTCGCCCGCCCTCTCTCTCTTATCCTCTGACTGATTGTCTCTTTCCCTCGCTATCCTTACCCCTGACTCTCTTCCCCTCTCTCTATCTCCCTCTGTCTGATTTTCTCTCCTGCACCCACTCCCTCTCTCTGACTCTCTCTGTCTCTCTTGCTATCTCGCTCTCTCTCCCTCTCTCGAACTATCTCTCCTCCTCTCTCTCTTTCTGACTCTTTCTCTCCCTTTCCTTGATCACTTCTCTCTCTTTCCCTCTGCCTGTCGTTCTCTGTCCTTCTCCCTCTGTCTAACACCCTCCCTCTGTATGTCTCTCTCACCCGCTGCCTGACTCTCCCTCTCTCTCTTTCCCCTCCCTCACTCTGCATCTGTCCTGCTGTCTCTCGCCATCTCTCTCTCTCTGAACCATTCACTCTGTCCCTCTCACCCCCTCACCCTGACTCACTCTCTCTCTCTCCACTCCTCGTCAAATTCTCTTTCTCAATGTCTTTTTCTCAACAGCTACCTGACTCTTCCACTCTCTTTCGCTCTGTCTGATTCGCTCGCTCTCCCTCTGTCTGATTCTCTCTCTCTCCCCCTCTCCCTGACATTATCTTACCCCCACCTGTCTGATTCTCACTACTGCTTCCTTTCTCTGACACTCTCTGTCTGTGCCGGATCCACTCCCTGTCTCTCTCTCTCTCTTACCCTCTGTCTGAATCTTGCTGTCTCCCTCCCTCCTACTCTCTCTCCCCTCTGTCTCTCTGCTTGTCCCAATTTCCCTGTGTCCGATTCTTTCTCTCTCCCTCTCCCTGACTCTCTCAGTCTTACCCTCTTTCTCTCTCCCGGCTGACTCTCTCCCTCTCTCAATTTTCTGTGTGACTGTCACTTTCTACCTCTGTCTGTTTCTCTCTCGCATCTCCCTCTCCCTCTGAGAGACTTTATCTCTCTCTTTTCCACCCCTAATTTTCGCTCTTCCCTTTCTCTCCCTCTGTTCTGACTCTCTCTCTCTCTCTTTCTATCATTCCATCTCCCTGTCTCTCTCTCTACTTCCCTGGATTGATCTCTGTCCACTCTCCCTCCTTCTCTATCTAACATTCTGTCTCGCTGGACCTTCCGTCTCAATCTGACGCAGAGAATGGAGAGTGGAATGGAGAGGTTTGGGGGCGGAGTGGAGAGATGTGGTGGGTAGGAGGAGTGAGATCATGGGGGATGGATAGAAAGGTGGAAGGGAGACAAAGACAGCAGGAGAGTGGGAGACGAAAGGAAGGAGATAGAGAATAGAGGCGGGTGGAAAATCTTGCGCAGGGAGGTGAGCGACGGCGAAAGAGAAGGAAAGGGAAGGGGCAGAGAAAGAGAACGTGTGCAGATAGACAGGGAGAGAAATGTGCAGAAAAAGAGGCGGAGAAGAACCGAGGATAGAGTGCAGGAGAAGAAGTAAGGGGGAGGAGGGAGAGCGAGTGTTGGAGAGAGAGAAAGAGAGAATGAGTGAGAGAGAGAGATGAATGCGGTTGATTGGGTAAAGGGGGAGCGGGATAGAGAGATTAATTCTGCCCAAGTCCATGTTCGAGTGGGGCTACCCAGTGTTGTAAGCAAGGACAGAGGGACTTAAACCCATCTACTGAGCTCAGGCACCCATCCCGTCAACTTCCCTGAGGACCAGGACTTGGGGCTGAATATTTCTCTCCCCAGATCAGCTTCTTCAACACGAAGACAAATAACAACATCGTTCACTCTGCTGCCCGACACCGTTTAATGAACATTTTTATAGTTTACAAATTGAAGTGATAGATACAGTCAGTATTATGCCTTTCCTCAGTGTCCCTGAGTTGTGATAAACATTGAAATGTGTCCTTGTAACTCCCTGTGCGATCAGGTTGGACAATCAAGCACTACCCTCAGTCTGTTACCATAGGTACAGGGTGCTCCGTCACCGAAACGCTGAAATGCAATGAGAACATTACGGATGAATTGACTAGTGAGTAGATTTGGTCGATTCATGAATTTTGGTAAAGGGATATTTCAGCACATTGTTCAGCTGCTGTCTGAATTTAGTCTGGGTCACGGCATAAATCGCAGTGTTTGTGCAGCAACTGAGGAGCTGCAGCATGAAGCCCAATTCCCGCACACACCGTAACGGAGACACTGACTCATACCCAATATACCACATTCGGTACCATATAGAATACACCATTAACATAGACCATAACAGGATGAAATTGGCCGAGATCACAAACAGTAAAGTGATGGATTTTTTTCGGTTTTTCATTTCTGTGTCAGACTGAGCATCCCCATTGTTGTGAGTGCGAAGTCTCCTGCGGGCTCTGCTGGTCACTACAATGTGTCTGACGGTGAAAACATTGAGCAGCAAAATCAGGAGAAATGGGAGAGCCGGAGTTAGAATGTGGTGGAGGAACTCGATTGTGATCCAGACACGGGATAATCGAACAGCCTCTTTTACCCAACAAAACCAGAGGCCTTTCCACAGCCAATTCCACGGTGTGAGCATAAAATACCAGAAAATGTTCTTTAAACAGCTCAACACAGTCACTGCTCCCAGAACCACAGCCGCTGTTTTCTCACTGCAATATTTACTTTTCAGCTTCTGGCAACTAATGGCCACAAACCGATCAAATGTGAAAGCGACGGTGAACCAGACAGAACAGTCAGTAGCTGCATAAAGCAGGACGGCGTGGATATTACACACGGGGATGGACCTCATGAAATAAAATTGTTCCCGATAAACAATGGGAATGTGTCTCAATATCAGGTCCAGGATAATGACCAGTAGATCCATCACTGCCATGGCCTCCAGGTAACGTCTGATACATGGAGATAATCCACAGTCTTTATAAAGCAGGACGTAGATCGTCACTACGTTAACTGTGAGGAAGAAAAACAAACACAGTATTCATTAGTCCGGAGGTAAAGTAACCGTTTGATTGAGGACAGAGTGAGATTTACAAATGTGTCACTGTATTCAGAAATTCATTTACATAATGAGAGCTGAAATAACAAATGGGATGCTCTGAATTCCTGACAGTAATATGTCATGTTCACAAGAAACCCTCCCTTTCCAAAAACTCAGAAGCAAATCCAGATAAACAGATGTTTTCCAGAATATGACCATACACTCGAATACTCGAGAACAGACACAGGCTACTTATTTCCAGTTCCGAATACGAACGCTGAAAACGTCCTGAATTAATCTCCCCCAGTTCCTTGAAGACAAACAGAGTTTGGAAATTTCTGTCCTTGAATCTTAATTGTGGTTGGTCTTGTGTCATGAAGGAATATAAACGCAGGGAACACCTATTCACCGATTTCACTGCCTGAAGGGAGTTCAGAACAGTGTCTCCTGCTCCCTGGAACGGGAACCGTTTCATTGTGAACTTATCATTTGTTCAATTCACTTTCGTTCGGCAGTTCGCAAATAATGTCAGTTTTAGAATGTTCCGGGGAATATCAGTTTTAGAATGTCCTGGAGAATGTCAGTTATAGAATGTTTCAGCAGATGCCATTTACAGAATGTTCGGTGAAGATTGTTGGGCATGGAATGGTCCAGAAAATATCAATAGCATGGACGGTTCCGGAGAATGTTGGATATAAAATGTTCAGGGGAATGTCAGTTAAAGAATGTTTCATGGATGTCAGTAATAGAATGTTGGGTGTACAATGTTCCAGCGAATGTCAGTTACCGAATGTTGGGTACATAATGTTCCAGAGAACGTTGGGGATAGAATGTTCCGGTAATGTCAGCCACCCAATGTAATGGTCTCATAAAGACCCATATCAGAAAGGCCCTTCTGATCATTCGGTTTCGTGAGATCTCCTCAGCCTCACATTGGAAATATCTCCCCAAACTCAAATGAAATGGCATTTTGTAACAAAGGAAAATGCAGTTAAGGCATGATCTCAATCTTTGGATGGACGATCCTCTTTTCCGATCATCTCTTATTCCGAGACCTACCTCACTTCCTTTTTGTTTTTGTATATCTCTGCTAAATATGAAATATTCCACATATTCAGTACCCAAATTCGGTCACCCTGTGGCCATATTTCTCTAATGCTATAAAATCATATCCATTTTCCTCAACGTATGCACTGAATCCATCAGTATGTTTTGAGAAGGCAACATTGAGTCAGACAGAATATTTTTCATTCAGTTTTTAAACCCAATATCTTTCGCTCCATTGTTAGCTTTATTCCTCATGTTGATCCGGTCAAGTAACAGTCTGACATCGTCGTACACACAGAAACAACCCTGATGTTTCATGAAGACCCATCACCATCCCTAGGTATATCCTGTACAACCGGCAGGACCTCCAAACAGTGGTGCACACAAGGTTGGATACAATCAAGAAAGGATCTACCCTGGAATTCCCCAACATTGATTCAAGAATCCGGCACACTTCATGATAACAGGTAAAATATGATCAAGGAAATCATCTGATGATGGATATCTACTGCCCTACGCACCACCACTCGGTGATAACGCAGTTCCCGTCGATGTTGAAAACAAATCCGAGGAAGCACGGAGTGTGAAATTGGTGCAGAACATACTCTGAGTGTGGGACTTCAATGTCCATCAACAAGGGTGTCTCCACAGCAGCCAGAGTATGTGGAGAGAAGGGGAGGAAACAAGAGGGAAAAATTCTCACCAAGTTACATGTCAGATTTGGACCTGTCTAGAACAGTATCTGTAGGAGCAGCTAGCACACAGCCCTGGTGGAGAGAAAGTCTCAGCCTCATATTGAATACATGGCCCATTGTGTTATGTTACACTAACTCCTGCGAGGTCAGACATACTTCTAAATGACGGAGCAACTGGAAACGGGGCATCCATGAAGTACTGTCGTCTATCAGCAGCTGCAGCATCAATGGCATTCCCTTCATCATAAAATCAGAAGTGGGCTATTCATCGATTGTTTCCAGAAGTTCAGTAACAATGACAACTACACGTGTGCAGAAGCAGTCTATTCAGCCCATCAAGAGTTTAAAACAGGAACATAATGAGGCCATTCAGCCATTCAGGACTGTTATTCAGCCTTTGGAGTATATCTTTTCATCTCTCATAGTTATTACAGAGTAAAGGGAAGGGAGCATTCAGCCTTTCAAAGGAATACTGCGAGGACGGGTACTGCTCCAGGGACAGGGATAAAAATAGAATAAATTAGTCTCTACCAGTTTAGCACAAATGAACGACTGCAGTGAAAAATAGATCAGCGCTGGGGCCTCAAATAATTGCATACATATCAATAGTTTGCATAAATTGATCAAACGTGTTCCACTGACATTTAAAATGACACGAAGATAGACTGGAAATAATGTTGTGAATAGGAGTTATAGAGTCTGTAAATGGATAAACAAACGAAAACAACTTGTCAGATGGAATATAAGGTGGGTAACAGTGAACGTGTAATTTTTTCAGGCAGAATGAAACATTGTAAACTACATAAATGCAGAGATATTACAGGACTTACTGATACAGTATGTACTGGAGGGCTCTCTCTCACCCGTTCACAAATCGAAAGTTTTTGATCCATCTCCCTGATGATCTCCTCCCACATGCTCTCTGTGGAACCATTGCTCTCAGTACACACGGGCTTTTTTGATGTGGTTGGTTAGCAGTGATGAGTGTTGACGGAGAGTGTGCGTTGAGCCATGTACCGAGGGGACAGCATCTATACAAGAAGCCATCGTTTAATTCTACGTGGAGACATGTAGACGATGTTGAATGGCTGAATATTTCTGAATGAAGAGGCTGTGGTTGCTGCCAGGACACTGCATAACCCCCAAACGATGTACTGTGCCTGGTCACACTGCAACATTAATGGCGTGAGAAACAGGCTCGTATCATGATAGTGAGAACTGAAGGCACTGCCACATCAGCTGAAATAGTTCCGCTATCTGAATCCACTATCGAGAGTTATTAACACAGAGGAGATGTATGCTCAGCGCGGAGCTCTGCGTAGATCAAGATCTAGTCATCCAACCCAGGTATCTGCCGGCTGCGAAAAACAGTGCAGATCAAACCAGTGCTTTGAACTATACATCTCGACTAGGTATCTGTCCAGGGCAGGGAGCTGTGCAGACCACAGCAGTGCATTGAGCGATAAGCCCGGACCAGATATCTGCCAGTACTGACATTTGTGCAGACCACAGCACTGCACTGATCTATAAATCCGGACGAGATGTCTGTACAGCACCGGGAGCTGTGCAGACTACAGCCGTGTATGGATCTGTAAACATGGACTGGACATCTGTTCAGCACTGGGTGCTGAGAGTACCACAGCAGTGCACTGACATGTAAACCTGGACTAGATATTTGTCCAGCACAGGTCGCTGTGCAGACCACTGCAGGGCATTGATAAAAAAGGACGACATATTTGTTTTGCACAGGAAGCTATGCCGACCACAGTGCATTGGTGTATACACGTGGAACAGATATCTGTCCAGAATGGGGAGATTTTCAGACCACACCAGAAGAACTGTATCCAAGCCACTCTGAGTAATTCAGTTTGGAAGATGTTAAATGAATTTTCTGGCACTTTCTCGAACTTCCAATGCTTTTCCAAATTACAGTGAGAATGGATTGTAAAGCCCTGAAACAAACTCAATGACAGCACACGGTCCATATATGGGCATATTCATTTCTTTCTGATAATATCTCGGAGACAGCTTTGCAAGGAATTGGATAAAAAACAGATTTTAGTCTTCAAAGTTATTCTTTGAAGAAGGAAACAGCCGCAACATGCCCTAAAGATGGTGGCAGAATCAAAATCTTACAGCCGGAGCTTCTCTGCTTGGCCATTGTTTCTTTTTCTCTGTATTCTGAAATTAACCTTTCCAAGTTAGTCCGAGAGGAATGGAGAAGGTGAGTGCCATTGGGAAGCGTGTTGTGGGGAGGTGAGGCATCGAAATTTAAAGCACAGTGCAGCACGGAGACAGGGTCCAGTGTGTCCTGGTGACTGGGCCCGGTGTGGCCTGATAACTCGGCCTGGTGCGGTCTGGAGATTGGGCCTATTGAGGTTTGGTGAGTGGGCCAGGTGTGGTCTGGAGACTGGGACAGGTGCAGTTTGGAGATTGGGACTGTTGCGGACTGCAGTTTGGGACTGGTGCAGACCGGAGATTGGGCCTGGTGCGGTCTGGAGACTGGGCCAAACGCGGTCCAGAGACTGGGCCCAGTGCAGTCTTGACACAGGGACCAGTTCAGTCTGGAGACTGCCCTGGTGATGACTGGAGATTGCCCCCAGTGTGGTCTGGAGACAGGGCCTGTTAAGGTTTGTTGATTTGGCAAGGTGTCTTGAGAATGGCATTGATGTAGCCTGGAGACTGGGCTTTCTTCAGTCTGGAGACTGGGCCCGCTGCTGTTTGGAGACTGGGCATGGTGTGGTCTGTTGACGCAGCCCGCTGCAGCCTGGAGACTCAAACCGGTGCTGTTTGGAAACTGGGCGCAGTGAGGTCTGAAGACTGGGCCTGGTGCTGTCTGGAGACTCTGTACAGTGTGGTCTGGTGCCGTCTGGAGACTGGGCCTTGTCCAGTCTGGAGGCTGGGCCCAGCGTTGCCTGGAGACTGGGCCCAGCACGGTCTGGGGGCTCGGTGTCGGCGCAGACTAGGGTGATAGGGAATGTAAATTGAATGTGTTATTTTTCTTATTACTCTTCTGGACTTTAATTTCTAATTTTTTCAATTTTGTATCAAGTAGGTTCATATCTATAACTCGGTATCTTGCACCTAAGATGTCACCATAAGCGAAGACATTTCAAACTTTTCACTACATTCATTTGCGTGCAAACAACAATGAAGGCAAGTCGATTCAAATGTCAGAAAGTTACTGAATTTGATAGCTTTTCCAAAACAAAAGCTGCTTTTTCTGCAGTGGTTTGAAGTGACCAGCAGAGGGTCATATTACATCATTTTAAACACAAGATGGAGGGACAGACGGAGGTAGTGTGAAGAAGTGAGGAAGGACATTTTGATCCCCATTTCAGTGGATTCACTACCAAAACAACAGAAACTCAAATGCTCAGAAACGCACATGCAATGCTAAACACATTAATACACTAAATCACAAAAACACAGATAGACAGAAACACACACACGCACACACACACACACACACACACATACACACTCACACAAACACCCATTAAACACAGACACACGTAGACATTCGACCTATCATGCCTCTCCTGGCACACAGACCCTGGCTTCTCTGATCTGTGGCTCAACATTATTTCTTCTTGGAAAATAAGGCAGGGAAAGTGACTGAGCTCTTAATATAGGTGTACTGTGGTACCAGTAAACGTAATTCTATTATTTTGAAAATGGTTCTGGAAAAGGATAGACCTGGTTCACAATTTAGCGTTATAAATTTCAGCAAGGCCCATTGTGATGGCTTGCACCGGCAACTTTCAAAAGATGATTGGGTAAGATGTTGGCAGGTAAAGCGACATCTGTCAAATGGGAGTCTTTCAATAGCAAGATAATGACAATTCAGAGACAGCATGATCCTGTTCGTGTGAAGAGCTATGCTAGCAGAAATAGGGGACAGCACGTGCCAGGTGATGTTGCGGCTCAGGGTAAAAATGACATACAGGTCAGGTACACTGAGCTGGGATCAAATGAATCCCTTGAACACATGGGGTGTCACAGTAGGCTTGCGCAGGAAGTCACGATGGCAAAAAGGGAACATGAGATGATTTGACTCATAAGGATAAGGAAAATTGGAAAATAACCGACAAGTATAAGAAGGGCAAAAGAGAAACTAAGGAGAGAATTGGCCCCCAAATATCAAACAGCCATCAATGTGTGATTCCACAGAGGATGAATTAGGTTTATTGTCACATGATGGAATTGGAAAGAATACAAGTTACCACATGTGTTTCAATCTCAGGTAACAACGTTCCCCTTCCCCGCGAAATATTGAATCTTTGGACAAAACAGAAAAATAATGAAAAAACAAACTCAAAATGTAAAACTGTGCAGCGCTTTCTGTAAAAGTGGAAAAGCACAGGAGCACAGTTAAAAGTTCAAGAAAACAGTCGATAAGTGCCTGACGATGTTGCGTAGATTCTCCTCCCAAGGTCACGACCTCCCCCACTCCGTTGCTTTACAGCCTATTCTTGCCGAATCTTTCAGGTTCTACACAAAAATACGCATCACAACTGCACAATTACACATCAGTATTTAACGTGGAAAATGCATGGAAGCAAAGGAACTTGAGAAAATAAATCTACATAGGGATATTTTGAAATGAGGTCACATTACAGAAGAGAACTTGTTGAGGTCTTATAATACATAACCGTATATATATAAATGTATCTTAGGTCTTTTTACGAAACTGGGTAATAAATTGCAGGGCCACGAGCTGAGATATTTGCAAAATTCCTTAGCGTTCTGATGAAGGGTCACGGGACCCGAAATATCAACTCTGATTTCTCTGCACAATATTTTAAATGATGTGATGGAGCCTGGATTTTTGAGATGTAATGATCGAATATTTAGAATGTTTTCTTTTGCTTTTGCAAGCGAGGCAGAAAGGTGACCTTTTTTAGGTGTATAAAAGGGTGAGATGCACGGATGGAGTGAAAATGCAAGGGTTTTAACAGAGGATAGAGCTTTCCAAATCCAGACAACATAAATTTAATGTGAGAGGCCCGACATTTCAAAAGGTTACTAAGAGGCAGCTGTTTCTCCCAGAGGGTGGTGTGTATATACACCGAGCTGTCAGAAGAAGTGACATAGGCGAGTATAATCAAAACGTTTAACATACAATTGAATGTGCACATGAACTGAAAGATTTAACGAGATATTGCCAAACGCAGGCTAAAAGTTGAGGAAATCTTGGGATTTGGACGAGTTGCGCCGAAGGGTCTGTTTGCATCTTGCATGACTCTATAGTGTCTCTTTAATCACAAATAATTCACTGCGCTCAATTCATTTCCAGGTCAAAAATCTCATTTAAATACTTTCAAAGGTCTCCGAACTTTCTTGAACAGAGAATTCCCGACATTCATGTGGTGCTCTCGACGACAGCAACAGCATAAGCAGAATTTTATTCAACGACAAACTGTTATTTTTTTGCCTGGCGTGCTCCCTCAATCTACCATTAAAATTAACCTGATCTATGATTCAGCGACAAGTGTGGGTGAACATGCCATGGTCAGAACCATGTTTATCTAACACAGATGACAGCCCGTTAAAGCTATTGCACTTGATTGATTACATTCCAAACAGTAGGACGAGCACCTGATAGAGAGAGCGAAATGATCCCACGACCAACAAATCAGATCTAAGCTCTGCAGTCCTGCCACATCCAGAAATAATTGGAGATAGTCTATGAAACAAGTCACTGGTGGAGAAGCGTCCAAAATTATCCCCATTATATAGACTGGAACAGTTCTGCACATCAGTGTAATAAACAAGGATGTACCCTCTGCACCACCCACAGCCAGAAGTGTTGAGCCCATGGTCCATCTGACCCTCGTCATTACGCCCTCAAAATCACAGATGACAGTCTAAAATCAATTCCATTCACTGCACGTGAAACGGACAAACAGGTGATCAGTGTAGATACGAAAAAGGCAATGGGTCCTGATACCATTCCTGCAATTGTACTGAAGACTTGTTTTGCACAACAAGCCGTGTCCACGAGGAAGCTATTTCATTCCAGCTGCAACTTTGACATCTACCTGACGATGTGAAAAACTACTCAATTAAGTCCAGTCCATTAAGAGGAGAGCGATTACATTCTGACCAATTTCCTTCCCCTCAGTCCGATCACGATAGTCAAACTTTAAGAATTTCTTTTTCACAGAGCTGTCAAGAAGCACAGACATGACCTGCTCAGTGTGGTTTCCAATAGGTCCCCATGTGGAGATAGCACTGTTGTGGAAATGTCAATTGATTACTAATCCATAACAGGCTAATGTTCTGGCAACTGGCGGAAGTTAACACAGAAAAAATGCATTGCGAAGTCTAAACTCTGGAGGCATTAACAGTGACCCTGACCCAATGCCGATTGTAGACATCAATTTGCTTCCCCAATGTGCTTTCAGGAATCAAATCTCCCGTGCTTTCCAGGTCTGGCCGAAAATGGACTCCAGATACACAGACATGTTACGAACCCTTCAATTGTTCGCGACACAGCTGAACAGGACACTGACATGTCACAAACTGCTCCGAATTCTTAAACGATAAACCCGGACAGATCATCTGGTCCGAGCTTCGCCATCGGAAAAAGGAACTGGAAATACTGTCCCGAGGAGAGTGATGCTCAAAAAGCACAGCAGGTCAGGCAACATCCGAGGAACAGGTAAATCGAAATGCCAGGCAAAAGCTCTTCATTAGGACCCTGCTGATCTAGACTGTCATCTCCAGAATCTAAATACCCACTTCTGCCTGGGAAACAGTCCTGTCGACCCTGAAGAGTTTTTCTTCAGGGTCGACACAGCTGAACAGGACACTGACATGTCACAAACTGCTCCGAATTCTTAAACGATAAACCCGGACAGAACATCTGGTCCGAGCTTCGCTATCGGAAAAAGGAACTGGAAATACTGTCCCGAGGAGAGTGATGCTCAAAAAGCACAGCAGGTCAGGCAACATCCGAGGAACAGGTAAATCGAAATGTCAGGCAAAATCTCTTCATTAGGACCTTGCTGATCTAGACTGTCATCTCCAGAATCTAAATACCTACTTCTGCCTGGGAAACAGTCCTGTCGACCCTGAAGAGTTTTCCTTCCTTACATCTGTGAGCTTGTCACAACATTAGCAGATCTTTCCCACATATTTCACAGAAGCATCTGGCCATTCAAGACATTGAGCCTCCCCCATTCTAGAACATGGCCGCATTTCTACTGTAAACACTTTTCCCATGCAATGCACACAACTCTTCCTGTGATTAATTATCAGAAAAATATGAATTCGGAGCTGCAGTAATCACTTCTGTCCATGGAGTTTTCTGCACTATTAGTAGTTTAATGGTTGTTCCTTTAACTCCACGGGATACACATACTCTCTCCGTATAGCTTTCGAGTCTAGAAATCCTCGTTTATATTCAGCGCCTTGGATTTCACACACTTTTGTGGTAGAGAGTTCACCAGTCTCTGAGTGCAGACATTTAATCTCATCTCTGTACAGAGTGGCCTGCCTGTGCCTAATGCTTTGGCCTCTTATATTAGACATGCACTGCCAGGCGAATTATCATCCCTGCCTCCAAACCGCCTCGCCCTATCAGAGTTGTATACATTTCACTGAGACTTCCAATCACTTTCCTTAACCCAAAGGAATACAGTCCCAGTCGATGTAAACTCTGCTCTCACATCAAGCTTGCCATCTCCGAGATCACTCTCGTCAACATTCGCTGCGCTGCCTCAATGCCAATTGTGTCCTTTATTAGGTGAGGAAACAAAAACTGCACACAATACTGCACAATATTCGCGATGAGGTCACACCAATAATTTGTACAGTTCCAGTAAGACAACTGTACTCCTGTGTGAAAATGAGGAATGCAGCTGCTGGTGATCATAGTCGAGAGTGTGATGCTGGAAAAACACAGCAGCTTAGGTCTCATCCGAGGAGGAGATAAGCCCATCATCAACACTTTCTCCTGTGCTCAAATTCCCCTTCAACTGAGCTTCAGCACGCTATTTATCTTCCTAACTGCTTTCTGTCCTGCAATATTGCGTTCTGTGACTGGTGCAGAGGTAGATCCAGATTTGTTTCAATGTTACAGGTACCCACTTGGTGGGCCTGTAAATATTGGTCGACGTGCCAATGCCATTCCTAGTGTTGAATTCTGGCGTCGGAACTCACTGCTCTGCATGGCCCTCGGAGCTCTGCCCAGAAGTGACCAAGAAAGGATAGAACATAGAATATTACAGTGCAGTACAGGCCCTTCGGACCTCAATGTTGCGCCGCCCCGTCAAACTAATCTGAAGCCCATCCCACCTACACTATTCCATGCACGTCCATATGCCTGCCCAATGACGACTTTAATGCACATAAACTTGGCGAATCTACTACCGTTGCAGGCAAAACATTCCATACCCTTACTACTCTCTGAGTAAAGAAACTACCTCTGGCATCTGTCTTACACCTATCTCCCCTCATTTTAAAGCTGTGTCCCCTCGTGTTTTCCGTTCCCATATTTGGAAAAAGGCTCTCCATTTCCACCATATCTAACCCTCTGATTATCTGGTATGTTGCTATTAAGTCACCTCTCAACCTTCTTCTCTCTATCGAGAACAGCCTCAAGGCACTCAGCCTTTCCTCGTAAGACATTCCTTCCATATCAGGCAGCATCCCAGTAAATCTCCTCTGTACCCTTTCCAAAGATTCCACATCCTTCTTATAATGCGGTGACCAGAACTGTACACAATACTCGAAGTGTGGCCAGACCAGAGCTTTGTACAGATCGTAATTCCCTTCATAGACCATCATGTTTAAATGGAAGACTGCTGTTCTATTGTTCCCACCAAAGGGCACAATATCAATCTATCCACATTGTTCTTCCTTTGCAAAGTATTTGCCTACATACTCCACTTTTTCAGTCATTTTGAGCGCTATTGCATACTCCTCACCTGCTCACAATTCGACATGGGTTAGTGCCATCAGCAGCTTGGGATAAAATGCATTTGAGTCCATCAGACTATCGAACCAATGCTTACTGTGTTTTGGGAGTAGCTGGGGCCCAAACCCGATTCCTTTATCGCCAACAAAGGATCCTTTTATTTCAGTATTTCTGGTCCAAAGGCTTCAGTGACAGAGCCTGTCCACTCTAACCTCTTCTTTTTCTGACTTATTCCCTCTCACTTTTCTTGTTTTAACTTACTTAAGCCCAGGATATCAGAAGGAAATTGAATTTGAATGTACTTTTTTGGAAACCTGGAAAAGCAATCATGTTTTGTTAGGGCACTATGGGAATATTGCGTGCAATTTTGCTCTCCTTCCCCTCGGAAAGATATTGTGAAACTCGAAAGGGTTCATAAAAGATTTACAAGGATGTTGCCAGGGTTGGGGGAAGGCTTAACAGGCTGGGGCTGTTTTCCGTGGAGCAGCGGAGGCTGAGGGGTGACCTTATAGATGTTTACAAATAATGAGGGGCATGGATAGTGTAAATAGGCAAAGTCTTTTCCTTGTGGTCGGGGGGTCCATCATAGGTTTAGAGTGAGAGGGGAAAGATATAAAAGAGACCTAAGGGGCAAATTTTTCACGCAGAGGTTGGTACATGTATGGAATGTGCTGCCAGAGGAAGTGGTGGAGGCTGGTACAATTGCAACATTTAAGAGGCATTTGGATGGGTATATGAATGGAAAGGGTTTGGAGGGATATGGTCCAGGTGTTGGCAGGTGGGACTAGATTGATATGGGATATCAGTTCGGCATGGACGGGTTGGACCGAAGGGTCTGTTTCCATGCTGTACATCTCTATGACTCTATAACTTAACGGGTCATGAGGGTGTATAAATCCGGTATTTTGAAAATTTGAGGGAGAGCAACTGCCATTGAACAGCAGAGCAATTGCTTTGGAGCCGGAGAGCTAACTGTGCATCTAACTTGTTGGTCTCAAGCAAATTCGAAAACGCTTCGATCATATTTACCTTTTCATGTAAAACCTGTTTGCAGAATAAAAAAAGAACGAGAAACGACCCAGGGAGATCACCAGATGAATGATTGAAGACAGCAGAGCAGACAGTGACTGTGTGGTCTTGAGATTAATTTAATATGTTGATTAAATAGTGGATTACTGAAACAGCACCTTTTTATGGATATACAGTGGAATAGCGGGTAATTCAGAAAAGGGGATATTCAATTTTATGAAAAGTCGTTGTTTAGAATTCAGTGTTAGATGTATGAAAACAAATTGTGAAATTTCTTTAAATGATGGAGGGTAGGATTCTCTGTTCCTCATATTTAACAAATCATGAGGCGAGCCGAGCTTTTCTGGACGCTTACTGATTGGGTCGACCTCCACGTCATACATGTTCATTTCGGCGAAAGCCATTTCCCTGCTCTTGGTCCGTATCCCTCGTACGATTTCTATCCATGCATTTGCCCGATTTCCCTTCAAGTGTTGATCATATACTCAATTCAGCGACTTGCGTTGGCAGATACTACCATTTGTGTGCCAACCTCTGTGTTAAAATTACCCCTCAGGGTCCCTTTTGTTTCGTCCCCTCTAACCATAAGTTGATGCTCCCTCGTCCTCGATTCTGCAAGCATTGGACAAAGTCTGACTGCTTTTACCCTATCAATGTCTCTCAAGATTTTATACACTTCTGTAAGATACCCACTCAGTTTGCAATGTTGTGAAAAATAAATCGCAGCTTGTCCAACCTCTCCTGAAATCTCACACCGTTACGTTCAGGCAACAGCTTCGCAGATTCCTTCTGTACTCTCTCCAGTTTCAGAAAATCCTGATGTAACAAGGTGACTAGAACTGAGCACAATTCTCCAAGTGCGGCCTCGCCAAAGACTTGTAAAACCTTAAAATATCTTCTCAAACTCTGTACTCAATATCCTGAATGATGAAGACCTTGCCAAAAGCCCTCTTCACTGCCCTGTCTACTTGTGACTTCACTTTGAGCTAACTGTGCAGCTAATCACCAAGGTAATTCTGTTACTCTATATTCATTAAGGCCCTACCACTCACCATGACTTGACTCTCCAAAAATTCGAGAACTCACACTTACCTATATTAAGCTCCATTTGCCATTCCTTGGCCCATTTCACCAGCTGATCATTGACCTGCTGCAATTTCTAATAACTTCTCTGACTGTCCATAATTCCACCCACTTAAGTAACATCACAAACTTACTAGTCATGCCTTTTTACATACTCGTCCAAATCATTGACATAGCTAACAAACAGTTATGTTCCCAGCACAGGCCCGTGAGGAAATTCAGTGTGCACAGGCCAACAGTCGGAAAAGCTTCCTTCCACAATTACATCCGCTTCCTACCATCAAGCCAATTGTGTATCCAATTTTCCTTTTT